>NW_027469093.1:1200000-1500000 GCF_051020765.1 Lasioglossum baleicum
GGCCGAAGGCCCGATGGGCTCCCGGAAAATTCGGGAAGGCGATATACCTTTAATTCCGAGTTGGCCGTAACTTTTTCGGTGACGTTAAATTAGTGAAATTTTGCGATTTCTTTGTCGCCGTATAGCTCGAGAACGGGTCGACGGGCGCGGGCGAGAGTAGGCTCGTCGGACAGAGGACGCGGAGACGAAGGTTTGCCGCGCGAAAAATTCGCGAAAGATTCTCGAAAAATTTGTTACATGTGCATCGGTAACGCGCGTCGACCTCGGCGGAGAAAAAGTTACCGAACATCACCGGCAGTGGTCGGTAACGCTCGGGGGGTATAAGCTGCCGCGTTAAAAATGAAACCCGAATATCGGCACTTCCACAGTTCAGGGCTCAAAAGGGCCCGAAAGAAAATAACTGATTCAAACGTTCGAATTTAACGCCAACTTCGCGACGCTGACTTCGCATCGGTGGCGAGTGCCGCCACAGTCGCCGCGTTTACTCTCCCTTGATAGTTGAGCGAATCGACTTGTAACTTCGAGGTTACGAATCCGACTCTACGTTTAGGTTTACATTTTCCATTAATTTTAAAGGGAGGGGGGTTGGGGGGGAGGATGGCGATGACAGACCAATCGCGCGCCTCCCCGCCACCATCGTCGCTACCGACGACCTCGACCTCGAGCCGAGCCGAGCCGAGCGGGGCCGAAGGCCCGATGGGCTCCCGGAAAATTCGGGAAGGCGATATACCTTTAATTCCCAGTTGGCCGTAACTTTTTCGGTGACGTTAAATTAGTGAAATTTTGCGATTTCTTTGTCGCCGTATAGCTCGAGAACGGGTCGACGGGCGCGGGCGAGAGTAGGCTCGTCGGACAGAGGACGCGGAGACGAAGGTTTACCGCGCGAAAAATTCGCGAAAGATTCTCGAAAAATTTGTTACATGTGCATCGGTAACGCGCGTCGACCTCGGCGGAGAAAAAGTTACCGAACATCACCGGCAGTGGTCGGTAACGCTCGGAGGGTATAAGCTGCCGCGTTAAAAATAAAACCCGAATTTCGGCGCTGCCACGGTTCAGGGCTGAAAAGGGCCCGAAAGAAAATAACTGATTCAAACGTTCGAATTTAACGCCAACTTCGCGACGCTGACTTCGCATCGGTGGCGAGTGCCGCCACAGTCGCCGCGTTTACTCTCCCTTGATAGTTGAGCGAATCGACTTGTAACTTCGAGGTTACGAATCCGACTCTACGTTTAGGTTTACATTTTCCATTAATTTTAAAGGG
This sequence comes from Lasioglossum baleicum, assembly GCF_051020765.1. Lineage (NCBI taxonomy): Eukaryota > Metazoa > Arthropoda > Insecta > Hymenoptera > Halictidae > Lasioglossum > Lasioglossum baleicum. Next base: position 1,201,262 of record NW_027469093.1, read on the forward strand.
AGGGGGGTTGGGGGGGAGGATGGCGATGACAGACCAATCGCGCGCCTCCCCGCCACCATCGTCGCTACCGACGACCTCGACCTCGAGCCGAGCCGAGCCGAGCGGGGCCGAAGGCCCGATGGGCTCCCGGAAAATTCGGGAAGGCGATGTACCTTTAATTCCCAGTTGGCCGTAACTTTTTCGGTGACGTCAAATTAGTGAAATTTTGCGATTTCTTCGTCGCCGTATAGCTCGAGAACGGGTCGACGGGCGCGGGCGAGAGTAGGCTCGTCGGACAGAGGACGCGGAGACAAAGGTTTACCGCGCGAAAAATTCTCGAAAATTCGCGAAAAATTTTTTACGTGTGCATCGGTAACGCGCGTCGACCTCGGCGGAGGATAACTTACCGACAACCACCGGCAGTGGTCGGTAACGCTCGGGCGATATAAGCTGCCGCGTTAAAAATGAAACCCGAATTTCGGCGCTTCCAATGTTCAGGGCTGATAAGGGCCCGAAAGAAAATAACTGACTCAAACGTTCGAATTGAACGCCAACTTCGCGACGCTGACTTCGCATCGGTGGCGAGTGCCGCCACAGTCGCCGCAATTACTCTCCCCTGATAGTTGGGCGAATCGACTCGTGACTTCGAGATTACGAATCCGACTCTACGTTTAGGTTTACATTTTCCATTAATTTTAAAGGGAGAGGGGTTGGGGGGTAGGATGGCGATGACAGACCAATCGCGCGCCTCCCCGCCACCATCGTCGCTACCGACGACCTCGACCTCGAGCCGAGCCGAGCCGAGCGGGCCCGAAGGCCCGATGGGCACCCGGAAAATTCGGGAAGGCGATATACCTTTAATTCCCAGTTGGCCGTAACTTTTTCGGTGACGTCAAATTAGTGAAATTTTGCGATTTCTTCGTCGCCGTATAGCTCGAGAACGGGTCGACGGGCGCGGGCGAGAGTAGGCTCGTCGGACGGAGGACGCGGAGACAAAGGTTTACCGCGCGAAAAATTCTCGAAAATTCGCGAAAAATTTTTTACGTGTGCATCGGTAACGCGCGTCGACCTCGGCGGAGGATAACTTACCGACAACCACCGGCAGTGGTCGGTAACGCTCGGGGGATATAAGCTGCCGCGTTAAAAATGAAACCCGAAATTTCAGCGCTTCCACGGTTCAGGGCTGAAAAGGGCCCGAAAGAAAATAACTGATTCAAACGTTCGAATTGAACGCCAACTTTGCGACGCTGACTTCGCATCGGTGGCGAGTGCCGCTACAGTCGCCGCGTTTACTCTCCCCTGAGAGTTGAGCGAATCGACTTGTAACTTCGAGGTTACGAATCCGACTCTACGTTTAGGTTTACCTTTTCCATTAATTTTAAAGGGACGGGGTGGTGGTGGGGTGGTTGGCGATGACAGACCAATCGCGCGCCTCACCGCCACCATCGTCGCTTTCGACGAACTCGACCTCGAGCCGAGCCGAGCCGAGCCGAGCGGTGCCGATGGCCCGTTGGGCTCCCGGAAAATTCGGGAAGGCGATGTACCTTTAATTCCCAGTTGGCCGTAACTTTTTCGGTGACGTCAAATTAGTGAAATTTTGCGATTTCTTTGTCGCCGTATAGCTCGAGAACGGGTCGACGGGCGCGGGCGAGAGTAGGCTCGTCGGACGGAGGACGCGGAGACGAAGGTTTACCGCGCGAAAAATTCGCGAAAATTCGCGAAAAATTTTTTACCTGTGCATCGGTAACGCGCGTCGACCTCGGCGGAGGATAACTTACCGACAACCACCGGCAGTGGTCGGTAACGCTCGGGGGATATAAGCTGCCGCGTTAAAAATGAAACCCGAATTTCGGCGCTTCCAATGTTCAGGGCTGAAAAGGGCCCGAAAGAAAATAACTGACTCAAACGTTCGAATTGAACGCCAACTTCGCGACGCTGACTTCGCATCGGTGGCGAGTGCCGCTACAGTCGCCGCGTTTACTCTCCCTTGATAGTTGAGAGAATCGACTTGTAACTCCGAGGTTACGAATCCGAATCTACGTTTAGGTTTACATTTTCCATTAATTTTAAAGGGAGGGGGGTTGGGGGGGAGGATGGCGATGACAGACCAATCGCTCGCCTCCCCGCCACCATCGTCGCTACCGACGACCTCGACCTCGACCTCGAGCCGAGCCGAGCGGGGCCGAAGGCCCGATGGGCTCCCGGAAAATTCGGGAAGGCGATGTACCTTTAATTCCCAGTTGGCCGTAACTTTTTCGGTGACGTCAAATTAGTGAAATTTTGCGATTTCTTCGTCGCCGTATAGCTCGAGAACGGGTCGACGGGCGCGGGCGAGAGTAGGCTCGTCGGACAGAGGACGCGGAGACAAAGGTTTACCGCGCGAAAAATTCTCGAAAATTCGCGAAAAATTTTTTACGTGTGCATCGGTAACGCGCGTCGACCTCGGCGGAGGATAACTTACCGACAACCACCGGCAGTGGTCGGTAACGCTCGGGGGATATAAGCTGCCGCGTTAAAAATGAAACCCGAATTTCGGCGCTTCCAATGTTCAGGGCTGAAAAGGGCCCGAAAGAAAATAACTGACTCAAACGTTCGAATTGAACGCCAACTTCGCGACGCTGACTTCGCATCGGTGGCGAGTGCCGCTACAGTCGCCGCGTTTACTCTCCCTTGATAGTTGAGAGAATCGACTTGTAACTTCGAGGTTACGAATCCGAATCTACGTTTAGGTTTACATTTTCCATTAATTTTAAAGGGAGGGGGGTTGGGGGGGAGGATGGCGATGACAGACCAATCGCTCGCCTCCCCGCCACCATCGTCGCTACCGACGACCTCGACCTCGAGCCGAGCCGAGCCGAGCGGGGCCGAAGGCCCGATGGGCTCCCGGAAAATTCGGGAAGGCGATGTACCTTTAATTCCCAGTTGGCCGTAACTTTTTCGGTGACGTCAAATTAGTGAAATTTTGCGATTTCTTCGTCGCCGTATAGCTCGAGAACGGGTCGACGGGCGCGGGCGAGAGTAGGCTCGTCGGACAGAGGACGCGGAGACAAAGGTTTACCGCGCGAAAAATTCTCGAAAATTCGCGAAAAATTTTTTACGTGTGCATCGGTAACGCGCGTCGACCTCGGCGGAGGATAACTTACCGACAACCACCGGCAGTGGTCGGTAACGCTCGGGCGATATAAGCTGCCGCGTTAAAAATGAAACCCGAATTTCGGCGCTTCCAATGTTCAGGGCTGATAAGGGCCCGAAAGAAAATAACTGACTCAAACGTTCGAATTGAACGCCAACTTCGCGACGCTGACTTCGCATCGGTGGCGAGTGCCGCTACAGTCGCCGCAATTACTCTCCCCTGATAGTTGAGCGAATCGACTCGTGACTTCGAGATTACGAATCCGACTCTACGTTTAGGTTTACATTTTCCATTAATTTTAAAGGGGGGGTGGGGTGTTGGCGATGACAGACCAATCGCGCGCCTCCCCGCCACCATCGTCGCTACCGACGAACTCGACCTCGAGCCGAGCCGAGCCGAGCGGGGCCGAAGGCCCGATGGGCTCCCGGAAAATTCGGGAAGGCGATGTACCTTTAATTCCCAGTTGGCCGTAACTTTTTCGGTGACGTCAAATTAGTGAAATTTTGCGATTTCTTCGTCGCCGTATAGCTCGAGAACGGGTCGACGGGCGCGGGCGAGAGTAGGCTCGTCGGACAGAGGACGCGGAGACAAAGGTTTACCGCGCGAAAAATTCTCGAAAATTCGCGAAAAATTTTTTACGTGTGCATCGGTAACGCGCGTCGACCTCGGCGGAGGATAACTTACCGACAACCACCGGCAGTGGTCGGTAACGCTCGGGCGATATAAGCTGCCGCGTTAAAAATGAAACCCGAATTTCGGCGCTTCCAATGTTCAGGGCTGATAAGGGCCCGAAAGAAAATAACTGACTCAAACGTTCGAATTGAACGCCAACTTCGCGACGCTGACTTCGCATCGGTGGCGAGTGCCGCTACAGTCGCCGCAATTACTCTCCCCTGATAGTTGAGCGAATCGACTCGTGACTTCGAGATTACGAATCCGACTCTACGTTTAGGTTTACATTTTCCATTAATTTTAAAGGGGGGGTGGGGTGTTGGCGATGACAGACCAATCGCGCGCCTCCCCGCCACCATCGTCGCTACCGACGAACTCGACCTCGAGCCGAGCCGAGCCGAGCGGGGCCGAAGGCCCGATGGGCTCCCGGAAAATTCGGGAAGGCGATGTACCTTTAATTCCCAGTTGGCCGTAACTTTTTCGGTGACGTCAAATTAGTGAAATTTTGCGATTTCTTCGTCGCCGTATAGCTCGAGAACGGTCGACGGGCGCGGGCGAGAGTAGGCTCGTCGGACAGAGGACGCGGAGACAAAGGTTTACCGCGCGAAAAATTCGCGAAAATTCGCGAAAATTTTTTTACCTGTGCATCGGTAACGCGCGTCGACCTCGGCGGAGGATAACTTACCGACCACCACCGGCAGTGGCCGGTAACGGTCGGGGGGTATAAGCTGCCGCGTTAAAAATGAAACCCGAATTTCGGCGCTTCCAATGTTCAGGGCTGAAAAGGGCCCGAAAGAAAATAACTGACTCAAACGTTCGAATTGAACGCCAACTTCGCGACGCTGACTTCGCATCGGTGGCGAGTGCCGCTACAGTCGCCGCGTTTACTCTCCCTTGATAGTTGAGAGAATCGACTTGTAACTTCGAGGTTACGAATCCGAATCTACGTTTAGGTTTACATTTTCCATTAATTTTAAAGGGAGGGGGGTTGGGGGGGAGGATGGCGATGACAGACCAGTCGCTCGCCTCCCCGCCACCATCGTCGCTACCGACGAACTCGACCTCGAGCCGAGCCGAGCCGAGCGGGGCCGAAGGCCCGATGGGCTCCCGGAAAATTCGGGAAGGCGATGTACCTTTAATTCCCAGTTGGCCGTAACTTTTTCGGTGACGTCAAATTAGTGAAATTTTGCGATTTCTTCGTCGCCGTATAGCTCGAGAACGGTCGACGGGCGCGGGCGAGAGTAGGCTCGTCGGACAGAGGACGCGGAGACAAAGGTTTACCGCGCGAAAAATTCGCGAAAATTCGCGAAAATTTTTTTACCTGTGCATCGGTAACGCGCGTCGACCTCGGCGGAGGATAACTTACCGACCACCACCGGCAGTGGTCGGTAACGGTCGGGGGGTATAAGCTGCCGCGTTAAAAATGAAACCCGAATTTCGGCACTTCCACGGTTCAGGGCTGAAAAGAGCCCGAAAGAAAATAACTGATTCAAACGTTCGAATTGAACGCCAACTTTGCGACGCTGACTTCGCATCGGTGGCGAGTGCCGCCACAGTCGCCGCATTTACTCTCCCTTGATAGTTGAGCGAATCGACTTGTAACTTCGAGGTTACGAATCCGACTCTACGTTTAGGTTTACATTTTCCATTATTTTTAAAGGGAGAGGGGTTGGGGGGGAGGATGGCGATGACAGACCAATCGCGCGCCTCCCCGCCACCATCGTCGCTACCGACGACCTCGACCTCGAGCCGAGCCGAGCCGAGCGGGCCCGAAGGCCCGATGGGCACCCGGAAAATTCGGGAAGGCGATATACCTTTAATTCCCAGTTGGCCGTAACTTTTTCGGTGACGTCAAATTAGTGAAATTTTGCGATTTCTTCGTCGCCGTATAGCTCGAGAACGGGTCGACGGGCGCGGGCGAGAGTAGGCTCGTCGGACGGAGGACGCGGAAACAAAGGTTTACCGCGCGAAAAATTCTCGAAAATTCGCGAAAAATTTTTTACGTGTGCATCGGTAACGCGCGTCGACCTCGGCGGAGGATAACTTACCGACAACCACCGGCAGTGGTCGGTAACGCTCGGGGGATATAAGCTGCCGCGTTAAAAATGAAACCCGAAATTTCAGCGCTTCCACGGTTCAGGGCTGAAAAGAGCCCGAAAGAAAATAACTGATTCAAACGTTCGAATTGAACGCCAACTTTGCGACGCTGACTTCGCATCGGTGGCGAGTGCCGCCACAGTCGCCGCATTTACTCTCCCTTGATAGTTGAGCGAATCGACTTGTAACTTCGAGGTTACGAATCCGACTCTACGTTTAGGTTTACATTTTCCATTATTTTTAAAGGGAGAGGGGTTGGGGGGGAGGATGGCGATGACAGACCAATCGCGCGCCTCCCCGCCACCATCGTCGCTACCGACGACCTCGACCTCGAGCCGAGCCGAGCCGAGCGGGCCCGAAGGCCCGATGGGCACCCGGAAAATTCGGGAAGGCGATATACCTTTAATTCCCAGTTGGCCGTAACTTTTTCGGTGACGTCAAATTAGTGAAATTTTGCGATTTCTTCGTCGCCGTATAGCTCGAGAACGGTCGACGGGCGCGGGCGAGAGTAGGCTCGTCGGACAGAGGACGCGGAGACAAAGGTTTACCGCGCGAAAAATTCGCGAAAATTCGCGAAAATTTTTTTACCTGTGCATCGGTAACGCGCGTCGACCTCGGCGGAGGATAACTTACCGACCACCACCGGCAGTGGTCGGTAACGGTCGGGGGGTATAAGCTGCCGCGTTAAAAATGAAACCCGAATTTCGGCACTTCCACGGTTCAGGGCTGAAAAGAGCCCGAAAGAAAATAACTGATTCAAACGTTCGAATTGAACGCCAACTTTGCGACGCTGACTTCGCATCGGTGGCGAGTGCCGCCACAGTCGCCGCATTTACTCTCCCTTGATAGTTGAGCGAATCGACTTGTAACTTCGAGGTTACGAATCCGACTCTACGTTTAGGTTTACATTTTCCATTATTTTTAAAGGGAGAGGGGTTGGGGGGGAGGATGGCGATGACAGACCAATCGCGCGCCTCCCCGCCACCATCGTCGCTACCGACGACCTCGACCTCGAGCCGAGCCGAGCCGAGCGGGCCCGAAGGCCCGATGGGCACCCGGAAAATTCGGGAAGGCGATATACCTTTAATTCCCAGTTGGCCGTAACTTTTTCGGTGACGTCAAATTAGTGAAATTTTGCGATTTCTTCGTCGCCGTATAGCTCGAGAACGGGTCGACGGGCGCGGGCGAGAGTAGGCTCGTCGGACGGAGGACGCGGAGACAAAGGTTTACCGCGCGAAAAATTCTCGAAAATTCGCGAAAAATTTTTTACGTGTGCATCGGTAACGCGCGTCGACCTCGGCGGAGGATAACTTACCGACAACCACCGGCAGTGGTCGGTAACGCTCGGGGGATATAAGCTGCCGCGTTAAAAATGAAACCCGAAATTTCAGCGCTTCCACGGTTCAGGGCTGAAAAGGGCCCGAAAGAAAATAACTGATTCAAACGTTCGAATTGAACGCCAACTTTGCGACGCTGACTTCGCATCGGTGGCGAGTGCCGCTACAGTCGCCGCGTTTACTCTCCCCTGAGAGTTGAGCGAATCGACTTGTAACTTCGAGGTTACGAATCCGACTCTACGTTTAGGTTTACCTTTTCCATTAATTTTAAAGGGACGGGGTGGTGGTGGGGTGGTTGGCGATGACAGACCAATCGCGCGCCTCACCGCCACCATCGTCGCTTTCGACGAACTCGACCTCGAGCCGAGCCGAGCCGAGCCGAGCGGTGCCGATGGCCCGTTGGGCTCCCGGAAAATTCGGGAAGGCGATGTACCTTTAATTCCCAGTTGGCCGTAACTTTTTCGGTGACGTCAAATTAGTGAAATTTTGCGATTTCTTTGTCGCCGTATAGCTCGAGAACGGGTCGACGGGCGCGGGCGAGAGTAGGCTCGTCGGACGGAGGACGCGGAGACGAAGGTTTACCGCGCGAAAAATTCGCGAAAATTCGCGAAAAATTTTTTACGTGTGCATCGGTAACGCGCGTCGACCTCGGCGGAGGATAACTTACCGACAACCACCGGCAGTGGTCGGTAACGCTCGGGGGATATAAGCTGCCGCGTTAAAAATGAAACCCGAATTTCGGCGCTTCCAATGTTCAGGGCTGAAAAGGGCCCGAAAGAAAATAACTGACTCAAACGTTCGAATTGAACGCCAACTTCCCGACGCTGACTTCGCATCGGTGGCGAGTGCCGCTACAGTCGCCGCGTTTACTCTCCATTGATAGTTGAGCGAATCGACTTGTAACTTCGAGGTTACGAATCCGACTCTACGTTTAGGTTTACATTTTCCATTAATTTTAAAGGGAGGGGGGTTGGGGGGGAGGATGGCGATGACAGACCAATCGCGCGCCTCCCCGCCAGCATCGTCGCTACCGACGACCTCGACCTCGAGCCGAGCCGAGCCGAGCGGGCCCGAAGGCCCGATGGGCTCCCGGAAAATTCGGGAAGGCGATGTACCTTTAATTCCCAGTTGGCCGTAACTTTTTCGGTGACGTCAAATTAGTGAAATTTTGCGATTTCTTTGTCGCCGTATAGCTCGAGAACGGGTCGACGGGCGCGTGCGAGAGTAGGCTCGTCGGACGGAGGATGCGGAGACGAAGGTTTACCGCGCGAAAAATTCGCGAAAATTCGCGAAAAATTTTTTACCTGTGCATCGGTAACGCGCGTCGACCTCGGCGGAGGATAACTTACCGACCACCACCGGCAGTGGTCGGTAACGCTCGGGGGGTATAAGCTGCCGCGTTAAAAATGAAACCCGAATTTCGGCGCTTCCACGGTTCAGGGCTGAAAAGGGCCCGAAAGAAAATAACTGATTCAAACGTTCGAATTTAACGCCAACTTCACGACGCTGACTTCGCATCGGTGGCGAGTGCCGCCACAGTCGCCGCATTTACTCTCCCTTGATAGTTGAGCGAATCGACTTGTAACTTCGAGGTTACGAATCCGACTCTACGTTTAGGTTTACATTTTCCATTATTTTTAAAGGGACGGAGGGGTGGTGGGGTGGTTGGCGATGACAGACCAATCGCGCGCCTCCCCGCCACCATCGTCGCTACCGACGACCTCGACCTCGAGCCGAGCCGAGCCGAGCGGGGCCGAAGGCCCGATGGGCTCCCGGAAAATTCGGGAAGGCGATATACCTTTAATTCCGAGTTGGCCGTAACTTTTTCGGTGACGTTAAATTAGTGAAATTTTGCGATTTCTTTGTCGCCGTATAGCTCGAGAACGGGTCGACGGGCGCGGGCGAGAGTAGGCTCGTCGGACAGAGGACGCGGAGACGAAGGTTTGCCGCGCGAAAAATTCGCGAAAGATTCTCGAAAAATTTGTTACATGTGCATCGGTAACGCGCGTCGACCTCGGCGGAGAAAAAGTTACCGAACATCACCGGCAGTGGTCGGTAACGCTCGGGGGGTATAAGCTGCCGCGTTAAAAATGAAACCCGAATATCGGCACTTCCACAGTTCAGGGCTCAAAAGGGCCCGAAAGAAAATAACTGATTCAAACGTTCGAATTTAACGCCAACTTCGCGACGCTGACTTCGCATCGGTGGCGAGTGCCGCCACAGTCGCCGCGTTTACTCTCCCTTGATAGTTGAGCGAATCGACTTGTAACTTCGAGGTTACGAATCCGACTCTACGTTTTGGTTTACATTTTCCATTAATTTTAAAGGGAGGGGGGTTGGGGGGGAGGATGGCGATGACAGACCAATCGCGCGCCTCCCCGCCACCATCGTCGCTACCGACGACCTCGACCTCGAGCCGAGCCGAGCCGAGCGGGGCCGAAGGCCCGATGGGCTCCCGGAAAATTCGGGAAGGCGATATACCTTTAATTCCCAGTTGGCCGTAACTTTTTCGGTGACGTTAAATTAGTGAAATTTTGCGATTTCTTTGTCGCCGTATAGCTCGAGAACGGGTCGACGGGCGCGGGCGAGAGTAGGCTCGTCGGACAGAGGACGCGGAGACGAAGGTTTACCGCGCGAAAAATTCGCGAAAGATTCTCGAAAAATTTGTTACATGTGCATCGGTAACGCGCGTCGACCTCGGCGGAGAAAAAGTTACCGAACATCACCGGCAGTGGTCGGTAACGCTCGGAGGGTATAAGCTGCCGCGTTAAAAATAAAACCCGAATTTCGGCGCTGCCACGGTTCAGGGCTGAAAAGGGCCCGAAAGAAAATAACTGATTCAAACGTTCGAATTTAACGCCAACTTCGCGACGCTGACTTCGCATCGGTGGCGAGTGCCGCCACAGTCGCCGCGTTTACTCTCCCTTGATAGTTGAGCGAATCGACTTGTAACTTCGAGGTTACGAATCCGACTCTACGTTTAGGTTTACATTTTCCATTAATTTTAAAGGGAGGGGGGTTGGGGGGGAGGATGGCGATGACAGACCAATCGCGCGCCTCCCCGCCACCATCGTCGCTACCGACGACCTCGACCTCGAGCCGAGCCGAGCCGAGCGGGGCCGAAGGCCCGATGGGCTCCCGGAAAATTCGGGAAGGCGATGTACCTTTAATTCCCAGTTGGCCGTAACTTTTTCGGTGACGTCAAATTAGTGAAATTTTGCGATTTCTTCGTCGCCGTATAGCTCGAGAACGGGTCGACGGGCGCGGGCGAGAGTAGGCTCGTCGGACAGAGGACGCGGAGACAAAGGTTTACCGCGCGAAAAATTCTCGAAAATTCGCGAAAAATTTTTTACGTGTGCATCGGTAACGCGCGTCGACCTCGGCGGAGGATAACTTACCGACAACCACCGGCAGTGGTCGGTAACGCTCGGGCGATATAAGCTGCCGCGTTAAAAATGAAACCCGAATTTCGGCGCTTCCAATGTTCAGGGCTGATAAGGGCCCGAAAGAAAATAACTGACTCAAACGTTCGAATTGAACGCCAACTTCGCGACGCTGACTTCGCATCGGTGGCGAGTGCCGCTACAGTCGCCGCAATTACTCTCGCCTGATAGTTGAGCGAATCGACTCGTGACTTCGAGATTACGAATCCGACTCTACGTTTAGGTTTACATTTTCCATTAATTTTAAAGGGGGGGTGGGGTGTTGGCGATGACAGACCAATCGCGCGCCTCCCCGCCACCATCGTCGCTACCGACGAACTCGACCTCGAGCCGAGCCGAGCCGAGCGGGGCCGAAGGCCCGATGGGCTCCCGGAAAATTCGGGAAGGCGATGTACCTTTAATTCCCAGTTGGCCGTAACTTTTTCGGTGACGTCAAATTAGTGAAATTTTGCGATTTCTTCGTCGCCGTATAGCTCGAGAACGGTCGACGGGCGCGGGCGAGAGTAGGCTCGTCGGACAGAGGACGCGGAGACAAAGGTTTACCGCGCGAAAAATTCGCGAAAATTCGCGAAAATTTTTTTACCTGTGCATCGGTAACGCGCGTCGACCTCGGCGGAGGATAACTTACCGACCACCACCGGCAGTGGTCGGTAACGGTCGGGGGGTATAAGCTGCCGCGTTAAAAATGAAACCCGAATTTCGGCACTTCCACGGTTCAGGGCTGAAAAGAGCCCGAAAGAAAATAACTGATTCAAACGTTCGAATTGAACGCCAACTTTGCGACGCTGACTTCGCATCGGTGGCGAGTGCCGCCACAGTCGCCGCATTTACTCTCCCTTGATAGTTGAGCGAATCGACTTGTAACTTCGAGGTTACGAATCCGACTCTACGTTTAGGTTTACATTTTCCATTATTTTTAAAGGGAGAGGGGTTGGGGGGGAGGATGGCGATGACAGACCAATCGCGCGCCTCCCCGCCACCATCGTCGCTACCGACGACCTCGACCTCGAGCCGAGCCGAGCCGAGCGGGCCCGAAGGCCCGATGGGCACCCGGAAAATTCGGGAAGGCGATATACCTTTAATTCCCAGTTGGCCGTAACTTTTTCGGTGACGTCAAATTAGTGAAATTTTGCGATTTCTTCGTCGCCGTATAGCTCGAGAACGGGTCGACGGGCGCGGGCGAGAGTAGGCTCGTCGGACGGAGGACGCGGAGACAAAGGTTCACCGCGCGAAAAATTCTCGAAAATTCGCGAAAAATTTTTTACGTGTGCATCGGTAACGCGCGTCGACCTCGGCGGAGGATAACTTACCGACAACCACCGGCAGTGGTCGGTAACGCTCGGGGGATATAAGCTGCCGCGTTAAAAATGAAACCCGAAATTTCAGCGCTTCCACGGTTCAGGGCTGAAAAGGGCCCGAAAGAAAATAACTGATTCAAACGTTCGAATTGAACGCCAACTTTGCGACGCTGACTTCGCATCGGTGGCGAGTGCCGCTACAGTCGCCGCGTTTACTCTCCCCTGAGAGTTGAGCGAATCGACTTGTAACTTCGAGGTTACGAATCCGACTCTACGTTTAGGTTTACCTTTTCCATTAATTTTAAAGGGACGGGGTGGTGGTGGGGTGGTTGGCGATGACAGACCAATCGCGCGCCTCACCGCCACCATCGTCGCTTTCGACGAACTCGACCTCGAGCCGAGCCGAGCCGAGCCGAGCGGTGCCGATGGCCCGTTGGGCTCCCGGAAAATTCGGGAAGGCGATGTACCTTTAATTCCCAGTTGGCCGTAACTTTTTCGGTGACGTCAAATAAGTGAAATTTTGCGATTTCTTTGTCGCCGTATAGCTCGAGAACGGGTCGACGGGCGCGGGCGAGAGTAGGCTCGTCGGACGGAGGACGCGGAGACGAAGGTTTACCGCGCGAAAAATTCGCGAAAATTCGCGAAAAATTTTTTACCTGTGCATCGGTAACGCGCGTCGACCTCGGCGGAGGATAACTTACCGACCACCACCGGCAGTGGTCGGTAACGGTCGGGGGGTATAAGCTGCCGCGTTAAAAATGAAACCCGAATTTCGGCGCTTCCAATGTTCAGGGCTGAAAAGGGCCCGAAAGAAAATAACTGACTCAAACGTTCGAATTGAACGCCAACTTCGCGACGCTGACTTCGCATCGGTGGCGAGTGCCGCTACAGTCGCCGCGTTTACTCTCCCTTGATAGTTGAGAGAATCGACTTGTAACTTCGAGGTTACGAATCCGAATCTACGTTTAGGTTTACATTTTCCATTAATTTTAAAGGGAGGGGGGTTGGGGGGGAGGATGGCGATGACAGACCAATCGCTCGCCTCCCCGCCACCATCGTCGCTACCGACGACCTCGACCTCGAGCCGAGCCGAGCCGAGCGGGGCCGAAGGCCCGATGGGCTCCCGGAAAATTCGGGAAGGCGATGTACCTTTAATTCCCAGTTGGCCGTAACTTTTTCGGTGACGTCAAATTAGTGAAATTTTGCGATTTCTTCGTCGCCGTATAGCTCGAGAACGGGTCGACGGGCGCGGGCGAGAGTAGGCTCGTCGGACAGAGGACGCGGAGACAAAGGTTTACCGCGCGAAAAATTCTCGAAAATTCGCGAAAAATTTTTTACGTGTGCATCGGTAACGCGCGTCGACCTCGGCGGAGGATAACTTACCGACAACCACCGGCAGTGGTCGGTAACGCTCGGGCGATATAAGCTGCCGCGTTAAAAATGAAACCCGAATTTCGGCGCTTCCAATGTTCAGGGCTGATAAGGGCCCGAAAGAAAATAACTGACTCAAACGTTCGAATTGAACGCCAACTTCGCGACGCTGACTTCGCATCGGTGGCGAGTGCCGCTACAGTCGCCGCAATTACTCTCCCCTGATAGTTGAGCGAATCGACTCGTGACTTCGAGATTACGAATCCGACTCTACGTTTAGGTTTACATTTTCCATTAATTTTAAAGGGGGGGTGGGGTGTTGGCGATGACAGACCAATCGCGCGCCTCCCCGCCACCATCGTCGCTACCGACGAACTCGACCTCGAGCCGAGCCGAGCCGAGCGGGGCCGAAGGCCCGATGGGCTCCCGGAAAATTCGGGAAGGCGATGTACCTTTAATTCCCAGTTGGCCGTAACTTTTTCGGTGACGTCAAATAAGTGAAATTTTGCGATTTCTTTGTCGCCGTATAGCTCGAGAACGGGTCGACGGGCGCGGGCGAGAGTAGGCTCGTCGGACGGAGGACGCGGAGACGAAGGTTTACCGCGCGAAAAATTCGCGAAAATTCGCGAAAAATTTTTTACCTGTGCATCGGTAACGCGCGTCGACCTCGGCGGAGGATAACTTACCGACCACCACCGGCAGTGGTCGGTAACGCTCGGAGGGTATAAGCTGCCGCGTTAAAAATAAAACCCGAATTTCAGCGCTTCCACGGTTCAGGGCTGAAAAGGGCCCGAAAGAAAATAACTGATTCAAACGTTCGAATTTAACGCCAACTTCGCGACGCTGACTTCGCATCGGTGGCGAGTGCCGCCACAGTCGCCGCGTTTACTCTCCCTTGATAGTTGAGCGAATCGACTTGTAACTTCGAGGTTACGAATCCGACTCTACGTTTAGGTTTACATTTTCCATTAATTTTAAAGGGAGGGGGGTTGGGGGGGAGGATGGCGATGACAGACCAATCGCGCGCCTCCCCGCCACCATCGTCGCTACCGACGACCTCGACCTCGAGCCGAGCCGAGCCGAGCGGGGCCGAAGGCCCGATGGGCTCCCGGAAAATTCGGGAAGGCGATGTACCTTTAATTCCCAGTTGGCCGTAACTTTTTCGGTGACGTCAAATTAGTGAAATTTTGCGATTTCTTCGTCGCCGTATAGCTCGAGAACGGTCGACGGGCGCGGGCGAGAGTTGGCTCGTCGGACAGAGGACGCGGAGACGAAGGTTTACCGCGCGAAAAATTCGCGAAAATTCGCGAAAAATTTTTTACCTGTGCATCGGTAACGCGCGTCGACCTCGGCGGAGGATAACTTACCGACCACCACCGGCAGTGGTCGGTAACGCTCGGAGGGTATAAGCTGCCGCGTTAAAAATAAAACCCGAATTTCAGCGCTTCCACGGTTCAGGGCTGAAAAGGGCCCGAAAGAAAATAACTGATTCAAACGTTCGAATTTAACGCCAACTTCGCGACGCTGACTTCGCATCGGTGGCGAGTGCCGCCACAGTCGCCGCGTTTACTCTCCCCTGATAGTTGAGCGAATCGACTCGTGACTTCGAGATTACGAATCCGACTCTACGTTTAGGTTTACATTTTCCATTAATTTTAAAGGGGGGGTGGGGGGTTGGCGATGACAGACCAATCGCGCGCCTCCCCGCCACCATCGTCGCTACCGACGAACTCGACCTCGAGCCGAGCCGAGCCGAGCGGGGCCGAAGGCCCGTTGGGCACCCGGAAAATTCGGGAAGGCGATATACCTTTAATTCCCAGTTGGCCGTAACTTTTTCGGTGACGTCAAATTAGTGAAATTTTGCGATTTCTTCGTCGCCGTATAGCTCGAGAACGGGTCGACGGGCGCGAGCGAGAGTAGGCTCGTCGGACGGAGGACGCGGAGACGAAGGTTTACCGCGCGAAAAATTCGCGAAAATTCGCGAAAAATTTTTTACCTGTGCATCGGTAACGCGCGTCGACCTCGGCGGAGGATAACTTACCGACCACCACCGGCAGTGGTCGGTAACGCTCGGAGGGTATAAGCTGCCGCGTTAAAAATAAAACCCGAATTTCAGCGCTTCCACGGTTCAGGGCTGAAAAGGGCCCGAAAGAAAATAACTGATTCAAACGTTCAAATTGAACGCCAACTTTGCGACGCTGACTTCGCATCGGTGGCGAGTGCCGCCACAGTCGCCGCGTTTACTCTCCCTTGATAGTTGAGCGAATCGACTTGTAACTTCGAGGTTACGAATCCGACTCTACGTTTAGGTTTACCTTTTCCATTAATTTTAAAGGGACGGGGTGGTGGTGGGGTGGTTGGCGATGACAGACCAATCGCGCGCCTCACCGCCACCATCGTCGCTTTCGACGAACTCGACCTCGAGCCGAGCCGAGCCGAGCCGAGCGGTGCCGATGGCCCGTTGGGCTCCCGGAAAATTCGGGAAGGCGATGTACCTTTAATTCCCAGTTGGCCGTAACTTTTTCGGTGACGTCAAATAAGTGAAATTTTGCGATTTCTTTGTCGCCGTATAGCTCGAGAACGGGTCGACGGGCGCGGGCGAGAGTAGGCTCGTCGGACGGAGGACGCGGAGACGAAGGTTTACCGCGCGAAAAATTCGCGAAAATTCGCGAAAAATTTTTTACCTGTGCATCGGTAACGCGCGTCGACCTCGGCGGAGGATAACTTACCGACCACCACCGGCAGTGGTCGGTAACGGTCGGGGGGTATAAGCTGCCGCGTTAAAAATGAAACCCGAATTTCGGCGCTTCCAATGTTCAGGGCTGAAAAGGGCCCGAAAGAAAATAACTGACTCAAACGTTCGAATTGAACGCCAACTTCGCGACGCTGACTTCGCATCGGTGGCGAGTGCCGCTACAGTCGCCGCGTTTACTCTCCCTTGATAGTTGAGAGAATCGACTTGTAACTTCGAGGTTACGAATCCGAATCTACGTTTAGGTTTACATTTTCCATTAATTTTAAAGGGAGGGGGGTTGGGGGGGAGGATGGCGATGACAGACCAATCGCTCGCCTCCCCGCCACCATCGTCGCTACCGACGACCTCGACCTCGAGCCGAGCCGAGCCGAGCGGGGCCGAAGGCCCGATGGGCTCCCGGAAAATTCGGGAAGGCGATGTACCTTTAATTCCCAGTTGGCCGTAACTTTTTCGGTGACGTCAAATTAGTGAAATTTTGCGATTTCTTCGTCGCCGTATAGCTCGAGAACGGGTCGACGGGCGCGGGCGAGAGTAGGCTCGTCGGACAGAGGACGCGGAGACAAAGGTTTACCGCGCGAAAAATTCTCGAAAATTCGCGAAAAATTTTTTACGTGTGCATCGGTAACGCGCGTCGACCTCGGCGGAGGATAACTTACCGACAACCACCGGCAGTGGTCGGTAACGCTCGGGCGATATAAGCTGCCGCGTTAAAAATGAAACCCGAATTTCGGCGCTTCCAATGTTCAGGGCTGATAAGGGCCCGAAAGAAAATAACTGACTCAAACGTTCGAATTGAACGCCAACTTCGCGACGCTGACTTCGCATCGGTGGCGAGTGCCGCTACAGTCGCCGCAATTACTCTCCCCTGATAGTTGAGCGAATCGACTCGTGACTTCGAGATTACGAATCCGACTCTACGTTTAGGTTTACATTTTCCATTAATTTTAAAGGGGGGGTGGGGTGTTGGCGATGACAGACCAATCGCGCGCCTCCCCGCCACCATCGTCGCTACCGACGAACTCGACCTCGAGCCGAGCCGAGCCGAGCGGGGCCGAAGGCCCGATGGGCTCCCGGAAAATTCGGGAAGGCGATGTACCTTTAATTCCCAGTTGGCCGTAACTTTTTCGGTGACGTCAAATTAGTGAAATTTTGCGATTTCTTCGTCGCCGTATAGCTCGAGAACGGTCGACGGGCGCGGGCGAGAGTAGGCTCGTCGGACGGAGGACGCGGAGACGAAGGTTTACCGCGCGAAAAATTCGCGAAAATTCGCGAAAAATTTTTTACCTGTGCATCGGTAACGCGCGTCGACCTCGGCGGAGGATAACTTACCGACCACCACCGGCAGTGGTCGGTAACGCTCGGAGGGTATAAGCTGCCGCGTTAAAAATAAAACCCGAATTTCAGCGCTTCCACGGTTCAGGGCTGAAAAGGGCCCGAAAGAAAATAACTGATTCAAACGTTCGAATTTAACGCCAACTTCGCGACGCTGACTTCGCATCGGTGGCGAGTGCCGCCACAGTCGCCGCGTTTACTCTCCCTTGATAGTTGAGCGAATCGACTTGTAACTTCGAGGTTACGAATCCGACTCTACGTTTAGGTTTACATTTTCCATTAATTTTAAAGGGAGGGGGGTTGGGGGGGAGGATGGCGATGACAGACCAATCGCGCGCCTCCCCGCCACCATCGTCGCTACCGACGACCTCGACCTCGAGCCGAGCCGAGCCGAGCGGGGCCGAAGGCCCGATGGGCTCCCGGAAAATTCGGGAAGGCGATGTACCTTTAATTCCCAGTTGGCCGTAACTTTTTCGGTGACGTCAAATTAGTGAAATTTTGCGATTTCTTCGTCGCCGTATAGCTCGAGAACGGTCGACGGGCGCGGGCGAGAGTTGGCTCGTCGGACAGAGGACGCGGAGACGAAGGTTTACCGCGCGAAAAATTCGCGAAAATTCGCGAAAAATTTTTTACCTGTGCATCGGTAACGCGCGTCGACCTCGGCGGAGGATAACTTACCGACCACCACCGGCAGTGGTCGGTAACGCTCGGAGGGTATAAGCTGCCGCGTTAAAAATAAAACCCGAATTTCAGCGCTTCCACGGTTCAGGGCTGAAAAGGGCCCGAAAGAAAATAACTGATTCAAACGTTCGAATTTAACGCCAACTTCGCGACGCTGACTTCGCATCGGTGGCGAGTGCCGCCACAGTCGCCGCGTTTACTCTCCCCTGATAGTTGAGCGAATCGACTCGTGACTTCGAAATTACGAATCCGACTCTACGTTTAGGTTTACATTTTCCATTAATTTTAAAGGGGGGGTGGGGGGTTGGCGATGACAGACCAATCGCGCGCCTCCCCGCCACCATCGTCGCTACCGACGAACTCGACCTCGAGCCGAGCCGAGCCGAGCGGGGCCGAAGGCCCGTTGGGCACCCGGAAAATTCGGGAAGGCGATATACCTTTAATTCCCAGTTGGCCGTAACTTTTTCGGTGACGTCAAATTAGTGAAATTTTGCGATTTCTTCGTCGCCGTATAGCTCGAGAACGGGTCGACGGGCGCGAGCGAGAGTAGGCTCGTCGGACGGAGGACGCGGAGACGAAGGTTTACCGCGCGAAAAATTCGCGAAAATTCGCGAAAAATTTTTTACCTGTGCATCGGTAACGCGCGTCGACCTCGGCGGAGGATAACTTACCGACCACCACCGGCAGTGGTCGGTAACGCTCGGAGGGTATAAGCTGCCGCGTTAAAAATAAAACCCGAATTTCAGCGCTTCCACGGTTCAGGGCTGAAAAGGGCCCGAAAGAAAATAACTGATTCAAACGTTCAAATTGAACGCCAACTTTGCGACGCTGACTTCGCATCGGTGGCGAGTGCCGCCACAGTCGCCGCGTTTACTCTCCCTTGATAGTTGAGCGAATCGACTTGTAACTTCGAGGTTACGAATCCGACTCTACGTTTAGGTTTACCTTTTCCATTAATTTTAAAGGGACGGGGTGGTGGTGGGGTGGTTGGCGATGACAGACCAATCGCGCGCCTCACCGCCACCATCGTCGCTTTCGACGAACTCGACCTCGAGCCGAGCCGAGCCGAGCCGAGCGGTGCCGATGGCCCGTTGGGCTCCCGGAAAATTCGGGAAGGCGATGTACCTTTAATTCCCAGTTGGCCGTAACTTTTTCGGTGACGTCAAATAAGTGAAATTTTGCGATTTCTTTGTCGCCGTATAGCTCGAGAACGGGTCGACGGGCGCGGGCGAGAGTAGGCTCGTCGGACGGAGGACGCGGAGACGAAGGTTTACCGCGCGAAAAATTCGCGAAAATTCGCGAAAAATTTTTTACCTGTGCATCGGTAACGCGCGTCGACCTCGGCGGAGGATAACTTACCGACCACCACCGGCAGTGGTCGGTAACGCTCGGAGGGTATAAGCTGCCGCGTTAAAAATAAAACCCGAATTTCAGCGCTTCCACGGTTCAGGGCTGAAAAGGGCCCGAAAGAAAATAACTGATTCAAACGTTCAAATTGAACGCCAACTTTGCGACGCTGACTTCGCATCGGTGGCGAGTGCCGCCACAGTCGCCGCGTTTACTCTCCCTTGATAGTTGAGCGAATCGACTTGTAACTTCGAGGTTACGAATCCGACTCTACGTTTAGGTTTACATTTTCCATTAATTTTAAAGGGAGGGGGGTTGGGGGGGAGGATGGCGATGACAGACCAATCGCGCGCCTCCCCGCCACCATCGTCGCTACCGACGACCTCGACCTCGAGCCGAGCCGAGCCGAGCGGGGCCGAAGGCCCGATGGGCTCCCGGAAAATTCGGGAAGGCGATGTA
Organism: Lasioglossum baleicum; assembly: GCF_051020765.1. Lineage (NCBI taxonomy): Eukaryota > Metazoa > Arthropoda > Insecta > Hymenoptera > Halictidae > Lasioglossum > Lasioglossum baleicum. The sequence continues at coordinate 1,221,166 of NW_027469093.1, forward strand.
CCTTTAATTCCCAGTTGGCCGTAACTTTTTCGGTGACGTCAAAGTAGTGAAATTTTGCGATTTCTTCGTCGCCGTATAGCTCGAGAACGGGTCGTCGGGCGCGGGCGAGAGTAGGCTCGTCGGACGGAGGACGCGGAGACGAAGGTTTACCGCGCGAAAAATTCGCGAAAATTCGCGAAAAATTTTTTACCTGTGCATCGGTAACGCGCGTCGACCTCGGCGGAGGATAACTTACCGACCACCACCGGCAGTGGTCGGTAACGCTCGGGGGGTATAAGCTGCCGCGTTAGAAATGAAACCCGAATTTCGGCGCTTCCACGGTTCAGGGCTGAAAAGGGCCCGAAAGAAAATAACTGATTCAAACGTTCGAATTTAACGCCAACTTCGCGACGCTGACTTCGCATCGGTGGCGAGTGCCGCCACAGTCGCCGCGTTTACTCTCCCTTGATAGTTGAGCGAATCGACTTGTAACTTCGAGGTTACGAATCCGACTCTACGTTTAGGTTTACATTTTCCATTAATTTTAAAGGGAGGGGGGTTGGGGGGGAGGATGGCGATGACAGACCAATCGCGCGCCTCCCCGCCACCATCGTCGCTACCGACGACCTCGACCTCGAGCCGAGCCGAGCCGAGCGGGGCCGAAGGCCCGATGGGCTCCCGGAAAATTCGGGAAGGCGATGTACCTTTAATTCCCAGTTGGCCGTAACTTTTTCGGTGACGTCAAATTAGTGAAATTTTGCGATTTCTTCGTCGCCGTATAGCTCGAGAACGGGTCGACGGGCGCGGGCGAGAGTAGGCTCGTCGGACAGAGGACGCGGAGACAAAGGTTTACCGCGCGAAACATTCTCGAAAATTCGCGAAAAATTTTTTACGTGTGCATCGGTAACGCGCGTCGACCTCGGCGGAGGATAACTTACCGACAACCACCGGCAGTGGTCGGTAACGCTCGGGCGATATAAGCTGCCGCGTTAAAAATGAAACCCGAATTTCGGCGCTTCCAATGTTCAGGGCTGATAAGGGCCCGAAAGAAAATAACTGACTCAAACGTTCGAATTGAACGCCAACTTCGCGACGCTGACTTCGCATCGGTGGCGAGTGCCGCTACAGTCGCCGCAATTACTCTCCCCTGATAGTTGAGCGAATCGACTCGTGACTTCGAGATTACGAATCCGACTCTACGTTTAGGTTTACATTTTCCATTAATTTTAAAGGGGGGTGGGGGGTTGGCGATGACAGACCAATCGCGCGCCTCCCCGCCACCATCGTCGCTACCGACGAACTCGACCTCGAGCCGAGCCGAGCCGAGCGGGGCCGAAGTCCCGATGGGCACCCGGAAAATTCGGGAAGGCGATATACCTTTAATTCCCAGTTGGCCGTAACTTTTTCGGTGACGTCAAATTAGTGAAATTTTGCGATTTCTTCGTCGCCGTATAGCTCGAGAACGGGTCGACGGGCGCGGGCGAGAGTAGGCTCGTCGGACGGAGGACGCGGAGACAAAGGTTTACCGCGCGAAAAATTCTCGAAAATTCGCGAAAAATTTTTTACGTGTGCATCGGTAACGCGCGTCGACATTGGCGGAGGATAACTTACCGACAACCACCGGCAGTGGTCGGTAACGCTCGGGGGATATAAGCTGCCGCGTTAAAAATGAAACCCGAATTTCGGCGCTTCCAATGTTCAGGGCTGAAAAGGGCCCGAAAGAAAATAACTGACTCAAACGTTCGAATTGAACGCCAACTTCGCGACGCTGACTTCGCATCGGTGGCGAGTGCCGCTACAGTCGCCGCGTTTACTCTCCCTTGATAGTTGAGCGAATCGACTTGTAACTTCGAGGTTACGAATCCGAATCTACGTTTAGGTTTACATTTTCCATTAATTTTAAAGGGACGGGGTGGTGGTGGGGAGGATGGCGATGACAGACCAATCGCGCGCCTCCCCGCCACCATCGTCGCTACCGACGACCTCGACCTCGAGCCGAGCCGAGCCGAGCGGGGCCGAAGGCCCGATGGGCTCCCGGAAAATTCGGGAAGGCGATGTACCTTTAATTCCCAGTTGGCCGTAACTTTTTCGGTGACGTCAAATTAGTGAAATTTTGCGATTTCTTCGTCGCCGTATAGCTCGAGAACGGGTCGACGGGCGCGGGCGAGAGTAGGCTCGTCGGACGGAGGACGCGGAGACGAAGGTTTACCGCGCGAAAAATTCGCGAAAATTCGCGAAAAATTTTTTACCTGTGCATCGGTAACGCGCGTCGACCTCGGCGGAGGATAACTTACCGACCACCACCGGCAGTGGTCGGTAACGCTCGGAGGGTATAAGCTGCCGCGTTAAAAATAAAACCCGAATTTCAGCGCTTCCACGGTTCAGGGCTGAAAAGGGCCCGAAAGAAAATAACTGATTCAAACGTTCGAATTGAACGCCAACTTTGCGACGCTGACTTCGCATCGGTGGCGAGTGCCGCCACAGTCGCCGCGTTTACTCTCCCTTGATAGTTGAGCGAATCGACTTGTAACTTCGAGGTTACGAATCCGACTCTACGTTTAGGTTTACATTTTCCATTAATTTTAAAGGGAGGGGGGTTGGGGGGGAGGATGGCGATGGACAGACCAATCGCGCGCCTCCCCGCCACCATCGTCGCTACCGACGACCTCGACCTCGAGCCGAGCCGAGCCGAGCGGGGCCGAAGGCCCGATGGGCTCCCGGAAAATTCGGGAAGGCGATGTACCTTTAATTGCCAGTTGGCCGTAACTTTTTCGGTGACGTCAAATTAGTGAAATTTTGCGATTTCTTCGTCGCCGTATAGCTCGAGAACGGGTCGACGGGCGCGGGCGAGAGTAGGCTCGTCGGACAGAGGACGCGGAGACAAAGGTTCACCGCGCGAAAAATTCTCGAAAATTCGCGAAAAATTTTTTACGTGTGCATCGGTAACGCGCGTCGACCTCGGCGGAGGATAACTTACCGACAACCACCGGCAGTGGGTCGGTAACGCTCGGGCGATATAAGCTGCCGCGTTAAAAATGAAACCCGAATTTCGGCGCTTCCAATGTTCAGGGCTGATAAGGGCCCGAAAGAAAATAACTGACTCAAACGTTCGAATTGAACGCCAACTTCGCGACGCTGACTTCGCATCGGTGGCGAGTGCCGCTACAGTCGCCGCAATTACTCTCCCCTGATAGTTGAGCGAATCGACTCGTGACTTCGAGATTACGAATCCGACTCTACGTTTAGGTTTACATTTTCCATTAATTTTAAAGGGACGGGGTGGTGGTGGGGAGGATGGCGATGACAGACCAATCGCGCGCCTCCCCGCCACCATCGTCGCTACCGACGACCTCGACCTCGAGCCGAGCCGAGCCGAGCGGGGCCGAAGGCCCGATGGGCTCCCGGAAAATTCGGGAAGGCGATGTACCTTTAATTCCCAGTTGGCCGTAACTTTTTCGGTGACGTCAAAGTAGTGAAATTTTGCGATTTCTTCGTCGCCGTATAGCTCGAGAACGGGTCGTCGGGCGCGGGCGAGAGTAGGCTCGTCGGACGGAGGACGCGGAGACGAAGGTTTACCGCGCGAAAATTTCGCGAAAATTCGCGAAAAATTTTTTACCTGTGCATCGGTAACGCGCGTCGACCTCGGCGGAGGATAACTTACCGACCACCACCGGCAGTGGTCGGTAACGCTCGGGGGGTATAAGCTGCCGCGTTAGAAATGAAACCCGAATTTCGGCGCTTCCACGGTTCAGGGCTGAAAAGGGCCCGAAAGAAAATAACTGATTCAAACGTTCGAATTTAACGCCAACTTCGCGACGCTGACTTCGCATCGTGGCGAGTGCCGCCACAGTCGCCGCGTTTACTCTCCCTTGATAGTTGAGCGAATCGACTTGTAACTTCGAGGTTACGAATCCGACTCTACGTTTAGGTTTACATTTCCATTAATTTTAAAGGGAGGGGGGTTGGGGGGGAGGATGGCGATGACAGACCAATCGCGCGCCTCCCCGCCACCATCGTCGCTACCGACGACCTCGACCTCGAGCCGAGCCGAGCCGAGCGGGGCCGAAGGCCCGATGGGCTCCCGGAAAATTCGGGAAGGCGATGTACCTTTAATTCCCAGTTGGCCGTAACTTTTTCGGTGACGTCAAATTAGTGAAATTTTGCGATTTCTTCGTCGCCGTATAGCTCGAGGACGGGTCGACGGGCGCGGGCGAGAGTAGGCTCGTCGGACGGAGGACGCGGAGACGAAGGTTTACCGCGCGAAAAATTCGCGAAAATTCGCGAAAAATTTTTTACCTGTGCATCGGTAACGCGCGTCGACCTCGGCGGAGGATAACTTACCGACCACCACCGGCAGTGGTCGGTAACGCTCGGAGGGTATAAGCTGCCGCGTTAAAAATAAAACCCGAATTTCAGCGCTTCCACGGTTCAGGGCTGAAAAGGGCCCGAAAGAAAATAACTGATTCAAACGTTCGAATTGAACGCCAACTTTGCGACGCTGACTTCGCATCGGTGGCGAGTGCCGCCACAGTCGCCGCGTTTACTCTCCCTTGATAGTTGAGCGAATCGACTTGTAACTTCGAGGTTACGAATCCGACTCTACGTTTAGGTTTACATTTTCCATTAATTTTAAAGGGAGGGGGGTTGGGGGGGAGGATGGCGATGACAGACCAATCGCGCGCCTCCCCGCCACCATCGTCGCTACCGACGACCTCGACCTCGAGCCGAGCCGAGCCGAGCGGGCCCGAAGGCCCGATGGGCTCCCGGAAAATTCGGGAAGGCGATGTACCTTTAATTCCCAGTTGGCCGTAACTTTTTCGGTGACGTCAAATTAGTGAAATTTTGCGATTTCTTCGTCGCCGTATAGCTCGAGAACGGGTCGACGGGCGCGGGCGAGAATAGGCTCGTCGGACAGAGGACGCGGAGACAAAGGTTTACCGCGCGAAAAATTCTCGAAAATTCGCGAAAAATTTCTTACGTGTGCATCGGTAACGCGCGTCGACCTCGGCGGAGGATAACTTACCGACAACCACCGGCAGTGGTCGGTAACGCTCGGGGGATATAAGCTGCCGCGTTAAAAATGAAACCCGAATTTCGGCGCTTCCAATGTTCAGGGCTGAAAAGGGCCCGAAAGAAAATAACTGACTCAAACGTTCGAATTGAACGCCAACTTCGCGACGCTGACTTCGCATCGGTGGCGAGTGCCGCTACAGTCGCCGCGTTTACTCTCCCCTGAGAGTTGAGCGAATCGACTTGTAACTTCGAGGTTACGAATCCGACTCTACGTTTAGGTTTACCTTTTCCATTAATTTTAAAGGGACGGGGTGGTGGTGTGGTGGTTGGCGATGACAGACCAATCGCGCGCCTCACCGCCACCATCGTCGCTTTCGACGAACTCGACCTCGAGCCGAGTCGAGCCGAGCCGAGCGGGGCCGATGGCCCGATGAGCTCACTGAAAATTCGGGATCGGGAAGGCGATGTACCTTTAATTCCCAGTTGGCCGTAACTTTTTCGGTGACGTCAAATTAGTGAAATTTTGCGATTTCTTTGTCGCCGTATAGCTCGAGAACGGGTCGACGGGCGCGTGCGAGAGTAGGCTCGTCGGACGGAGGATGCGGAGACGAAGGTTTACCGCGCGAAAAATTCGCGAAAATTCGCGAAAAATTTTTTACCTGTGCATCGGTAACGCGCGTCGACCTCGGCGGAGGATAACTTACCGAACACCACCGGCAGTGGTCGGTAACGCTCGGGGGGTATAAGCTGCCGCGTTAAAAATGAAACCCGAATTTCGGCGCTTCCACGGTTCAGGGCTGAAAAGGGCCCGAAAGAAAATAACTGATTCAAACGTTCGAATTTAACGCCAACTTCGCGACGCTGACTTCGCATCGGTGGCGAGTGCCGCCACAGTCGCCGCAATTACTCTCCCCTGATAGTTGAGCGAATCGACTCGTGACTTCGAGATTACGAATCCGACTCTACGTTTAGGTTTACATTTTCCATTAATTTTAAAGGGACGGAGGGGTGGTGGGGTGGTTGGCGATGACAGACCAATCGCGCGCCTCCCCGCCACCATCGTCGCTACCGACGACCTCGACCTCGAGCCGAGCCGAGCCGAGCGGGGCCGAAGGCCCGATGGGCTCCCGGAAAATTCGGGAAGGCGATATACCTTTAATTCCCAGTTGGCCGTAACTTTTTCGGTGACGTTAAATTAGTGAAATTTTGCGATTTCTTTGTCGCCGTATAGCTCGAGAACGGGTCGACGGGCGCGGGCGAGAGTAGGCTCGTCGGACAGAGGACGCGGAGACGAAGGTTTACCGCGCGAAAAATTCGCGAAAGATTCTCGAAAAATTTGTTACATGTGCATCGGTAACGCGCGTCGACCTCGGCGGAGAAAAAGTTACCGAACATCACCGGCAGTGGTCGGTAACGCTCGGGGGGTATAAGCTGCCGCGTTAAAAATGAAACCCGAATATCGGCACTTCCACAGTTCAGGGCTCAAAAGGGCCCGAAAGAAAATAACTGATTCAAACGTTCGAATTTAACGCCAACTTCGCGACGCTGACTTCGCATCGGTGGCGAGTGCCGCCACAGTCGCCGCAATTACTCTCCCCTGATAGATGAGCGAATCGACTCGTGACTTCGAGATTACGAATCCGACTCTACGTTTAGGTTTACATTTTCCATTAATTTTAAAGGGACGGAGGGGTGGTGGGGTGGTTGGCGATGACAGACCAATCGCGCGCCTCCCCGCCACCATCGTCGCTACCGACGACCTCGACCTCGAGCCGAGCCGAGCCGAGCGGGGCCGAAGGCCCGATGGGCTCCCGGAAAATTCGGGAAGGCGATGTACCTTTAATTCCCAGTTGGCCGTAACTTTTTCGGTGACGTCAAATTAGTGAAATTTTGCGATTTCTTCGTCGCCGTATAGCTCGAGAACGGGTCGACGGGCGCGGGCGAGAGTAGGCTCGTCGGACGGAGGACGCGGAGACGAAGGTTTACCGCGCGAAAAATTCGCGAAAATTCGCGAAAAATTTTTTACCTGTGCATCGGTAACGCGCGTCGACCTCGGCGGAGGATAACTTACCGACCACCACCGGCAGTGGTCGGTAACGCTCGGAGGGTATAAGCTGCCGCGTTAAAAATAAAACCCGAATTTCAGCGCTTCCACGGTTCAGGGCTGAAAAGGGCCCGAAAGAAAATAACTGATTCAAACGTTCGAATTGAACGCCAACTTTGCGACGCTGACTTCGCATCGGTGGCGAGTGCCGCCACAGTCGCCGCGTTTACTCTCCCTTGATAGTTGAGCGAATCGACTTGTAACTTCGAGGTTACGAATCCGACTCTACGTTTAGGTTTACATTTTCCATTAATTTTAAAGGGAGGGGGGTTGGGGGGGAGGATGGCGATGACAGACCAATCGCGCGCCTCCCCGCCACCATCGTCGCTACCGACGACCTCGACCTCGAGCCGAGCCGAGCCGAGCGGGGCCGAAGGCCCGATGGGCTCCCGGAAAATTCGGGAAGGCGATGTACCTTTAATTCCCAGTTGGCCGTAACTTTTTCGGTGACGTCAAATTAGTGAAATTTTGCGATTTCTTCGTCGCCGTATAGCTCGAGAACGGGTCGACGGGCGCGGGCGAGAGTAGGCTCGTCGGACAGAGGACGCGGAGACAAAGGTTCACCGCGCGAAAAATTCTCGAAAATTCGCGAAAAATTTTTTACGTGTGCATCGGTAACGCGCGTCGACCTCGGCGGAGGATAACTTACCGACAACCACCGGCAGTGGTCGGTAACGCTCGGGCGATATAAGCTGCCGCGTTAAAAATGAAACCCGAATTTCGGCGCTTCCAATGTTCAGGGCTGATAAGGGCCCGAAAGAAAATAACTGACTCAAACGTTCGAATTGAACGCCAACTTCGCGACGCTGACTTCGCATCGGTGGCGAGTGCCGCTACAGTCGCCGCAATTACTCTCCCCTGATAGTTGAGCGAATCGACTCGTGACTTCGAGATTACGAATCCGACTCTACGTTTAGGTTTACATTTTCCATTAATTTTAAAGGGGGGGGTGGGGGGTTGGCGATGACAGACCAATCGCGCGCCTCCCCGCCACCATCGTCGCTACCGACGAACTCGACCTCGAGCCGAGCCGAGCCGAGCGGGGCCGAAGGCCCGATGGGCACCCGGAAAATTCGGGAAGGCGATATACCTTTAATTCCCAGTTGGCCGTAACTTTTTCGGTGACGTCAAATTAGTGAAATTTTGCGATTTCTTCGTCGCCGTATAGCTCGAGAACGGGTCGACGGGCGCGGGCGAGAGTAGGCTCGTCGGACGGAGGACGCGGAGACGAAGGTTTACCGCGCGAAAAATTCGCGAAAATTCGCGAAAAATTTTTTACCTGTGCATCGGTAACGCGCGTCGACCTCGGCGGAGGATAACTTACCGACCACCACCGGCAGTGGTCGGTAACGCTCGGAGGGTATAAGCTGCCGCGTTAAAAATGAAACCCGAATTTCAGCGCTTCCACGGTTCAGGGCTGAAGAGGGCCCGAAAGAAAATAACTGATTCAAACGTTCGAATTGAACGCCAACTTTGCGACGCTGACTTCGCATCGGTGGCGAGTGCCGCCACAGTCGCCGCGTTTACTCTCCCTTGATAGTTGAGCGAATCGACTTGTAACTTCGAGGTTACGAATCCGACTCTACGTTTAGGTTTACATTTTCCATTAATTTTAAAGGGAGGGGGGTTGGGGGGGAGGATGGCGATGACAGACCAATCGCGCGCCTCCCCGCCACCATCGTCGCTACCGACGACCTCGACCTCGAGCCGAGCCGAGCCGAGCGGGGCCGAAGGCCCGATGGGCTCCCGGAAAATTCGGGAAGGCGATGTACCTTTAATTCCCAGTTGGCTGTAACTTTTTCGGTGACGTCAAAGTAGTGAAATTTTGCGATTTCTTCGTCGCCGTATAGCTCGAGAACGGGTCGACGGGCGCGGGCGAGAGTAGGCTCGTCGGACGGAGGACGCGGAGACGAAGGTTTACCGCGCGAAAAATTCGCGAAAATTCGCGAAAAATTTTTTACCTGTGCATCGGTAACGCGCGTCGACCTCGGCGGAGGATAACTTACCGACCACCACCGGCAGTGGTCGGTAACGCTCGGGGGGTATAAGCTGCCGCGTTAAAAATGAAACCCGAATTTCGGCGCTTCCACGGTTCAGGGCTGAAAAGGGCCCGAAAGAAAATAACTGATTCAAACGTTCGAATTTAACGCCAACTTCGCGACGCTGACTTCGCATCGGTGGCGAGTGCCGCCACAGTCGCCGCGTTTACTCTCCCTTGATAGTTGAGCGAATCGACTTGTAACTTCGAGGTTACGAATCCGACTCTACGTTTAGGTTTACATTTTCCATTAATTTTAAAGGGAGGGGGGTTGGGGGGGAGGATGGCGATGACAGACCAATCGCGCGCCTCCCCGCCACCATCGTCGCTACCGACGACCTCGACCTCGAGCCGAGCCGAGCCGAGCGGGGCCGAAGGCCCGATGGGCTCCCGGAAAATTCGGGAAGGAGATGTACCTTTAATTCCCAGTTGGCCGTAACTTTTTCGGTGACGTCAAATTAGTGAAATTTTGCGATTTCTTCGTCGCCGTATAGCTCGAGAACGGGTCGACGGGCGCTGGCGAGAGTAGGCTCGTCGGACAGAGGACGCGGAGACAAAGGTTCACCGCGCGAAAAATTCTCGAAAATTCGCGAAAAATTTTTTACGTGTGCATCGGTAACGCGCGTCGACCTCGGCGGAGGATAACTTACCGACAACCACCGGCAGTGGTCGGTAACGCTCGGGCGATATAAGCTGCCGCGTTAAAAATGAAACCCGAATTTCGGCGCTTCCAATGTTCAGGGCTGATAAGGGCCCGAAAGAAAATAACTGACTCAAACGTTCGAATTGAACGCCAACTTCGCGACGCTGACTTCGCATCGGTGGCGAGTGCCGCTACAGTCGCCGCAATTACTCTCCCCTGATAGTTGAGCGAATCGACTCGTGACTTCGAGATTACGAATCCGACTCTACGTTTAGGTTTACATTTTCCATTAATTTTAAAGGGGGAGTGGGGGGTTGGCGATGACAGACCAATCGCGCGCCTCCCCGCCACCATCGTCGCTACCGACGAACTCGACCTCGAGCCGAGCCGAGCCGAGCGGGGCCGAAGGCCCGATGGGCACCCGGAAAATTCGGGAAGGCGATATACCTTTAATTCCCAGTTGGCCGTAACTTTTTCGGTGACGTCAAATTAGTGAAATTTTGCGATTTCTTCGTCGCCGTATAGCTCGAGAACGGGTCGACGGGCGCGGGCGAGAGTAGGCTCGTCGGACGGAGGACGCGGAGACGTAGGTTTACCGCGCGAAAAATTCGCGAAAATTCGCGAAAAATTTTTTACCTGTGCATCGGTAACGCGCGTCGACCTCGGCGGAGGATAACTTACCGACCACCACCGGCAGTGGTCGGTAACGCTCGGAGGGTATAAGCTGCCGCGTTAAAAATGAAACCCGAATTTCAGCGCTTCCACGGTTCAGGGCTGAAAAGGGCCCGAAAGAAAATAACTGATTCAAACGTTCGAATTGAACGCCAACTTTGCGACGCTGACTTCGCATCGGTGGCGAGTGCCGCCACAGTCGCCGCGTTTACTCTCCCTTGATAGTTGAGCGAATCGACTTGTAACTTCGAGGTTACGAATCCGACTCTACGTTTAGGTTTACATTTTCCATTAATTTTAAAGGGAGGGGGGTTGGGGGGGAGGATGGCGATGACAGACCAATCGCGCGCCTCCCCGCCACCATCGTCGCTACCGACGACCTCGACCTCGAGCCGAGCCGAGCCGAGCGGGGCCGAAGGCCCGATGGGCTCCCGGAAAATTCGGGAAGGCGATGTACCTTTAATTCCCAGTTGGCCGTAACTTTTTCGGTGACGTCAAAGTAGTGAAATTTTGCGATTTCTTCGACGCCGTATAGCTCGAGAACGGGTCGACGGGCGCGGGCGAGAGTAGGCTCGTCGGACGGAGGACGCGGAGACGAAGGTTTACCGCGCGAAAAATTCGCGAAAATTCGCGAAAAATTTTTTACCTGTGCATCGGTAACGCGCGTCGACCTCGGCGGAGGATTACTTACCGACCACCACCGGCAGTGGTCGGTAACGCTCGGGGGGTATAAGCTGCCGCGTTAGAAATGAAACCCGAATTTCGGCGCTTCCACGGTTCAGGGCTGAAAAGGGCCCGAAAGAAAATAACTGATTCAAACGTTCGAATTTAACGCCAACTTCGCGACGCTGACTTCGCATCGGAGGCGAGTGCCGCCACAGTCGCCGCGTTTACTCTCCCTTGATAGTTGAGCGAATCGACTTGTAACTTCGAGGTTACGAATCCAACTCTACGTTTAGGTTTACATTTTCCATTAATTTTAAAGGGAGGGGGTTGGGGGGGGGAGGATGGCGATGACAGACCAATCGCGCGCCTCCCCGCCACCATCGTCGCTACCGACGACCTCGACCTCGAGCCGAGCCGAGCGGGGCCGAAGGCCCGATGGGCTCCCGGAAAATTCGGGAAGGCGATGTACCTTTAATTCCCAGTTGGCCGTAACTTTTTCGGTGACGTCAAATTAGTGAAATTTTGCGATTTCTTCGTCGCCGTATAGCTCGAGAACGGGTCGACGGGCGCGGGCGAGAGTAGGCTCGTCGGACGGAGGACGCGGAGACAAAGGTTTACCGCGCGAAAAATTCTCGAAAATTCGCGAAAAATTTTTTACGTGTGCATCGGTAACGCGCGTCGACCTCGGCGGAGGATAACTTACCGACAACCACCGGCAGTGGTCGGTAACGCTCAGGGGATATAAGCTGCCGCGTTAAAAATGAAACCCGAATTTCGGCGCTTCCAATGTTCAGGGCTGAAAAGGGCCCGAAAGAAAATAACTGACTCAAACGTTCGAATTGAACGCCAACTTCGCGACGCTGACTTCGCATCGGTGGCGAGTGCCGCTACAGTCGCCGCGTTTACTCTCCCTTGATAGTTGAGCGAATCGACTTGTAACTTCGAGGTTACGAATCCGAATCTACGTTTAGGTTTACATTTTCCATTAATTTTAAAGGGACGGGGTGGTGGTGGGGAGGATGGCGATGACAGACCAATCGCGCGCCTCCCCGCCACCATCGTCGCTACCGACGACCTCGACCTCGAGCCGTGCCGAGCCGAGCGGGGCCGAAGGCCCGATGGGCTCCCGGAAAATTCGGGAAGGCGATGTACCTTTAATTCCCAGTTGGCCGTAACTTTTTCGGTGACGTCAAATTAGTGAAATTTTGCGATTTCTTCGTCGCCGTATAGCTCGAGAACGGGTCGACGGGCGCGGGCGAGAGTAGGCTCGTCGGACAGAGGACGCGGAGACAAAGGTTTACCGCGCGAAAAATTCGCGAAAATTCGCGAAAAATTTTTTACCTGTGCATCGGTAACGCGCGTCGACCTCGGCGGAGGATAACTTACCGACAACCACCGGCAGTGGTCGGTAACGCTCGGGGGATATAAGCTGCCGCGTTAAAAATGAAACCCGAATATCGGCACTTCCACAGTTCAGGGCTCAAAAGGGCCCGAAAGAAAATAACTGATTCAAACGTTCGAATTTAACGCCAACTTCGCGACGCTGACTTCGCATCGGTGGCGAGTGCCGCCACAGTCGCCGCAATTACTCTCCCCTGATAGATGAGCGAATCGACTCGTGACTTCGAGATTACGAATCCGACTCTACGTTTAGGTTTACATTTTCCATTAATTTTAAAGGGTGGGGGGGTGGGGGGGTTGGCGATGACAGACCAATCGCGCGCCTCCCCGCCACCATCGTCGCCACCGACGACCTCGACCTCGAGCCGAGCCGAGCCGAGCGGGGCCGAAGGCCCGATGGGCTCCCGGAAAATTCGGGAAGGCGATGTACCTTTAATTCCCAGTTGGCCGTAACTTTTTCGGTGACGTCAAATTAGTGAAATTTTGCGATTTCTTCGTCGCCGTATAGCTCGAGAACGGGTCGACGGGCGCGGGCGAGAGTAGGCTCGTCGGACGGAGGACGCGGAGACGAAGGTTTACCGCGCGAAAAATTCGCGAAAATTCGCGAAAAATTTTTTACCTGTGCATCGGTAACGCGCGTCGACCTCGGCGGAGGATAACTTACCGACCACCACCGGCAGTGGTCGGTAACGCTCGGAGGGTATAAGCTGCCGCGTTAAAAATGAAACCCGAATTTCAGCGCTTCCACGGTTCAGGGCTGAAAAGGGCCCGAAAGAAAATAACTGATTCAAACGTTCGAATTGAACGCCAACTTTGCGACGCTGACTTCGCATCGGTGGCGAGTGCCGCCACAGTCGCCGCGTTTACTCTCCCTTGATAGTTGAGCGAATCGACTTGTAACTTCGAGGTTACGAATCCGACTCTACGTTTAGGTTTACATTTTCCATTAATTTTAAAGGGAGGGGGGTTGGGGGGGAGGATGGCGATGACAGACCAATCGCGCGCCTCCCCGCCACCATCGTCGCTACCGACGACCTCGACCTCGAGCCGAGCCGAGCCGAGCGGGGCCGAAGGCCCGATGGGCTCCCGGAAAATTCGGGAAGGCGATATACCTTTAATTCCCAGTTGGCCGTAACTTTTTCGGTGACGTCAAAGTAGTGAAATTTTGCGATTTCTTCGTCGCCGTATAGCTCGACAACGGGTCGACGGGCGCGGGCGAGAGTAGGCTCGTCGGACGGAGGACGCGGAGACGAAGGTTTACCGCGCGAAAAATTCGCGAAAAATTTTTTACCTGTGCATCGGTAACGCGCGTCGACCTCGGCGGAGGATAACTTACCGACCACCACCGGCAGTGGTCGGTAACGCTCGGGGGGTATAAGCTGCCGCGTTACAAATGAAACCCGAATTTCGGCGCTTCCACGGTTCAGGGCTGAAAAGGGCCCGAAAGAAAATAACTGATTCAAACGTTCGAATTTAACGCCAACTTCGCGACGCTGACTTCGCATCGGTGGCGAGTGCCGCCACAGTCGCCGCGTTTACTCTCCCTTGATAGTTGAGCGAATCGACTTGTAACTTCGAGGTTACGAATCCGACTCTACGTTTAGGTTTACATTTTCCATTAATTTTAAAGGGTGGGGGGTTGGGGGGAGGATGGCGATGACAGACCAATCGCGCGCCTCCCCGCCACCATCGTCGCTACCGACGACCTCGACCTCGAGCCGAGCCGAGCCGAGCGGGGCCGAAGGCCCGATGGGCTCCCGGAAAATTAGGGAAGGCGATGTACCTTTAATTCCCAGTTGGCCGTAACTTTTTCGGTGACGTCAAAGTAGTGAAATTTTGCGATTTCTTCGTCGCCGTATAGCTCGAGAACGGGTCGACGGGCGCGGGCGAGAGTAGGCTCGTCGGACGGAGGACGCGGAGACGAAGGTTTACCGCGCGAAAAGTTCGCGAAAATTCGCGAAAAATTTTTTACCTGTGCATCGGTAACGCGCGTCGACCTCGGCGGAGGATAACTTACCGACCACCACCGGCAGTGGTCGGTAACGCTCGGGGGGTATAAGCTGCCGCGTTAGAAATGAAACCCGAATTTCGGCGCTTCCACGGTTCAGGGCTGAAAAGGGCCCGAAAGAAAATAACTGATTCAAACGTTCGAATTTAACGCCAACTTCGCGACGCTGACTTCGCATCGGAGGCGAGTGCCGCAACAGTCGCCGCGTTTACTCTCCCTTGATAGTTGAGCGAATCGACTTGTAACTTCGAGGTTACGAATCCGAATCTACGTTTAGGTTTACATTTTCCATTAATTTTAAAGGGACGGGGTGGTGGTGGGGAGGATGGCGATGACAGACCAATCGCGCGCCTCCCCGCCACCATCGTCGCTACCGACGACCTCGACCTCGAGCCGTGCCGAGCCGAGCGGGGCCGAAGGCCCGATGGGCTCCCGGAAAATTCGGGAAGGCGATGTACCTTTAATTCCCAGTTGGCCGTAACTTTTTCGGTGACGTCAAATTAGTGAAATTTTGCGATTTCTTCGTCGCCGTATAGCTCGAGAACGGGTCGACGGGCGCGGGCGAGAGTAGGCTCGTCGGACAGAGGACGCGGAGACAAAGGTTTACCGCGCGAAAAATTCGCGAAAATTCGCGAAAAATTTTTTACCTGTGCATCGGTAACGCGCGTCGACCTCGGCGGAGGATAACTTACCGACAACCACCGGCAGTGGTCGGTAACGCTCGGGGGATATAAGCTGCCGCGTTAAAAATGAAACCCGAATATCGGCACTTCCACAGTTCAGGGCTCAAAAGGGCCCGAAAGAAAATAACTGATTCAAACGTTCGAATTTAACGCCAACTTCGCGACGCTGACTTCGCATCGGTGGCGAGTGCCGCCACAGTCGCCGCAATTACTCTCCCCTGATAGATGAGCGAATCGACTCGTGACTTCGAGATTACGAATCCGACTCTACGTTTAGGTTTACATTTTCCATTAATTTTAAAGGGTGGGGGGGTGGGGGGGTTGGCGATGACAGACCAATCGCGCGCCTCCCCGCCACCATCGTCGCCACCGACGACCTCGACCTCGAGCCGAGCCGAGCCGAGCGGGGCCGAAGGCCCGATGGGCTCCCGGAAAATTCGGGAAGGCGATGTACCTTTAATTCCCAGTTGGCCGTAACTTTTTCGGTGACGTCAAATTAGTGAAATTTTGCGATTTCTTCGTCGCCGTATAGCTCGAGAACGGGTCGACGGGCGCGGGCGAGAGTAGGCTCGTCGGACGGAGGACGCGGAGACGAAGGTTTACCGCGCGAAAAATTCGCGAAAATTCGCGAAAAATTTTTTACCTGTGCATCGGTAACGCGCGTCGACCTCGGCGGAGGATAACTTACCGACCACCACCGGCAGTGGTCGGTAACGCTCGGAGGGTATAAGCTGCCGCGTTAAAAATGAAACCCGAATTTCAGCGCTTCCACGGTTCAGGGCTGAAAAGGGCCCGAAAGAAAATAACTGATTCAAACGTTCGAATTGAACGCCAACTTTGCGACGCTGACTTCGCATCGGTGGCGAGTGCCGCCACAGTCGCCGCGTTTACTCTCCCTTGATAGTTGAGCGAATCGACTTGTAACTTCGAGGTTACGAATCCGACTCTACGTTTAGGTTTACATTTTCCATTAATTTTAAAGGGAGGGGGGTTGGGGGGGAGGATGGCGATGACAGACCAATCGCGCGCCTCCCCGCCACCATCGTCGCTACCGACGACCTCGACCTCGAGCCGAGCCGAGCCGAGCGGGGCCGAAGGCCCGATGGGCTCCCGGAAAATTCGGGAAGGCGATATACCTTTAATTCCCAGTTGGCCGTAACTTTTTCGGTGACGTCAAAGTAGTGAAATTTTGCGATTTCTTCGTCGCCGTATAGCTCGACAACGGGTCGACGGGCGCGGGCGAGAGTAGGCTCGTCGGACGGAGGACGCGGAGACGAAGGTTTACCGCGCGAAAAATTCGCGAAAAATTTTTTACCTGTGCATCGGTAACGCGCGTCGACCTCGGCGGAGGATAACTTACCGACCACCACCGGCAGTGGTCGGTAACGCTCGGGGGGTATAAGCTGCCGCGTTACAAATGAAACCCGAATTTCGGCGCTTCCACGGTTCAGGGCTGAAAAGGGCCCGAAAGAAAATAACTGATTCAAACGTTCGAATTTAACGCCAACTTCGCGACGCTGACTTCGCATCGGTGGCGAGTGCCGCCACAGTCGCCGCGTTTACTCTCCCTTGATAGTTGAGCGAATCGACTTGTAACTTCGAGGTTACGAATCCGACTCTACGTTTAGGTTTACATTTTCCATTAATTTTAAAGGGTGGGGGGTTGGGGGGAGGATGGCGATGACAGACCAATCGCGCGCCTCCCCGCCACCATCGTCGCTACCGACGACCTCGACCTCGAGCCGAGCCGAGCCGAGCGGGGCCGAAGGCCCGATGGGCTCCCGGAAAATTAGGGAAGGCGATGTACCTTTAATTCCCAGTTGGCCGTAACTTTTTCGGTGACGTCAAAGTAGTGAAATTTTGCGATTTCTTCGTCGCCGTATAGCTCGAGAACGGGTCGACGGGCGCGGGCGAGAGTAGGCTCGTCGGACGGAGGACGCGGAGACGAAGGTTTACCGCGCGAAAAGTTCGCGAAAATTCGCGAAAAATTTTTTACCTGTGCATCGGTAACGCGCGTCGACCTCGGCGGAGGATAACTTACCGACCACCACCGGCAGTGGTCGGTAACGCTCGGGGGGTATAAGCTGCCGCGTTAGAAATGAAACCCGAATTTCGGCGCTTCCACGGTTCAGGGCTGAAAAGGGCCCGAAAGAAAATAACTGATTCAAACGTTCGAATTTAACGCCAACTTCGCGACGCTGACTTCGCATCGGAGGCGAGTGCCGCAACAGTCGCCGCGTTTACTCTCCCTTGATAGTTGAGCGAATCGACTTGTAACTTCGAGGTTACGAATCCAACTCTACGTTTAGGTTTACATTTTCCATTAATTTTAAAGGGAGGGGGTTGGGGGGGGAGGATGGCGATGACAGACCAATCGCGCGCCTCCCCGCCACCATCGTCGCTACCGACGACCTCGACCTCGAGCCGAGCCGAGCCGAGCGGGGCCGAAGGCCCGATGGGCTCCCGGAAAATTCGGGAAGGCGATGTACCTTTAATTCCCAGTTGGCCGTAACTTTTTCGGTGACGTCAAATTAGTGAAATTTTGCGATTTCTTCGTCGCCGTATAGCTCGAGAACGGGTCGACGGGCGCGGGCGAGAGTAGGCTCGTCGGACGGAGGACGCGGAGACAAAGGTTTACCGCGCGAAAAATTCTCGAAAATTCGCGAAAAATTTTTTACGTGTGCATCGGTAACGCGCGTCGACCTCGGCGGAGGATAACTTACCGACAACCACCGGCAGTGGTCGGTAACGCTCAGGGGATATAAGCTGCCGCGTTAAAAATGAAACCCGAATTTCGGCGCTTCCAATGTTCAGGGCTGAAAAGGGCCCGAAAGAAAATAACTGACTCAAACGTTCGAATTGAACGCCAACTTCGCGACGCTGACTTCGCATCGGTGGCGAGTGCCGCTACAGTCGCCGCGTTTACTCTCCCTTGATAGTTGAGCGAATCGACTTGTAACTTCGAGGTTACGAATCCGAATCTACGTTTAGGTTTACATTTTCCATTAATTTTAAAGGGACGGGGTGGTGGTGGGGAGGATGGCGATGACAGACCAATCGCGCGCCTCCCCGCCACCATCGTCGCTACCGACGACCTCGACCTCGAGCCGTGCCGAGCCGAGCGGGGCCGAAGGCCCGATGGGCTCCCGGAAAATTCGGGAAGGCGATGTACCTTTAATTCCCAGTTGGCCGTAACTTTTTCGGTGACGTCAAATTAGTGAAATTTTGCGATTTCTTCGTCGCCGTATAGCTCGAGAACGGGTCGACGGGCGCGGGCGAGAGTAGGCTCGTCGGACAGAGGACGCGGAGACAAAGGTTTACCGCGCGAAAAATTCGCGAAAATTCGCGAAAAATTTTTTACCTGTGCATCGGTAACGCGCGTCGACCTCGGCGGAGGATAACTTACCGACAACCACCGGCAGTGGTCGGTAACGCTCGGGGGATATAAGCTGCCGCGTTAAAAATGAAACCCGAATTTCGGCGCTTCCAATGTTCAGGGCTGAAAAGGGCCCGAAAGAAAATAACTGACTCAAACGTTCGAATTGAACGCCAACTTCGCGACGCTGACTTCGCATCGGTGGCGAGTGCCGCTACAGTCGCCGCGTTTACTCTCCCTTGATAGTTGAGGGAATCGACTTGTAACTTCGAGGTTACGAATCCGAATCTACGTTTAGGTTTACATTTTCCATTAATTTTAAAGGGACGGGGTGGTGGTGGGGAGGATGGCGATGACAGACCAATCGCGCGCCTCCCCGCCACCATCGTCGCTACCGACGACCTCGACCTCGAGCCGAGCCGAGCCGAGCGGGGCCGAAGGCCCGATGGGCTCCCGGAAAATTCGGGAAGGCGATGTACCTTTAATTCCCAGTTGGCCGTAACTTTTTCGGTGACGTCAAAGTAGTGAAATTTTGCGATTTCTTCGTCGCCGTATAGCTCGAGAACGGGTCGTCGGGCGCGGGCGAGAGTAGGCTCGTCGGACGGAGGACGCGGAGACGAAGGTTTACCGCGCGAAAAATTCGCGAAAATTCGCGAAAAATTTTTTACCTGTGCATCGGTAACGCGCGTTGACCTCGGCGGAGGATAACTTACCGACCACCACCGGCAGTGGTCGGTAACGCTCGGGGGGTATAAGCTGCCGCGTTAGAAATGAAACCCGAATTTCGGCGCTTCCACGGTTCAGGGCTGAAAAGGGCCCGAAAGAAAATAACTGATTCAAACGTTCGAATTTAACGCCAACTTCGCGACGCTGACTTCGCATCGGTGGCGAGTGCCGCCACAGTCGCCGCGTTTACTCTCCCTTGATAGTTGAGCGAATCGACTTGTAACTTCGAGGTTACGAATCCGACTCTACGTTTAGGTTTACATTTTCCATTAATTTTAAAGGGAGGGGGGTTGGGGGGGAGGATGGCAATGACAGACCAATCGCGCGCCTCCCCGCCACCATCGTCGCTACCGACGACCTCGACCTCGAGCCGAGCCGAGCCGAGCGGGGCCGAAGGCCCGATGGGCTCCCGGAAAATTCGGGAAGGCGATGTACCTTTAATTCCCAGTTGGCCGTAACTTTTTCGGTGACGTCAAATTAGTGAAATTTTGCGATTTCTTCGTCGCCGTATAGCTCGAGAACGGGTCGACGGGCGCGGGCGAGAGTAGGCTCGTCGGACAGAGGACGCGGAGACAAAGGTTTACCGCGCGAAACATTCTCGAAAATTCGCGAAAAATTTTTTACGTGTGCATCGGTAACGCGCGTCGACCTCGGCGGAGGATAACTTACCGACAACCACCGGCAGTGGTCGGTAACGCTCGGGGGATATAAGCTGCCGCGTTAAAAATGAAACCCGAATTTCGGCGCTTCCAATGTTCAGGGCTGAAAAGGGCCCGAAAGAAAATAACTGACTCAAACGTTCGAATTGAACGCCAACTTCGCGACGCTGACTTCGCATCGGTGGCGAGTGCCGCTACAGTCGCCGCGTTTACTCTCCCTTGATAGTTGAGCGAATCGACTTGTAACTTCGAGGTTACGAATCCGAATCTACGTTTAGGTTTACATTTTCCATTAATTTTAAAGGGACGGGGTGGTGGTGGGGAGGATGGCGATGACAGACCAATCGCGCGCCTCCCCGCCACCATCGTCGCTACCGACGACCTCGACCTCGAGCCGAGCCGAGCCGAGCGGGGCCGAAGGCCCGATGGGCTCCCGGAAAATTCGGGAAGGCGATGTACCTTTAATTCCCAGTTGGCCGTAACTTTTTCGGTGACGTCAAATTAGTGAAATTTTGCGATTTCTTCGTCGCCGTATAGCTCGAGAACGGGTCGACGGGCGCGGGCGAGAGTAGGCTCGTCGGACGGAGGACGCGGAGACGAAGGTTTACCGCGCGAAAAATTCGCGAAAATTCGCGAAAAATATTTTACCTGTGCATCGGTAACGCGCGTCGACCTCGGCGGAGGATAACTTACCGACCACCACCGGCAGTGGTCGGTAACGCTCGGAGGGTATAAGCTGCCGCGTTAAAAATAAAACCCGAATTTCAGCGCTTCCACGGTTCAGGGCTGAAAAGGGCCCGAAAGAAAATAACTGATTCAAACGTTCGAATTGAACGCCAACTTTGCGACGCTGACTTCGCATCGGTGGCGAGTGCCGCCACAGTCGCCGCGTTTACTCTCCCTTGATAGTTGAGCGAATCGACTTGTAACTTCGAGGTTACGAATCCGACTCTACGTTTAGGTTTACATTTTCCATTAATTTTAAAGGGAGGGGGGTTGGGGGGGAGGATGGCGATGACAGACCAATCGCGCGCCTCCCCGCCACCATCGTCGCTACCGACGACCTCGACCTCGAGCCGAGCCGAGCCGAGCGGGCCCGAAGGCCCGATGGGCTCCCGGAAAATTCGGGAAGGCGATGTACCTTTAATTCCCAGTTGGCCGTAACTTTTTCGGTGACGTCAAATTAGTGAAATTTTGCGATTTCTTCGTCGCCGTATAGCTCGAGAACGGGTCGACGGGCGCGGGCGAGAATAGGCTCGTCGGACAGAGGACGCGGAGACAAAGGTTTACCGCGCGAAAAATTCTCGAAAATTCGCGAAAAATTTCTTACGTGTGCATCGGTAACGCGCGTCGACCTCGGCGGAGGATAACTTACCGACAACCACCGGCAGTGGTCGGTAACGCTCGGGGGATATAAGCTGCCGCGTTAAAAATGAAACCCGAATTTCGGCGCTTCCAATGTTCAGGGCTGAAAAGGGCCCGAAAGAAAATAACTGACTCAAACGTTCGAATTGAACGCCAACTTCGCGACGCTGACTTCGCATCGGTGGCGAGTGCCGCTACAGTCGCCGCGTTTACTCTCCCCTGAGAGTTGAGCGAATCGACTTGTAACTTCGAGGTTACGAATCCGACTCTACGTTTAGGTTTACCTTTTCCATTAATTTTAAAGGGACGGGGTGGTGGTGTGGTGGTTGGCGATGACAGACCAATCGCGCGCCTCACCGCCACCATCGTCGCTTTCGACGAACTCGACCTCGAGCCGAGTCGAGCCGAGCCGAGCGGGGCCGATGGCCCGATGAGCTCCCTGAAAATTCGGGAAGGCGATGTACCTTTAATTCCCAGTTGGCCGTAACTTTTTCGGTGACGTCAAATTAGTGAAATTTTGCGATTTCTTTGTCGCCGTATAGCTCGAGAACGGGTCGACGGGCGCGTGCGAGAGTAGGCTCGTCGGACGGAGGATGCGGAGACGAAGGTTTACCGCGCGAAAAATTCGCGAAAATTCGCGAAAAATTTTTTACCTGTGCATCGGTAACGCGAGTCGACCTCGGCGGAGGATAACTTACCGACCACCACCGGCAGTGGTCGGTAACGCTCGGGGGGTATAAGCTGCCGCGTTAAAAATGAAACCCGAATTTCGGCGCTTCCACGGTTCAGGGCTGAAAAGGGCCCGAAAGAAAATAACTGATTCAAACGTTCGAATTTAACGCCAACTTCGCGACGCTGACTTCGCATCGGTGGCGAGTGCCGCCACAGTCGCCGCAATTACTCTCCCCTGATAGTTGAGCGAATCGACTCGTGACTTCGAGATTACGAATCCGACTCTACGTTTAGGTTTACATTTTCCATTAATTTTAAAGGGACGGAGGGGTGGTGGGGAGGATGGCGATGACAGACCAATCGCGCGCCTCCCCGCCACCATCGTCGCTACCGACGACCTCGACCTCGAGCCGAGCCGAGCCGAGCGGGGCCGAAGGCCCGATGGGCTCCCGGAAAATTCGGGAAGGCGATGTACCTTTAATTCCCAGTTGGCCGTAACTTTTTCGGTGACGTCAAAGTAGTGAAATTTTGCGATTTCTTCGTCGCCGTATAGCTCGAGAACGGGTCGTCGGGCGCGGGCGAGAGTAGGCTCGTCGGACGGAGGACGCGGAGACGAAGGTTTACCGCGCGAAAAATTCGCGAAAATTCGCGAAAAATTTTTTAGCTGTGCATCAGTAACGCGCGTCGACCTCGGCGGAGGATAACTTACCGACCACCACCGGCAGTGGTCGGTAACGCTCGGGGGGTATAAGCTGCCGCGTTAGAAATGAAACCCGAATTTCGGCGCTTCCACGGTTCAGGGCTGAAAAGGGCCCGAAAGAAAATAACTAATTCAAACGTTCGAATTTAACGCCAACTTCGCGACGCTGACTTCGCATCGGTGGCGAGTGCCGCCACAGTCGCCGCGTTTACTCTCCCTTGATAGTTGAGCGAATCGACTTGTAACTTCGAGGTTACGAATCCGACTCTACGTTTAGGTTTACATTTTCCATTAATTTTAAAGGGAGGGGGGTTGGGGGGGAGGATGGCGATGACAGACCAATCGCGCGCCTCCCCGCCACCATCGTCGCTACCGACGACCTCGACCTCGAGCCGAGCCGAGCCGAGCGGGGCCGAAGGCCCGATGGGCTCCCGGAAAATTCGGGAAGGCGATGTACCTTTAATTCCCAGTTGGCCGTAACTTTTTCGGTGACGTCAAATTAGTGAAATTTTGCGATTTCTTCGTCGCCGTATAGCTCGAGAACGGGTCGACGGGCGCGGGCGAGAGTAGGCTCGTCGGACGGAGGACGCGGAGACAAAGGTTTACCGCGCGAAAAATTCTCGAAAATTCGCGAAAAATTTTTTACGTGTGCATCGGTAACGCGCGTCGACATTGGCGGAGGATAACTTACCGACAACCACCGGCAGTGGTCGGTAACGCTCGGGGGATATAAGTTGCCGCGTTAAAAATGAAACCCGAATTTCGGCGCTTCCAATGTTCAGGGCTGAAAAGGGCCCGAAAGAAAATAACTGACTCAAACGTTCGAATTGAACGCCAACTTCGCGACGCTGACTTCGCATCGGTGGCGAGTGCCGCTACAGTCGCCGCGTTTACTCTCCCTTGATAGTTGAGCGAATCGACTTGTAACTTCGAGGTTACGAATCCGAATCTACGTTTAGGTTTACATTTTCCATTAATTTTAAAGGGACGGGGTGGTGGTGGGGAGGATGGCGATGACAGACCAATCGCGCGCCTCCCCGCCACCATCGTCGCTACCGACGACCTCGACCTCGAGCCGAGCCGAGCCGAGCGGGGCCGAAGGCCCGATGGGCTCCCGGAAAATTCGGGAAGGCGATGTACCTTTAATTCCCAGTTGGCCGTAACTTTTTCGGTGACGTCAAATTAGTGAAATTTTGCGATTTCTTCGTCGCCGTATAGCTCGAGAACGGGTCGACGGGCGCGGGCGAGAGTAGGCTCGTCGGACGGAGGACGCGGAGACGAAAGTTTACCGCGCGAAAAATTCGCGAAAATTCGCGAAAAATATTTTACCTGTGCATCGGTAACGCGCGTCGACCTCGGCGGAGGATAACTTACCGACCACCACCGGCAGTGGTCGGTAACGCTCGGAGGGTATAAGCTGCCGCGTTAAAAATAAAACCCGAATTTCAGCGCTTCCACGGTTCAGGGCTGAAAAGGGCCCGAAAGAAAATAACTGATTCAAACGTTCGAATTGAACGCCAACTTTGCGACGCTGACTTCGCATCGGTGGCGAGTGCCGCCACAGTCGCCGCGTTTACTCTCCCTTGATAGTTGAGCGAATCGACTTGTAACTTCGAGGTTACGAATCCGACTCTACGTTTAGGTTTACATTTTCCATTAATTTTAAAGGGAGGGGGGTTGGGGGGGAGGATGGCGATGACAGACCAATCGCGCGCCTCCCCGCCACCATCGTCGCTACCGACGACCTCGACCTCGAGCCGAGCCGAGCCGAGCGGGCCCGAAGGCCCGATGGGCTCCCGGAAAATTCGGGAAGGCGATGTACCTTTAATTCCCAGTTGGCCGTAACTTTTTCGGTGACGTCAAATTAGTGAAATTTTGCGATTTCTTCGTCGCCGTATAGCTCGAGAACGGGTCGACGGGCGCGGGCGAGAATAGGCTCGTCGGACAGAGGACGCGGAGACAAAGGTTTACCGCGCCAAAAATTCTCGAAAATTCGCCAAAAATTTCTTACGTGTGCATCGGTAACGCGCGTCGACCTCGGCGGAGGATAACTTACCGACAACCACCGGCAGTGGTCGGTAACGCTCGGGGGATATAAGCTGCCGCGTTAAAAATGAAACCCGAATTTCGGCGCTTCCAATGTTCAGGGCTGAAAAGGGCCCGAAAGAAAATAACTGACTCAAACGTTCGAATTGAACGCCAACTTCGCGACGCTGACTTCGCATCGGTGGCGAGTGCCGCTACAGTCGCCGCGTTTACTCTCCCCTGAGAGTTGAGCGAATCGACTTGTAACTTCGAGGTTACGAATCCGACTCTACGTTTAGGTTTACCTTTTCCATTAATTTTAAAGGGACGGGGTGGTGGTGTGGTGGTTGGCGATGACAGACCAATCGCGCGCCTCACCGCCACCATCGTCGCTATCGACGAACTCGACCTCGAGCCGAGTCGAGCCGAGCCGAGCGGGGCCGATGGCCCGATGAGCTCCCTGAAAATTCGGGAAGGCGATGTACCTTTAATTCCCAGTTGGCCGTAACTTTTTCGGTGACGTCAAATTAGTGAAATTTTGCGATTTCTTTGTCGCCGTATAGCTCGAGAACGGGTCGACGGGCGCGTGCGAGAGTAGGCTCGTCGGACGGAGGATGCGGAGACGAAGGTTTACCGCGCGAAAAATTCGCGAAAATTCGCGAAAAATTTTTTACCTGTGCATCGGTAACGCGCGTCGACCTCGGCGGAGGATAACTTACCGACCACCACCGGCAGTGGTCGGTAACGCTCGGAGGGTATAAGCTGCCGCGTTAAAAATAAAACCCGAATTTCAGCGCTTCCACGGTTCAGGGCTGAAAAGGGCCCGAAAGAAAATAACTGATTCAAACGTTCGAATTGAACGCCAACTTTGCGACGCTGACTTCGCATCGGTGGCGAGTGCCGCCACAGTCGCCGCGTTTACTCTCCCTTGATAGTTGAGCGAATCGACTTGTAACTTCGAGGTTACGAATCCGACTCTACGTTTAGGTTTACATTTTCCATTAATTTTAAAGGGAGGGGGGTTGGGGGGGAGGATGGCGATGACAGACCAATCGCGCGCCTCCCCGCCACCATCGTCGCTACCGACGACCTCGACCTCGAGCCGAGCCGAGCCGAGCGGGCCCGAAGGCCCGATGGGCTCCCGGAAAATTCGGGAAGGCGATGTACCTTTAATTCCCAGTTGGCCGTAACTTTTTCGGTGACGTCAAATTAGTGAAATTTTGCGATTTCTTCGTCGCCGTATAGCTCGAGAACGGGTCGACGGGCGCGGGCGAGAATAGGCTCGTCGGACAGAGGACGCGGAGACAAAGGTTTACCGCGCCAAAAATTCTCGAAAATTCGCGAAAAATTTCTTACGTGTGCATCGGTAACGCGCGTCGACCTCGGCGGAGGATAACTTACCGACAACCACCGGCAGTGGTCGGTAACGCTCGGGGGATATAAGCTGCCGCGTTAAAAATGAAACCCGAATTTCGGCGCTTCCAATGTTCAGGGCTGAAAAGGGCCCGAAAGAAAATAACTGACTCAAACGTTCGAATTGAACGCCAACTTCGCGACGCTGACTTCGCATCGGTGGCGAGTGCCGCTACAGTCGCCGCGTTTACTCTCCCCTGAGAGTTGAGCGAATCGACTTGTAACTTCGAGGTTACGAATCCGACTCTACGTTTAGGTTTACCTTTTCCATTAATTTTAAAGGGACGGGGTGGTGGTGTGGTGGTTGGCGATGACAGACCAATCGCGCGCCTCACCGCCACCATCGTCGCTTTCGACGAACTCGACCTCGAGCCGAGTCGAGCCGAGCCGAGCGGGGCCGATGGCCCGATGAGCTCCCTGAAAATTCGGGAAGGCGATGTACCTTTAATTCCCAGTTGGCCGTAACTTTTTCGGTGACGTCAAATTAGTGAAATTTTGCGATTTCTTTGTCGCCGTATAGCTCGAGAACGGGTCGACGGGCGCGTGCGAGAGTAGGCTCGTCGGACGGAGGATGCGGAGACGAAGGTTTACCGCGCGAAAAATTCGCGAAAATTCGCGAAAAATTTTTTACCTGTGCATCGGTAACGCGCGTCGACCTCGGCGGAGGATAACTTACCGACCACCACCGGCAGTGGTCGGTAACGCTCGGAGGGTATAAGCTGCCGCGTTAAAAATAAAACCCGAATTTCAGCGCTTCCACGGTTCAGGGCTGAAAAGGGCCCGAAAGAAAATAACTGATTCAAACGTTCGAATTGAACGCCAACTTTGCGACGCTGACTTCGCATCGGTGGCGAGTGCCGCCACAGTCGCCGCGTTTACTCTCCCTTGATAGTTGAGCGAATCGACTTGTAACTTCGAGGTTACGAATCCGACTCTACGTTTAGGTTTACATTTTCCATTAATTTTAAAGGGAGGGGGGTTGGGGGGGAGGATGGCGATGACAGACCAATCGCGCGCCTCCCCGCCACCATCGTCGCTACCGACGAACTCGACCTCGAGCCGAGCCGAGCCGAGCGGGGCCGAAGGCCCGATGGGCACCCGGAAAATTCGGGAAGGCGATATACCTTTAATTCCCAGTTGGCCGTAACTTTTTCGGTGACGTCAAATTAGTGAAATTTTGCGATTTCTTTGTCGCCGTATAGCTCGAGAACGGGTCGACGGGCGCGGGCGAGAGTAGGCTCGTCGGACGGAGGACGCGGAGACGAAGGTTTACCGCGCGAAAAATTCGCGAAAATTCGCGAAAAATTTTTTACCTGTGCATCGGTAACGCGCGACGACCTCGGCGGAGGATAACTTACCGACCACCACCGGCAGTGGTCGGTAACGCTCGGGCGATATAAGCTGCCGCGTTAAAAATGAAACCCGAATTTCGGCGCTTCCAATGTTCAGGACTGATAAGGGCCCGAAAGAAAATAACTGACTCAAACGTTCGAATTGAACGCCAACTTCGCGACGCTGACTTCGCATCGGTGGCGAGTGCCGCTACAGTCGCCGCAATTACTCTCCCCTGATAGTTGAGCGAATCGACTCGTGACTTCGAGATTACGAATCCGACTCTACGTTTAGGTTTACATTTTCCATTAATTTTAAAGGGGGGTGGGGGGTTGGCGATGACAGACCAATCGCGCGCCTCCCCGCCACCATCGTCGCTACCGACGAACTCGACCTCGAGCCGAGCCGAGCCGAGCGGGGCCGAAGGCCCGATGGGCTCCCGGAAAATTCGGGAAGGCGATGTACCTTTAATTCCCAGTTGGCCGTAACTTTTTCGGTGACGTCAAATTAGTGAAATTTTGCGATTTCTTCGTCGCCGTATAGCTCGAGAACGGGTCGACGGGCGCGGGCGAGAGTAGGCTCGTCGGACGGAGGACGCGGAGACGAAGGTTTACCGCGCGAAAAATTCGCGAAAATTCGCGAAAAATTTTTTACCTGTGCATCGGTAACGCGCGTCGACCTCGGCGGAGGATAACTTACCGACCACCACCGGCAGTGGTCGGTAACGCTCGGAGGGTATAAGCTGCCGCGTTAAAAATAAAACCCGAATTTCAGCGCTTCCACGGTTCAGGGCTGAAAAGGGCCCGAAAGAAAATAACTGATTCAAACGTTCGAATTGAACGCCAACTTTGCGACGCTGACTTCGCATCGGTGGCGAGTGCCGCCACAGTCGCCGCGTTTACTCTCCCTTGATAGTTGAGCGAATCGACTTGTAACTTCGAGGTTACGAATCCGACTCTACGTTTAGGTTTACATTTTCCATTAATTTTAAAGGGAGGGGGGTTGGGGGGGAGGATGGCGATGACAGACCAATCGCGCGCCTCCCCGCCACCATCGTCGCTACCGACGACCTCGACCTCGAGCCGAGCCGAGCCGAGCGGGCCCGAAGGCCCGATGGGCTCCCGGAAAATTCGGGAAGGCGATGTACCTTTAATTCCCAGTTGGCCGTAACTTTTTCGGTGACGTCAAATTAGTGAAATTTTGCGATTTCTTCGTCGCCGTATAGCTCGAGAACGGGTCGACGGGCGCGGGCGAGAATAGGCTCGTCGGACAGAGGACGCGGAGACAAAGGTTTACCGCGCGAAAAATTCTCGAAAATTCGCGAAAAATTTCTTACGTGTGCATCGGTAACGCGCGTCGACCTCGGCGGAGGATAACTTACCGACAACCACCGGCAGTGGTCGGTAACGCTCGGGGGATATAAGCTGCCGCGTTAAAAATGAAACCCGAATTTCGGCGCTTCCAATGTTCAGGGCTGAAAAGGGCCCGAAAGAAAATAACTGACTCAAACGTTCGAATTGAACGCCAACTTCGCGACGCTGACTTCGCATCGGTGGCGAGTGCCGCTACAGTCGCCGCGTTTACTCTCCCCTGAGAGTTGAGCGAATCGACTTGTAACTTCGAGGTTACGAATCCGACTCTACGTTTAGGTTTACCTTTTCCATTAATTTTAAAGGGACGGGGTGGTGGTGTGGTGGTTGGCGATGACAGACCAATCGCGCGCCTCACCGCCACCATCGTCGCTTTCGACGAACTCGACCTCGAGCCGAGTCGAGCCGAGCCGAGCGGGGCCGATGGCCCGATGAGCTCCCTGAAAATTCGGGAAGGCGATGTACCTTTAATTCCCAGTTGGCCGTAACTTTTTCGGTGACGTCAAATTAGTGAAATTTTGCGATTTCTTTGTCGCCGTATAGCTCGAGAACGGGTCGACGGGCGCGTGCGAGAGTAGGCTCGTCGGACGGAGGATGCGGAGACGAAGGTTTACCGCGCGAAAAATTCGCGAAAATTCGCGAAAAATTTTTTACCTGTGCATCGGTAACGCGCGTCGACCTCGGCGGAGGATAACTTACCGACCACCACCGGCAGTGGTCGGTAACGCTCGGGGGGTATAAGCTGCCGCGTTAAAAATGAAACCCGAATTTCGGCGCTTCCACGGTTCAGGGCTGAAAAGGGCCCGAAAGAAAATAACTGATTCAAACGTTCGAATTTAACGCCAACTTCGCGACGCTGACTTCGCATCGGTGGCGAGTGCCGCCACAGTCGCCGCAATTACTCTCCCCTGATAGTTGAGCGAATCGACTCGTGACTTCGAGATTACGAATCCGACTCTACGTTTAGGTTTACATTTTCCATTAATTTTAAAGGGACGGAGGGGTGGTGGGGTGGTTGGCGATGACAGACCAATCGCGCGCCTCCCCGCCACCATCGTCGCTACCGACGACCTCGACCTCGAGCCGAGCTGAGCCGAGCGGGGCCGAAGGCCCGATGGGCTCCCGGAAAATTCGGGAAGGCGATATACCTTTAATTCCCAGTTGGCCGTAACTTTTTCGGTGACGTTAAATTAGTGAAATTTTGCGATTTCTTTGTCGCCGTATAGCTCGAGAACGAGTCGACGGGCGCGGGCGAGAGTAGGCTCGTCGGACAGAGGACGCGGAGACGAAGGTTTACCGCGCGAAAAATTCGCGAAAGATTCTCGAAAAATTTGTTACATGTGCATCGGTAACGCGCGTCGACCTCGGCGGAGAAAAAGTTACCGAACATCACCGGCAGTGGTCGGTAACGCTCGGGGGGTATAAGCTGCCGCGTTAAAAATGAAACCCGAATATCGGCACTTCCACAGTTCAGGGCTCAAAAGGGCCCGAAAGAAAATAACTGATTCAAACGTTCGAATTTAACGCCAACTTCGCGACGCTTACTTCGCATCGGTGGCGAGTGCCGCCACAGTCGCCGCAATTACTCTCCCCTGATAGATGAGCGAATCGACTCGTGACTTCGAGATTACGAATCCGACTCTACGTTTAGGTTTACATTTTCCATTAATTTTAAAGGGACGGAGGGGTGGTGGGGTGGTTGGCGATGACAGACCAATCGCGCGCCTCCCCGCCACCATCGTCGCTACCGACGACCTCGACCTCGAGCCGAGCCGAGCCGAGCGGGGCCGAAGGCCCGATGGGCTCCCGGAAAATTCGGGAAGGCGATGTACCTTTAATTCCCAGTTGGCCGTAACTTTTTCGGTGACGTCAAATTAGTGAAATTTTGCGATTTCTTCGTCGCCGTATAGCTCGAGAACGGGTCGACGGGCGCGGGCGAGAGTAGGCTCGTCGGACGGAGGACGCGGAGACGAAGGTTTACCGCGCGAAAAATTCGCGAAAATTCGCGAAAAATTTTTTACCTGTGCATCGGTAACGCGCGTCGACCTCGGCGGAGGATAACTTACCGACCACCACCGGCAGTGGTCGGTAACGCTCGGAGGGTATAAGCTGCCGCGTTAAAAATAAAACCCGAATTTCAGCGCTTCCACGGTTCAGGGCTGAAAAGGGCCCGAAAGAAAATAACTGATTCAAACGTTCGAATTGAACGCCAACTTTGCGACGCTGACTTCGCATCGGTGGCGAGTGCCGCCACAGTCGCCACGTTTACTCTCCCTTGATAGTTGAGCGAATCGACTTGTAACTTCGAGGTTACGAATCCGACTCTACGTTTAGGTTTACATTTTCCATTAATTTTAAAGGGAGGGGGGTTGGGGGGGAGGATGGCGATGACAGACCAATCGCGCGCCTCCCCGCCACCATCGTCGCTACCGACGAACTCGACCTCGAGCCGAGCCGAGCCGAGCGGGGCCGAAGGCCCGATGGGCACCCGGAAAATTCGGGAAGGCGATATACCTTTAATTCCCAGTTGGCCGTAACTTTTTCGGTGACGTCGAATTAGTGAAATTTTGCGATTTCTTTGTCGCCGTATAGCTCGAGAACGGGTCGACGGGCGCGGGCGAGAGTAGGCTCGTCGGACGGAGGACGCGGAGACGAAGGTTTACCGCGCGAAAAATTCGCGAAAATTCGCGAAAAATTTTTTACCTGTGCATCGGTAACGCGCGACGACCTCGGCGGAGGATAACTTACCGACAACCACCGGCAGTGGTCGGTAACGCTCGGGGGATATAAGCTGCCGCGTTAAAAATGAAACCCGAATTTCGGCGCTTCCAATGTTCAGGGCTGAAAAGGGCCCGAAAGAAAATAACTGACTCAAACGTTCGAATTGAACGCCAACTTCGCGACGCTGACTTCGCATCGGTGGCGAGTGCCGCTACAGTCGCCGCGTTTACTCTCCCCTGAGAGTTGAGCGAATCGACTTGTAACTTCGAGGTTACGAATCCGACTCTACGTTTAGGTTTACCTTTTCCATTAATTTTAAAGGGACGGGGTGGTGGTGTGGTGGTTGGCGATGACAGACCAATCGCGCGCCTCACCGCCACCATCGTCGCTTTCGACGAACTCGACCTCGAGCCGAGTCGAGCCGAGCCGAGCGGGGCCGATGGCCCGATGAGCTCCCTGAAAATTCGGGAAGGCGATGTACCTTTAATTCCCAGTTGGCCGTAACTTTTTCGGTGACGTCAAATTAGTGAAATTTTGCGATTTCTTTGTCGCCGTATAGCTCGAGAACGGGTCGACGGGCGCGTGCGAGAGTAGGCTCGTCGGACGGAGGATGCGGAGACGAAGGTTTACCGCGCGAAAAATTCGCGAAAATTCGCGAAAAATTTTTTACCTGTGCATCGGTAACGCGCGTCGACCTCGGCGGAGGATAACTTACCGACCACCACCGGCAGTGGTCGGTAACGCTCGGGGGGTATAAGCTGCCGCGTTAAAAATGAAACCCGAATTTCGGCGCTTCCACGGTTCAGGGCTGAAAAGGGCCCGAAAGAAAATAACTGATTCAAACGTTCGAATTTAACGCCAACTTCGCGACGCTGACTTCGCATCGGTGGCGAGTGCCGCCACAGTCGCCGCAATTACTCTCCCCTGATAGTTGAGCGAATCGACTCGTGACTTCGAGATTACGAATCCGACTCTACGTTTAGGTTTACATTTTCCATTAATTTTAAAGGGACGGAGGGGTGGTGGGGTGGTTGGCGATGACAGACCAATCGCGCGCCTCCCCGCCACCATCGTCGCTACCGACGACCTCGACCTCGAGCCGAGCCGAGCCGAGCGGGGCCGAAGGCCCGATGGGCTCCCGGAAAATTCGGGAAGGCGATATACCTTTAATTCCCAGTTGGCCGTAACTTTTTCGGTGACGTTAAATTAGTGAAATTTTGCGATTTCTTTGTCGCCGTATAGCTCGAGAACGGGTCGACGGGCGCGGGCGAGAGTAGGCTCGTCGGACAGAGGACGCGGAGACGAAGGTTTACCGCGCGAAAAATTCGCGAAAGATTCTCGAAAAATTTGTTACATGTGCATCGGTAACGCGCGTCGACCTCGGCGGAGAAAAAGTTACCGAACATCACCGGCAGTGGTCGGTAACGCTCGGGGGGTATAAGCTGCCGCGTTAAAAATGAAACCCGAATATCGGCACTTCCACAGTTCAGGGCTCAAAAGGGCCCGAAAGAAAATAACTGATTCAAACGTTCGAATTTAACGCCAACTTCGCGACGCTGACTTCGCATCGGTGGCGAGTGCCGCCACAGTCGCCGCAATTACTCTCCCCTGATAGATGAGCGAATCGACTCGTGACTTCGAGATTACGAATCCGACTCTACGTTTAGGTTTACATTTTCCATTAATTTTAAAGGGACGGAGGGGTGGTGGGGTGGTTGGCGATGACAGACCAATCGCGCGCCTCCCCGCCACCATCGTCGCTACCGACGACCTCGACCTCGAGCCGAGCCGAGCCGAGCGGGGCCGAAGGCCCGATGGGCTCCCGGAAAATTCGGGAAGGCGATGTACCTTTAATTCCCAGTTGGCCGTAACTTTTTCGGTGACGTCAAATTAGTGAAATTTTGCGATTTCTTCGTCGCCGTATAGCTCGAGAACGGGTCGACGGGCGCGGGCGAGAGTAGGCTCGTCGGACGGAGGACGCGGAGACGAAGGTTTACCGCGCGAAAAATTCGCGAAAATTCGCGAAAAATTTTTTACCTGTGCATCGGTAACGCGCGTCGACCTCGGCGGAGGATAACTTACCGACCACCACCGGCAGTGGTCGGTAACGCTCGGAGGGTATAAGCTGCCGCGTTAAAAATAAAACCCGAATTTCAGCGCTTCCACGGTTCAGGGCTGAAAAGGGCCCGAAAGAAAATAACTGATTCAAACGTTCGAATTGAACGCCAACTTTGCGACGCTGACTTCGCATCGGTGGCGAGTGCCGCCACAGTCGCCACGTTTACTCTCCCTTGATAGTTGAGCGAATCGACTTGTAACTTCGAGGTTACGAATCCGACTCTACGTTTAGGTTTACATTTTCCATTAATTTTAAAGGGAGGGGGGTTAGGGGGGAGGATGGCGATGACAGACCAATCGCGCGCCTCCCCGCCACCATCGTCGCTACCGACGAACTCGACCTCGAGCCGAGCCGAGCCGAGCGGGGCCGAAGGCCCGATGGGCACCCGGAAAATTCGGGAAGGCGATATACCTTTAATTCCCAGTTGGCCGTAACTTTTTCGGTGACGTCAAATTAGTGAAATTTTGCGATTTCTTTGTCGCCGTATAGCTCGAGAACGGGTCGACGGGCGCGGGCGAGAGTAGGCTCGTCGGACGGAGGACGCGGAGACGAAGGTTTACCGCGCGAAAAATTCGCGAAAATTCGCGAAAAATTTTTTACCTGTGCATCGGTAACGCGCGACGACCTCGGCGGAGGATAACTTACCGACCACCACCGGCAGTGGTCGGTAACGCTCGGGGGGTATAAGCTGCCGCGTTAGAAATGAAACCCGAATTTCGGCGCTTCCACGGTTCAGGGCTGAAAAGGGCCCGAAAGAAAATAACTGATTCAAACGTTCGAATTTAACGCCAACTTCGCGACGCTGACTTCGCATCGGTGGCGAGTGCCGCCACAGTCGCCGCGTTTACTCTCCCTTGATAGTTGAGCGAATCGACTTGTAACTTCGAGGTTACGAATCCGACTCTACGTTTAGGTTTACATTTTCCATTAATTTTAAAGGGAGGGGGGTTGGGGGGGAGGATGGCGATGACAGACCAATCGCGCGCCTCCCCGCCACCATCGTCGCTACCGACGACCTCGACCTCGAGCCGAGCCGAGCCGAGCGGGGCCGAAGGCCCGATGGGCTCCCGGAAAATTCGGGAAGGCGATGTACCTTTAATTCCCAGTTGGCCGTAACTTTTTCGGTGACGTCAAATTAGTGAAATTTTGCGATTTCTTCGTCGCCGTATAGCTCGAGAACGGGTCGACGGGCGCGGGCGAGAGTAGGCTCGTCGGACAGAGGACGCGGAGACAAAGGTTCACCGCGCGAAAAATTCTCGAAAATTCGCGAAAAATTTTTTACGTGTGCATCGGTAACGCGCGTCGACCTCGGCGGAGGATAACTTACCGACAACCACCGGCAGTGGTCGGTAACGCTCGGGCGATATAAGCTGCCGCGTTAAAAATGAAACCCGAATTTCGGCGCTTCCAATGTTCAGGGCTGATAAGGGCCCGAAAGAAAATAACTGACTCAAACGTTCGAATTGAACGCCAACTTCGCGACGCTGACTTCGCATCGGTGGCGAGTGCCGCTACAGTCGCCGCAATTTCTCTCCCCTGATAGTTGAGCGAATCGACTCGTGACTTCGAGATTACGAATCCGACTCTACGTTTAGGTTTACATTTTCCATTAATTTTAAAGGGGGGGTGGGGGGTTGGCGATGACAGACCAATCGCGCGCCTCCCCGCCACCATCGTCGCTACCGACGAACTCGACCTCGAGCCGAGCCGAGCCGAGCGGGGCCGAAGGCCCGATGGGCTCCCGGAAAATTCGGGAAGGCGATGTACCTTTAATTCCCAGTTGGCCGTAACTTTTTCGGTGACGTCAAATTAGTGAAATTTTGCGATTTCTTCGTCGCCGTATAGCTCGAGAACGGGTCGACGGGCGCGGGCGAGAGTAGGCTCGTCGGACGGAGGACGCGGAGACGAAGGTTTACCGCGCGAAAAATTCGCGAAAATTCGCGAAAAATTTTTTACCTGTGCATCGGTAACGCGCGTCGACCTCGGCGGAGGATAACTTACCGACCACCACCGGCAGTGGTCGGTAACGCTCGGAGGGTATAAGCTGCCGCGTTAAAAATAAAACCCGAATTTCAGCGCTTCCACGGTTCAGGGCTGAAAAGGGCCCGAAAGAAAATAACTGATTCAAACGTTCGAATTGAACGCCAACTTTGCGACGCTGACTTCGCATCGGTGGCGAGTGCCGCCACAGTCGCCACGTTTACTCTCCCTTGATAGTTGAGCGAATCGACTTGTAACTTCGAGGTTACGAATCCGACTCTACGTTTAGGTTTACATTTTCCATTAATTTTAAAGGGAGGGGGGTTGGGGGGGAGGATGGCGATGACAGACCAATCGCGCGCCTCCCCGCCACCATCGTCGCTACCGACGAACTCGACCTCGAGCCGAGCCGAGCCGAGCGGGGCCGAAGGCCCGATGGGCACCCGGAAAATTCGGGAAGGCGATATACCTTTAATTCCCAGTTGGCCGTAACTTTTTCGGTGACGTCAAATTAGTGAAATTTTGCGATTTCTTTGTCGCCGTATAGCTCGAGAACGGGTCGACGGGCGCGGGCGAGAGTAGGCTCGTCGGACGGAGGACGCGGAGACGAAGGTTTACCGCGCGAAAAATTCGCGAAAATTCGCGAAAAATTTTTTACCTGTGCATCGGTAACGCGCGACGACCTCGGCGGAGGATAACTTACCGACCACCACCGGCAGTGGTCGGTAACGCTCGGGGGGTATAAGCTGCCGCGTTAGAAATGAAACCCGAATTTCGGCGCTTCCACGGTTCAGGGCTGAAAAGGGCCCGAAAGAAAATAACTGATTCAAACGTTCGAATTTAACGCCAACTTCGCGACGCTGACTTCGCATCGGTGGCGAGTGCCGCCACAGTCGCCGCGTTTACTCTCCCTTGATAGTTGAGCGAATCGACTTGTAACTTCGAGGTTACGAATCCGACTCTACGTTTAGGTTTACATTTTCCATTAATTTTAAAGGGAGGGGGGTTGGGGGGGAGGATGGCGATGACAGACCAATCGCGCGCCTCCCCGCCACCATCGTCGCTACCGACGACCTCGACCTCGAGCCGAGCCGAGCCGAGCGGGGCCGAAGGCCCGATGGGCTCCCGGAAAATTCGGGAAGGCGATGTACCTTTAATTCCCAGTTGGCCGTAACTTTTTCGGTGACGTCAAATTAGTGAAATTTTGCGATTTCTTCGTCGCCGTATAGCTCGAGAACGGGTCGACGGGCGCGGGCGAGAGTAGGCTCGTCGGACAGAGGACGCGGAGACAAAGGTTCACCGCGCGAAAAATTCTCGAAAATTCGCGAAAAATTTTTTACGTGTGCATCGGTAACGCGCGTCGACCTCGGCGGAGGATAACTTACCGACAACCACCGGCAGTGGTCGGTAACGCTCGGGCGATATAAGCTGCCGCGTTAAAAATGAAACCCGAATTTCGGCGCTTCCAATGTTCAGGGCTGATAAGGGCCCGAAAGAAAATAACTGACTCAAACGTTCGAATTGAACGCCAACTTCGCGACGCTGACTTCGCATCGGTGGCGAGTGCCGCTACAGTCGCCGCAATTTCTCTCCCCTGATAGTTGAGCGAATCGACTCGTGACTTCGAGATTACGAATCCGACTCTACGTTTAGGTTTACATTTTCCATTAATTTTAAAGGGGGGGTGGGGGGTTGGCGATGACAGACCAATCGCGCGCCTCCCCGCCACCATCGTCGCTACCGACGAACTCGACCTCGAGCCGAGCTGAGCCGAGCGGGGCCGAAGGCCCGATGGGCACCCGGAAAATTCGGGAAGGCGATATACCTTTAATTCCCAGTTGGCCGTAACTTTTTCGGTGACGTCAAATTAGTGAAATTTTGCGATTTCTTCGTCGCCGTATAGCTCGAGAACGGGTCGACGGGCGCGGGCGAGAGTAGGCTCGTCGGACGGAGGACGCGGAGACAAAGGTTTACCGCGCGAAAAATTCTCGAAAATTCGCGAAAAATTTTTTACGTGTGCATCGGTAACGCGCGTCGACATTGGCGGAGGATAACTTACCGACAACCACCGGCAGTGGTCGGTAACGCTCGGGGGATATAAGCTGCCGCGTTAAAAATGAAACCCGAATTTCGGCGCTTCCAATGTTCAGGGCTGAAAAGGGCCCGAAAGAAAATAACTGACTCAAACGTTCGAATTGAACGCCAACTTCGCGACGCTGACTTCGCATCGGTGGCGAGTGCCGCTACAGTCGCCGCGTTTACTCTCCCTTGATAGTTGAGCGAATCGACTTGTAACTTCGAGGTTACGAATCCGAATCTACGTTTAGGTTTACATTTTCCATTAATTTTAAAGGGACGGGGAGGTGGTGGGGAGGATGGCGATGACAGACCAATCGCGCGCCTCCCCGCCACCATCGTCGCTACCGACGACCTGGACCTCGAGCCGAGCCGAGCCGAGCGGGGCCGAAGGCCCGATGGGCTCCCGGAAAATTCGGGAAGGCGATGTACCTTTAATTCCCAGTTGGCCGTAACTTTTTCGGTGACGTCAAAGTAGTGAAATTTTGCGATTTCTTCGTCGCCGTATAGCTCGAGAACGGGTCGACGGGCGCGGGCGAGAGTAGGCTCGTCGGACGGAGGACGCGGAGACGAAGGTTTACCGCGCGAAAAATTCGCGAAAATTCGCGAAAAATTTTTTACCTGTGCATCGGTAACGCGCGTCGACCTCGGCGGAGGATAACTTACCGACCACCACCGGCAGTGGTCGGTAACGCTCGGAGGGTATAAGCTGCCGCGTTAAAAATAAAACCCGAATTTCAGCGCTTCCACGGTTCAGGGCTGAAAAGGGCCCGAAAGAAAATAACTGATTCAAACGTTCGAATTGAACGCCAACTTTGCGACGCTGACTTCGCATCGGTGGCGAGTGCCGCCACAGTCGCCGCGTTTACTCTCCCTTGATAGTTGAGCGAATCGACTTGTAACTTCGAGGTTACGAATCCGACTCTACGTTTAGGTTTACATTTTCCATTAATTTTAAAGGGAGGGGGGTTGGGGGGGAGGATGGCGATGACAGACCAATCGCGCGCCTCCCCGCCACCATCGTCGCTACCGACGACCTCGACCTCGAGCCGAGCCGAGCCGAGCGGGCCCGAAGGCCCGATGGGCTCCCGGAAAATTCGGGAAGGCGATGTACCTTTAATTCCCAGTTGGCCGTAACTTTTTCGGTGACGTCAAATTAGTGAAATTTTGCGATTTCTTCGTCGCCGTATAGCTCGAGAACGGGTCGACGGGCGCGGGCGAGAATAGGCTCGTCGGACAGAGGACGCGGAGACAAAGGTTTACCGCGCGAAAAATTCTCGAAAATTCGCGAAAAATTTCTTACGTGTGCATCGGTAACGCGCGTCGACCTCGGCGGAGGATAACTTACCGACAACCACCGGCAGTGGTCGGTAACGCTCGGGGGATATAAGCTGCCGCGTTAAAAATGAAACCCGAATTTCGGCGCTTCCAATGTTCAGGGCTGAAAAGGGCCCGAAAGAAAATAACTGACTCAAACGTTCGAATTGAACGCCAACTTCGCGACGCTGACTTCGCATCGGTGGCGAGTGCCGCTACAGTCGCCGCGTTTACTCTCCCCTGAGAGTTGAGCGAATCGACTTGTAACTTCGAGGTTACGAATCCGACTCTACGTTTAGGTTTACCTTTTCCATTAATTTTAAAGGGACGGGGTGGTGGTGTGGTGGTTGGCGATGACAGACCAACCGCGCGCCTCACCGCCACCATCGTCGCTTTCGACGAACTCGACCTCAAGCCGAGTCGAGCCGAGCCGAGCGGGGCCGATGGCCCGATGAGCTCCCTGAAAATTCGGGAAGGCGATGTACCTTTAATTCCCAGTTGGCCGTAACTTTTTCGGTGACGTCAAATTAGTGAAATTTTGCGATTTCTTTGTCGCCGTATAGCTCGAGAACGGGTCGACGGGCGCGTGCGAGAGTAGGCTCGTCGGACGGAGGAAGCGGAGACGAAGGTTTACCGCGCGAAAAATTCGCGAAAATTCGCGAAAAATTTTTTACCTGTGCATCGGTAACGCGCGTCGACCTCGGCGGAGGATAACTTACCGACCACCACCGGCAGTGGTCGGTAACGCTCGGGGGGTATAAGCTGCCGCGTTAGAAATGAAACCCGAATTTCGGCGCTTCCACGGTTCAGGGCTGAAAAGGGCCCGAAAGAAAATAACTGATTCAAACGTTCGAATTTAACGCCAACTTCGCGACGCTGACTTCGCATCGGTGGCGAGTGCCGCCACAGTCGCCGCGTTTACTCTCCCTTGATAGTTGAGCGAATCGACTTGTAACTTCGAGGTTACGAATCCGACTCTACGTTTAGGTTTACATTTTCCATTAATTTTAAAGGGAGGGGGGTTGGGGGGGAGGATGGCGATGACAGACCAATCGCGCGCCTCCCCGCCACCATCGTCGCTACCGACGACCTCGACCTCGAGCCGAGCCGAGCCGAGCGGGGCCGAAGGCCCGATGGGCTCCCGGAAAATTCGGGAAGGCGATGTACCTTTAATTCCCAGTTGGCCGTAACTTTTTCGGTGACGTCAAATTAGTGAAATTTTGCGATTTCTTCGTCGCCGTATAGCTCGAGAACGGGTCGACGGGCGCGGGCGAGAGTAGGCTCGTCGGACAGAGGACGCGGAGACAAAGGTTCACCGCGCGAAAAATTCTCGAAAATTCGCGAAAAATTTTTTACGTGTGCATCGGTAACGCGCGTCGACCTCGGCGGAGGATAACTTACCGACAACCACCGGCAGTGGTCGGTAACGCTCGGGCGATATAAGCTGCCGCGTTAAAAATGAAACCCGAATTTCGGCGCTTCCAATGTTCAGGGCTGATAAGGGCCCGAAAGAAAATAACTGACTCAAACGTTCGAATTGAACGCCAACTTCGCGACGCTGACTTCGCATCGGTGGCGAGTGCCGCTACAGTCGCCGCAATTTCTCTCCCCTGATAGTTGAGCGAATCGACTCGTGACTTCGAGATTACGAATCCGACTCTACGTTTAGGTTTACATTTTCCATTAATTTTAAAGGGGGGGTGGGGGGTTGGCGATGACAGACCAATCGCGCGCCTCCCCGCCACCATCGTCGCTACCGACGAACTCGACCTCGAGCCGAGCTGAGCCGAGCGGGGCCGAAGGCCCGATGGGCACCCGGAAAATTCGGGAAGGCGATATACCTTTAATTCCCAGTTGGCCGTAACTTTTTCGGTGACGTCAAATTAGTGAAATTTTGCGATTTCTTCGTCGCCGTATAGCTCGAGAACGGGTCGACGGGCGCGGGCGAGAGTAGGCTCGTCGGACGGAGGACGCGGAGACAAAGGTTTACCGCGCGAAAAATTCTCGAAAATTCGCGAAAAATTTTTTACGTGTGCATCGGTAACGCGCGTCGACATTGGCGGAGGATAACTTACCGACAACCACCGGCAGTGGTCGGTAACGCTCGGGGGATATAAGCTGCCGCGTTAAAAATGAAACCCGAATTTCGGCGCTTCCAATGTTCAGGGCTGAAAAGGGCCCGAAAGAAAATAACTGACTCAAACGTTCGAATTGAACGCCAACTTCGCGACGCTGACTTCGCATCGGTGGCGAGTGCCGCTACAGTCGCCGCGTTTACTCTCCCTTGATAGTTGAGCGAATCGACTTGTAACTTCGAGGTTACGAATCCGAATCTACGTTTAGGTTTACATTTTCCATTAATTTTAAAGGGACGGGGAGGTGGTGGGGAGGATGGCGATGACAGACCAATCGCGCGCCTCCCCGCCACCATCGTCGCTACCGACGACCTGGACCTCGAGCCGAGCCGAGCCGAGCGGGGCCGAAGGCCCGATGGGCTCCCGGAAAATTCGGGAAGGCGATGTACCTTTAATTCCCAGTTGGCCGTAACTTTTTCGGTGACGTCAAAGTAGTGAAATTTTGCGATTTCTTCGTCGCCGTATAGCTCGAGAACGGGTCGACGGGCGCGGGCGAGAGTAGGCTCGTCGGACGGAGGACGCGGAGACGAAGGTTTACCGCGCGAAAAATTCGCGAAAATTCGCGAAAAATTTTTTACCTGTGCATCGGTAACGCGCGTCGACCTCGGCGGAGGATAACTTACCGACCACCACCGGCAGTGGTCGGTAACGCTCGGAGGGTATAAGCTGCCGCGTTAAAAATAAAACCCGAATTTCAGCGCTTCCACGGTTCAGGGCTGAAAAGGGCCCGAAAGAAAATAACTGATTCAAACGTTCGAATTGAACGCCAACTTTGCGACGCTGACTTCGCATCGGTGGCGAGTGCCGCCACAGTCGCCGCGTTTACTCTCCCTTGATAGTTGAGCGAATCGACTTGTAACTTCGAGGTTACGAATCCGACTCTACGTTTAGGTTTACATTTTCCATTAATTTTAAAGGGAGGGGGGTTGGGGGGGAGGATGGCGATGACAGACCAATCGCGCGCCTCCCCGCCACCATCGTCGCTACCGACGACCTCGACCTCGAGCCGAGCCGAGCCGAGCGGGCCCGAAGGCCCGATGGGCTCCCGGAAAATTCGGGAAGGCGATGTACCTTTAATTCCCAGTTGGCCGTAACTTTTTCGGTGACGTCAAATTAGTGAAATTTTGCGATTTCTTCGTCGCCGTATAGCTCGAGAACGGGTCGACGGGCGCGGGCGAGAATAGGCTCGTCGGACAGAGGACGCGGAGACAAAGGTTTACCGCGCGAAAAATTCTCGAAAATTCGCGAAAAATTTCTTACGTGTGCATCGGTAACGCGCGTCGACCTCGGCGGAGGATAACTTACCGACAACCACCGGCAGTGGTCGGTAACGCTCGGGGGATATAAGCTGCCGCGTTAAAAATGAAACCCGAATTTCGGCGCTTCCAATGTTCAGGGCTGAAAAGGGCCCGAAAGAAAATAACTGACTCAAACGTTCGAATTGAACGCCAACTTCGCGACGCTGACTTCGCATCGGTGGCGAGTGCCGCTACAGTCGCCGCGTTTACTCTCCCCTGAGAGTTGAGCGAATCGACTTGTAACTTCGAGGTTACGAATCCGACTCTACGTTTAGGTTTACCTTTTCCATTAATTTTAAAGGGACGGGGTGGTGGTGTGGTGGTTGGCGATGACAGACCAACCGCGCGCCTCACCGCCACCATCGTCGCTTTCGACGAACTCGACCTCAAGCCGAGTCGAGCCGAGCCGAGCGGGGCCGATGGCCCGATGAGCTCCCTGAAAATTCGGGAAGGCGATGTACCTTTAATTCCCAGTTGGCCGTAACTTTTTCGGTGACGTCAAATTAGTGAAATTTTGCGATTTCTTTGTCGCCGTATAGCTCGAGAACGGGTCGACGGGCGCGTGCGAGAGTAGGCTCGTCGGACGGAGGAAGCGGAGACGAAGGTTTACCGCGCGAAAAATTCGCGAAAATTCGCGAAAAATTTTTTACCTGTGCATCGGTAACGCGCGTCGACCTCGGCGGAGGATAACTTACCGACCACCACCGGCAGTGGTCGGTAACGCTCGGGGGGTATAAGCTGCCGCGTTAAAAATGAAACCCGAATTTCGGCGCTTCCACGGTTCAGGGCTGAAAAGGGCCCGAAAGAAAATAACTGATTCAAACGTTCGAATTTAACGCCAACTTCGCGACGCTGACTTCGCATCGGTGGCGAGTGCCGCCACAGTCGCCGCAATTACTCTCCCCTGATAGTTGAGCGAATCGACTCGTGACTTCGAGATTACGAATCCGACTCTACGTTTAGGTTTACATTTTCCATTAATTTTAAAGGGACGGAGGGGTGGTGGGGTGGTGGGGTGGTTGGCGATGACAGACCAATCGCGCGCCTCCCCGCCACCATCGTCGCTACCGACGACCTCGACCTCGAGCCGAGCCGAGCCGAGCGGGGCCGAAGGCCCGATGGGCTCCCGGAAAATTCGGGAAGGCGATATACCTTTAATTCCCAGTTGGCCGTAACTTTTTCGGTGACGTTAAATTAGTGAAATTTTGCGATTTCTTTGTCGCCGTATAGCTCGAGAACGGGTCGACGGGCGCGGGCGAGAGTAGGCTCGTCGGACAGAGGACGCGGAGACGAAGGTTTACCGCGCGAAAAATTCGCGAAAGATTCTCGAAAAATTTGTTACATGTGCATCGGTAACGCGCGTCGACCTCGGCGGAGAAAAAGTTACCGAACATCACCGGCAGTGGTCGGTAACGCTCGGGGGGTATAAGCTGCCGCGTTAAAAATGAAACCCGAATATCGGCACTTCCACAGTTCAGGGCTCAAAAGGGCCCGAAAGAAAATAACTGATTCAAACGTTCGA
Organism: Lasioglossum baleicum; assembly: GCF_051020765.1. Taxonomy (NCBI): domain Eukaryota; kingdom Metazoa; phylum Arthropoda; class Insecta; order Hymenoptera; family Halictidae; genus Lasioglossum; species Lasioglossum baleicum. The sequence continues at coordinate 1,265,179 of NW_027469093.1, forward strand.
ATTTAACGCCAACTTCGCGACGCTGACTTCGCATCGGTGGCGAGTGCCGCCACAGTCGCCGCAATTACTCTCCCCTGATAGATGAGCGAATCGACTCGTGACTTCGAGATTACGAATCCGACTCTACGTTTAGGTTTACATTTTCCATTAATTTTAAAGGGACGGAGGGGTGGTGTGGTGGTTGGCGATGACAGACCAATCGCGCGCCTCCCCGCCACCATCGTCGCTACCGACGACCTCGACCTCGAGCCGAGCCGAGCCGAGCGGGGCCGAAGGCCCGATGGGCTCCCGGAAAATTCGGGAAGGCGATGTACCTTTAATTCCCAGTTGGCCGTAACTTTTTCGGTGACGTCAAATTAGTGAAATTTTGCGATTTCTTCGTCGCCGTATAGCTCGAGAACGGGTCGACGGGCGCGGGCGAGAGTAGGCTCGTCGGACAGAGGACGCGGAGACAAAGGTTCACCGCGCGAAAAATTCTCGAAAATTCGCGAAAAATTTTTTACGTGTGCATCGGTAACGCGCGTCGACCTCGGCGGAGGATAACTTACCGACAACCACCGGCAGTGATCGGTAACGCTCGGGCGATATAAGCTGCCGCGTTAAAAATGAAACCCGAATTTCGGCGCTTCAAATGTTCAGGGCTGATAAGGGCCCGAAAGAAAATAACTGACTCAAACGTTCGAATTGAACGCCAACTTCGCGACGCTGACTTCGCATCGGTGGCGAGTGCCGCTACAGTCGCCGCAATTTCTCTCCCCTGATAGTTGAGCGAATCGACTCGTGACTTCGAGATTACGAATCCGACTCTACGTTTAGGTTTACATTTTCCATTAATTTTAAAGGGGGGGTGGGGGGTTGGCGATGACAGACCAATCGCGCGCCTCCCCGCCACCATCGTCGCTACCGACGAACTCGACCTCGAGCCGAGCCGAGCCGAGCGGGGCCGAAGGCCCGATGGGCACCCGGAAAATTCGGGAAGGCGATATACCTTTAATTCCCAGTTGGCCGTAACTTTTTCGGTGACGTCAAATTAGTGAAATTTTGCGATTTCTTCGTCGCCGTATAGCTCGAGAACGGGTCGACGGGCGCGGGCGAGAGTAGGCTCGTCGGACGGAGGACGCGGAGACGAAGGTTTACCGCGCGAAAAATTCGCGAGAATTCGCGAAAAATTTTTTACCTGTGCATCGGTAACGCGCGTCGACCTCGGCGGAGGATAACTTACCGACCACCACCGGCAGTGGTCGGTAACGCTCGGAGGGTATAAGCTGCCGCGTTAAAAATGAAACCCGAATTTCAGCGCTTCCACGGTTCAGGGCTGAAAAGGGCCCGAAAGAAAATAACTGATTCAAACGTTCGAATTGAACGCCAACTTTGCGACGCTGACTTCGCATCGGTGGCGAGTGCCGCCACAGTCGCCGCGTTTACTCTCCCTTGATAGTTGAGCGAATCGACTTGTAACTTCGAGGTTACGAATCCGACTCTACGTTTAGGTTTACATTTTCCATTAATTTTAAAGGGAGGGGGGTTGGGGGGGAGGATGGCGATGACAGACCAATCGCGCGCCTCCCCGCCACCATCGTCGCTACCGACGACCTCGACCTCGAGCCGAGCCGAGCCGAGCGGGGCCGAAGGCCCGATGGGCTCCCGGAAAATTCGGGAAGGCGATGTACCTTTAATTCCCAGTTGGCCGTAACTTTTTCGGTGACGTCAAAGTAGTGAAATTTTGCGATTTCTTCGTCGCCGTATAGCTCGAGAACGGGTCGACGGGCGCGGGCAAGAGTAGGCTCGTCGGACGGAGGACGCGGAGACGAAGGTTTACCGCGCGAAAAATTCGCGAAAATTCGCGAAAAATTTTTTACCTGTGCATCGGTAACGCGCGTCGACCTCGGCGGAGGATAACTTACCGACCACCACCGGCAGTGGTCGGTAACGCTCGGGGGGTATAAGCTGCCGCGTTAGAAATGAAACCCGAATTTCGGCGCTTCCACGGTTCAGGGCTGAAAAGGGCCCGAAAGAAAATAACTGATTCAAACGTTCGAATTTAACGCCAACTTCGCGACGCTGACTTCGCATCGGAGGCGAGTGCCGCCACAGTCGCCGCGTTTACTCTCCCTTGATAGTTGAGCGAATCGACTTGTAACTTCGAGGTTACGAATCCAACTCTACGTTTAGGTTTACATTTTCCATTAATTTTAAAGGGAGGGGGTTGGGGGGGGGGAGGATGGCGATGACAGACCAATCGCGCGCCTCCCCGCCACCATCGTCGCTACCGACGACCTCGACCTCGAGCCGAGCCGAGCCGAGCGGGGCCGAAGGCCCGATGGGCTCCCGGAAAATTCGGGAAGGCGATGTACCTTTAATTCCCAGTTGGCCGTAACTTTTTCGGTGACGTCAAATTAGTGAAATTTTGCGATTTCTTCGTCGCCGTATAGCTCGAGAACGGGTCGACGGGCGCGGGCGAGAGTAGGCTCGTCGGACGGAGGACGCGGAGACAAAGGTTTACCGCGCGAAAAATTCTCGAAAATTCGCGAAAAATTTTTTACGTGTGCATCGGTAACGCGCGTCGACCTCGGCGGAGGATAACTTACCGACAACCACCGGCAGTGGTCGGTAACGCTCAGGGGATATAAGCTGCCGCGTTAAAAATGAAACCCGAATTTCGGCGCTTCCAATGTTCAGGGCTGAAAAGGGCCCGAAAGAAAATAACTGACTCAAACGTTCGAATTGAACGCCAACTTCGCGACGCTGACTTCGCATCGGTGGCGAGTGCCGCTACAGTCGCCGCGTTTACTCTCCCTTGATAGTTGAGCGAATCGACTTGTAACTTCGAGGTTACGAATCCGAATCTACGTTTAGGTTTACATTTTCCATTAATTTTAAAGGGACGGGGTGGTGGTGGGGAGGATGGCGATGACAGACCAATCGCGCGCCTCCCCGCCACCATCGTCGCTACCGACGACCTCGACCTCGAGCCGTGCCGAGCCGAGCGGGGCCGAAGGCCCGATGGGCTCCCGGAAAATTCGGGAAGGCGATGTACCTTTAATTCCCAGTTGGCCGTAACTTTTTCGGTGACGTCAAATTAGTGAAATTTTGCGATTTCTTCGTCGCCGTATAGCTCGAGAACGGGTCGACGGGCGCGGGCGAGAGTAGGCTCGTCGGACGGAGGACGCGGAGACGAAGGTTTACCGCGCGAAAAATTCGCGAAAATTCGCGAAAAATTTTTTACCTGTGCATCGGTAACGCGCGTCGACCTCGGCGGAGGATAACTTACCGACCACCACCGGCAGTGGTCGGTAACGCTCGGAGGGTATAAGCTGCCGCGTTAAAAATAAAACCCGAATTTCAGCGCTTCCACGGTTCAGGGCTGAAAAGGGCCCGAAAGAAAATAACTGATTCAAACGTTCGAATTGAACGCCAACTTTGCGACGCTGACTTCGCATCGGTGGCGAGTGCCGCCACAGTCGCCGCGTTTACTCTCCCTTGATAGTTGAGCGAATCGACTTGTAACTTCGAGGTTACGAATCCGACTCTACGTTTAGGTTTACATTTTCCATTAATTTTAAAGGGAGGGGGGTTGGGGGGGAGGATGGCGATGACAGACCAATCGCGCGCCTCCCCGCCACCATCGTCGCTACCGACGAACTCGACCTCGAGCCGAGCCGAGCCGAGCGGGGCCGAAGGCCCGATGGGCACCCGGAAAATTCGGGAAGGCGATATACCTTTAATTCCCAGTTGGCCGTAACTTTTTCGGTGACGTCAAATTAGTGAAATTTTGCGATTTCTTTGTCGCCGTATAGCTCGAGAACGGGTCGACGGGCGCGGGCGAGAGTAGGCTCGTCGGACGGAGGACGCGGAGACGAAGGTTTACCGCGCGAAAAATTCGCGAAAATTCGCGAAAAATTTTTTACCTGTGCATCGGTAACGCGCGACGACCTCGGCGGAGGATAACTTACCGACCACCACCGGCAGTGGTCGGTAACGCTCGGGGGGTATAAGCTGCCGCGTTAGAAATGAAACCCGAATTTCGGCGCTTCCACGGTTCAGGGCTGAAAAGGGCCCGAAAGAAAATAACTGATTCAAACGTTCGAATTTAACGCCAACTTCGCGATGCTGACTTCGCATCGGTGGCGAGTGCCGCCACAGTCGCCGCGTTTACTCTCCCTTGATAGTTGAGCGAATCGACTGGTAACTTCGAGGTTACGAATCCGACTCTACGTTTAGGTTTACATTTTCCATTAATTTTAAAGGGAGGGGGGTTGGGGGGGAGGATGGCGATGACAGACCAATCGCGCGCCTCCCCGCCACCATCGTCGCTACCGACGACCTCGACCTCGAGCCGAGCCGAGCCGAGCGGGGCCGAGGGCCCGATGGGCTCCCGGAAAATTCGGGAAGGCGATGTACCTTTAATTCCCAGTTGGCCGTAACTTTTTCGGTGACGTCAAATTAGTGAAATTTTGCGATTTCTTCGTCGCCGTATAGCTCGAGAACGGGTCGACGGGCGCGGGCGAGAGTAGGCTCGTCGGACAGAGGACGCGGAGACAAAGGTTCACCGCGCGAAAAATTCTCGAAAATTCGCGAAAAATTTTTTACGTGTGCATCGGTAACGCGCGTCGACCTCGGCGGAGGATAACTTACCGACAACCACCGGCAGTGGTCGGTAACGCTCGGGCGATATAAGCTGCCGCGTTAAAAATGAAACCCGAATTTCGGCGCTTCCAATGTTCAGGGCTGATAAGGGCCCGAAAGAAAATAGCTGACTCAAACGTTCGAATTGAACGCCAACTTCGCGACGCTGACTTCGCATCGGTGGCGAGTGCCGCTACAGTCGCCGCAATTTCTCTCCCCTGATAGTTGAGCGAATCGACTCGTGACTTCGAGATTACGAATCCGACTCTACGTTTAGGTTTACATTTTCCATTAATTTTAAAGGGGGGGTGGGGGGTTGGCGATGACAGACCAATCGCGCGCCTCCCCGCCACCATCGTCGCTACCGACGAACTCGACCTCGAGCCGAGCCGAGCCGAGCGGGGCCGAAGGCCCGATGGGCACCCGGAAAATTCGGGAAGGCGATATACCTTTAATTCCCAGTTGGCCGTAACTTTTTCGGTGACGTCAAATTAGTGAAATTTTGCGATTTCTTCGTCGCCGTATAGCTCGAGAACGGGTCGACGGGCGCGGGCGAGAGTAGGCTCGTCGGACGGAGGACGCGGAGACGAAGGTTTACCGCGCGAAAAATTCGCGAAAATTCGCGAAAAATTTTTTACCTGTGCATCGGTAACGCGCGTCGACCTCGGCGGAGGATAACTTACCGACCACCACCGGCAGTGGTCGGTAACGCTCGGAGGGTATAAGCTGCCGCGTTAAAAATAAAACCCGAATTTCAGCGCTTCCACGGTTCAGGGCTGAAAAGGGCCCGAAAGAAAATAACTGATTCAAACGTTCGAATTGAACGCCAACTTTGCGACGCTGACTTCGCATCGGTGGCGAGTGCCGCCACAGTCGCCGCGTTTACTCTCCCTTGATAGTTGAGCGAATCGACTTGTAACTTCGAGGTTACGAATCCGACTCTACGTTTAGGTTTACATTTTCCATTAATTTTAAAGGGAGGGGGGTTGGGGGGGAGGATGGCGATGACAGACCAATCGCGCGCCTCCCCGCCACCATCGTCGCTACCGACGACCTCGACCTCGAGCCGAGCCGAGCCGAGCGGGGCCGAAGGCCCGATGGGCTCCCGGAAAATTCGGGAAGGCGATGTACCTTTAATTCCCAGTTGGCCGTAACTTTTTCGGTGACGTCAAAGTAGTGAAATTTTGCGATTTCTTCGTCGCCGTATAGCTCGAGAACGGGTCGACGGGCGCGGGCGAGAGTAGGCTCGTCGGACGGAGGACGCGGAGACGAAGGTTTACCGCGCGAAAAATTCGCGAAAATTCGCGAAAAATTTTTTACCTGTGCATCGGTAACGCGCGTCGACCTCGGCGGAGGATAACTTACCGACCACCACCGGCAGTGGTCGGTAACGCTCGGGGGGTATAAGCTGCCGCGTTAAAAATGAAACCCGAATTTCGGCGCTTCCACGGTTCAGGGCTGAAAAGGGCCCGAAAGAAAATAACTGATTCAAACGTTCGAATTTAACGCCAACTTCGCGACGCTGACTTCGCATCGGTAGCGAGTGCCGCCACAGTCGCCGCGTTTACTCTCCCTTGATAGTTGAGCGAATCGACTTGTAACTTCGAGGTTACGAATCCAACTCTACGTTTAGGTTTACATTTTCCATTAATTTTAAAGGGAGGGGGGTTGGGGGGGAGGATGGCGATGACAGACCAATCGCGCGCCTCCCCGCCACCATCGTCGCTACCGACGACCTCGACCTCGAGCCGAGCCGAGCCGAGCGGGGCCGAAGGCCCGATGGGCTCCCGGAAAATTCGGGAAGGCGATGTACCTTTAATTCCCAGTTGGCCGTAACTTTTTCGGTGACGTCAAATTAGTGAAATTTTGCGATTTCTTCGTCGCCGTATAGCTCGAGAACGGGTCGACGGGCGCGGGCGAGAGTAGGCTCGTCGGACAGAGGACGCGGAGACAAAGGTTCACCGCGCGAAAAATTCTCGAAAATTCGCGAAAAATTTTTTACGTGTGCATCGGTAACGCGCGTCGACCTCGGCGGAGGATAACTTACCGACAATCACCGGCAGTGGTCGGTAACGCTCGGGCGATATAAGCTGCCGCGTTAAAAATGAAACCCGAATTTCGGCGCTTCCAATGTTCAGGGCTGATAAGGGCCCGAAAGAAAATAACTGACTCAAACGTTCGAATTGAACGCCAACTTCGCGACGCTGACTTCGCATCGGTGGCGAGTGCCGCTACAGTCGCCGCAATTACTCTCCCCTGATAGTTGAGCGAATCGACTCGTGACTTCGAGATTACGAATCCGACTCTACGTTTAGGTTTACATTTTCCATTAATTTTAAAGGGGGGGTGGGGGGTTGGCGATGACAGACCAATCGCGCGCCTCCCCGCCACCATCGTCGCTACCGACGAACTCGACCTCGAGCCGAGCCGAGCCGAGCGGGGCCGAAGGCCCGATGGGCACCCGGAAAATTCGGGAAGGCGATATACCTTTAATTCCCAGTTGGCCGTAACTTTTTCGGTGACGTCAAATTAGTGAAATTTTGCGATTTCTTCGTCGCCGTATAGCTCGAGAACGGGTCGACGGGCGCTGGCGAGAGTAGGCTCGTCGGACGGAGGACGCGGAGACGAAGGTTTACCGCGCGAAAAATTCGCGAAAATTCGCGAAAAATTTTTTACCTGTGTATCGGTAACGCGCGTCGACCTCGGCGGAGGATAACTTACCGACCACCACCGGCAGTGGTCGGTAACGCTCGGAGGGTATAAGCTGCCGCGTTAAAAATGAAACCCGAATTTCAGCGCTTCCACGGTTCAGGGCTGAAAAGGGCCCGAAAGAAAATAACTGATTCAAACGTTCGAATTGAACGCCAACTTTGCGACGCTGACTTCGCATCGGTGGCGAGTGCCGCCACAGTCGCCGCGTTTACTCTCCCTTGATAGTTGAGCGAATCGACTTGTAACTTCGAGGTTACGAATCCGACTCTACGTTTAGGTTTACATTTTCCATTAATTTTAAAGGGAGGGGGGTTGGGGGGGAGGATGGCGATGACAGACCAATCGCGCGCCTCCCCGCCACCATCGTCGCTACCGACGAACTCGACCTCGAGCCGAGCCGAGCCGAGCGGGGCCGAAGGCCCGATGGGCACCCGGAAAATTCGGGAAGGCGATATACCTTTAATTCCCAGTTGGCCGTAACTTTTTCGGTGACGTCAAATTAGTGAAATTTTGCGATTTCTTCGTCGCCGTATAACTCGAGAACGGGTCGACGGGCGCGGGCGAGAGTAGGCTCGTCGGACGGAGGACGCGGAGACGAAGGTTTACCGCGCGAAAAATTCGCGAAAATTCGCGAAAAATTTTTTACCTGTGCATCGGTAACGCGCGTCGACCTCGGCGGAGGATAACTTACCGACCACCACCGGCAGTGGTCGGTAACGCTCGGGGGGTATAAGCTGCCGCGTTAGAAATGAAACCCGAATTTCGGCGCTTCCACGGTTCAGGGCTGAAAAGGGCCCGAAAGAAAATAACTGATTCAAACGTTCGAATTTAACGCCAACTTCGCGACGCTGACTTCGCATCGGAGGCGAGTGCCGCCACAGTCGCCGCGTTTACTCTCCCTTGATAGTTGAGCGAATCGACTTGTAACTTCGAGGTTACGAATCCAACTCTACGTTTAGGTTTACATTTTCCATTAATTTTAAAGGGAGGGGGTTGGGGGGGGGAGGATGGCGATGACAGACCAATCGCGCGCCTCCACGCCACCATCGTCGCTACCGACGACCTCGACCTCGAGCCGAGCCGAGCCGAGCGGGGCCGAAGGCCCGATGGGCTCCCGGAAAATTCGGGAAGGCGATGTACCTTTAATTCCCAGTTGGCCGTAACTTTTTCGGTGACGTCAAATTAGTGAAATTTTGCGATTTCTTCGTCGCCGTATAGCTCGAGAACGGGTCGACGGGCGCGGGCGAGAGTAGGCTCGTCGGACGGAGGACGCGGAGACAAAGGTTTACCGCGCGAAAAATTCTCGAAAATTCGCGAAAAATTTTTTACGTGTGCATCGGTAACGCGCGTCGACCTCGGCGGAGGATAACTTACCGACAACCACCGGCAGTGGTCGGTAACGCTCAGGGGATATAAGCTGCCGCGTTAAAAATGAAACCCGAATTTCGGCGCTTCCAATGTTCAGGGCTGAAAAGGGCCCGAAAGAAAATAACTGACTCAAACGTTCGAATTGAACGCCAACTTCGCGACGCTGACTTCGCATCGGTGGCGAGTGCCGCTACAGTCGCCGCGTTTACTCTCCCTTGATAGTTGAGCGAATCGACTTGTAACTTCGAGGTTACGAATCCGAATCTACGTTTAGGTTTACATTTTCCATTAATTTTAAAGGGACGGGGTGGTGGTGGGGAGGATGGCGATGACAGACCAATCGCGCGCCTCCCCGCCACCATCGTCGCTACCGACGACCTCGACCTCGAGCCGTGCCGAGCCGAGCGGGGCCGAAGGCCCGATGGGCTCCCGGAAAATTCGGGAAGGCGATGTACCTTTAATTCCCAGTTGGCCGTAACTTTTTCGGTGACGTCAAATTAGTGAAATTTTGCGATTTCTTCGTCGCCGTATAGCTCGAGAACGGGTCGACGGGCGCGGGCGAGAGTAGGCTCGTCGGACGGAGGACGCGGAGACGAAGGTTTACCGCGCGAAAAATTCGCGAAAATTCGCGAAAAATTTTTTACCTGTGCATCGGTAACGCGCGTCGACCTCGGCGGAGGATAACTTACCGACCACCACCGGCAGTGGTCGGTAACGCTCGGAGGGTATAAGCTGCCGCGTTAAAAATAAAACCCGAATTTCAGCGCTTCCACGGTTCAGGGCTGAAAAGGGCCCGAAAGAAAATAACTGATTCAAACGTTCGAATTGAACGCCAACTTTGCGACGCTGACTTCGCATCGGTGGCGAGTGCCGCCACAGTCGCCGCGTTTACTCTCCCTTGATAGTTGAGCGAATCGACTTGTAACTTCGAGGTTACGAATCCGACTCTACGTTTAGGTTTACATTTTCCATTAATTTTAAAGGGAGGGGGGTTGGGGGGGAGGATGGCGATGACAGACCAATCGCGCGCCTCCCCGCCACCATCGTCGCTACCGACGACCTCGACCTCGAGCCGAGCCGAGCCGAGCGGGGCCGAAGGCCCGATGGGCTCCCGGAAAATTCGGGAAGGCGATGTACCTTTAATTCCCAGTTGGCCGTAACTTTTTCGGTGACGTCAAAGTAGTGAAATTTTGCGATTTCTTCGTCGCCGTATAGCTCGAGAACGGGTCGACGGGCGCGGGCGAGAGTAGGCTCGTCGGACGGAGGACGCGGAGACGAAGGTTTACCGCGCGAAAAATTCGCGAAAATTCGCGAAAAATTTTTTACCTGTGCATCGGTAACGCGCGTCGACCTCGGCGGAGGATAACTTACCGACCACCACCGGCAGTGGTCGGTAACGCTCGGGGGGTATAAGCTGCCGCGTTAAAAATGAAACCCGAATTTCGGCGCTTCCACGGTTCAGGGCTGAAAAGGGCCCGAAAGAAAATAACTGATTCAAACGTTCGAATTTAACGCCAACTTCGCGACGCTGACTTCGCATCGGTAGCGAGTGCCGCCACAGTCGCCGCGTTTACTCTCCCTTGATAGTTGAGCGAATCGACTTGTAACTTCGAGGTTACGAATCCGACTCTACGTTTAGGTTTACATTTTCCATTAATTTTAAAGGGAGGGGGGTTGGGGGGGAGGATGGCGATGACAGACCAATCGCGCGCCTCCCCGCCACCATCGTCGCTACCGACGACCTCGACCTCGAGCCGAGCCGAGCCGAGCGGGGCCGAAGGCCCGATGGGCTCCCGGAAAATTCGGGAAGGCGATGTACCTTTAATTCCCAGTTGGCCGTAACTTTTTCGGTGACGTCAAATTAGTGAAATTTTGCGATTTCTTCGTCGCCGTATAGCTCGAGAACGGGTCGACGGGCGCGGGCGAGAGTAGGCTCGTCGGACAGAGGACGCGGAGACAAAGGTTCACCGCGCGAAAAATTCTCGAAAATTCGCGAAAAATTTTTTACGTGTGCATCGGTAACGCGCGTCGACCTCGGCGGAGGATAACTTACCGACAACCACCGGCAGTGGTCGGTAACGCTCAGGGGATATAAGCTGCCGCGTTAAAAATGAAACCCGAATTTCGGCGCTTCCAATGTTCAGGGCTGAAAAGGGCCCGAAAGAAAATAACTGACTCAAACGTTCGAATTGAACGCCAACTTCGCGACGCTGACTTCGCATCGGTGGCGAGTGCCGCTACAGTCGCCGCGTTTACTCTCCCTTGATAGTTGAGCGAATCGACTTGTAACTTCGAGGTTACGAATCCGAATCTACGTTTAGGTTTACATTTTCCATTAATTTTAAAGGGACGGGGTGGTGGTGGGGAGGATGGCGATGACAGACCAATCGCGCGCCTCCCCGCCACCATCGTCGCTACCGACGACCTCGACCTCGAGCCGTGCCGAGCCGAGCGGGGCCGAAGGCCCGATGGGCTCCCGGAAAATTCGGGAAGGCGATGTACCTTTAATTCCCAGTTGGCCGTAACTTTTTCGGTGACGTCAAATTAGTGAAATTTTGCGATTTCTTCGTCGCCGTATAGCTCGAGAACGGGTCGACGGGCGCGGGCGAGAGTAGGCTCGTCGGACGGAGGACGCGGAGACGAAGGTTTACCGCGCGAAAAATTCGCGAAAATTCGCGAAAAATTTTTTACCTGTGCATCGGTAACGCGCGTCGACCTCGGCGGAGGATAACTTACCGACCACCACCGGCAGTGGTCGGTAACGCTCGGAGGGTATAAGCTGCCGCGTTAAAAATAAAACCCGAATTTCAGCGCTTCCACGGTTCAGGGCTGAAAAGGGCCCGAAAGAAAATAACTGATTCAAACGTTCGAATTGAACGCCAACTTTGCGACGCTGACTTCGCATCGGTGGCGAGTGCCGCCACAGTCGCCGCGTTTACTCTCCCTTGATAGTTGAGCGAATCGACTTGTAACTTCGAGGTTACGAATCCGACTCTACGTTTAGGTTTACATTTTCCATTAATTTTAAAGGGAGGGGGGTTGGGGGGGAGGATGGCGATGACAGACCAATCGCGCGCCTCCCCGCCACCATCGTCGCTACCGACGACCTCGACCTCGAGCCGAGCCGAGCCGAGCGGGGCCGAAGGCCCGATGGGCTCCCGGAAAATTCGGGAAGGCGATGTACCTTTAATTCCCAGTTGGCCGTAACTTTTTCGGTGACGTCAAAGTAGTGAAATTTTGCGATTTCTTCGTCGCCGTATAGCTCGAGAACGGGTCGACGGGCGCGGGCGAGAGTAGGCTCGTCGGACGGAGGACGCGGAGACGAAGGTTTACCGCGCGAAAAATTCGCGAAAATTCGCGAAAAATTTTTTACCTGTGCATCGGTAACGCGCGTCGACCTCGGCGGAGGATAACTTACCGACCACCACCGGCAGTGGTCGGTAACGCTCGGGGGGTATAAGCTGCCGCGTTAAAAATGAAACCCGAATTTCGGCGCTTCCACGGTTCAGGGCTGAAAAGGGCCCGAAAGAAAATAACTGATTCAAACGTTCGAATTTAACGCCAACTTCGCGACGCTGACTTCGCATCGGTAGCGAGTGCCGCCACAGTCGCCGCGTTTACTCTCCCTTGATAGTTGAGCGTATCGACTTGTAACTTCGAGGTTACGAATCCGACTCTACGTTTAGGTTTACATTTTCCATTAATTTTAAAGGGAGGGGGGTTGGGGGGGAGGATGGCGATGACAGACCAATCGCGCGCCTCCCCGCCACCATCGTCGCTACCGACGACCTCGACCTCGAGCCGAGCCGAGCCGAGCGGGGCCGAAGGCCCGATGGGCTCCCGGAAAATTCGGGAAGGCGATGTACCTTTAATTCCCAGTTGGCCGTAACTTTTTCGGTGACGTCAAATTAGTGAAATTTTGCGATTTCTTCGTCGCCGTATAGCTCGAGAACGGGTCGACGGGCGCGGGCGAGAGTAGGCTCGTCGGACAGAGGACGCGGAGACAAAGGTTCACCGCGCGAAAAATTCTCGAAAATTCGCGAAAAATTTTTTACGTGTGCATCGGTAACGCGCGTCGACCTCGGCGGAGGATAACTTACCGACAACCACCGGCAGTGGTCGGTAACGCTCGGGCGATATAAGCTGCCGCGTTAAAAATGAAACCCGAATTTCGGCGCTTCCAATGTTCAGGGCTGATAAGGGCCCGAAAGAAAATAACTGACTCAAACGTTCGAATTGAACGCCAACTTCGCGACGCTGACTTCGCATCGGTGGCGAGTGCCGCTACAGTCGCCGCAATTACTCTCCCCTGATAGTTGAGCGAATCGACTCGTGACTTCGAGATTACGAATCCGACTCTACGTTTAGGTTTACATTTTCCATTAATTTTAAAGGGGGGGTGGGGGGTTGGCGATGACAGACCAATCGCGCGCCTCCCCGCCACCATCGTCGCTACCGACGAACTCGACCTCGAGCCGAGCCGAGCCGAGCGGGGCCGAGCGGGGCCGAAGGCCCGATGGGCACCCGGAAAATTCGGGAAGGCGATATACCTTTAATTCCCAGTTGGCCGTAACTTTTTCGGTGACGTCAAATTAGTGAAATTTTGCGATTTCTTCGTCGCCGTATAGCTCGAGAACGGGTCGACGGGCGCGGGCGAGAGTAGGCTCGTCGGACGGAGGACGCGGAGACGAAGGTTTACCGCGCGAAAAATTCGCGAAAATTCGCGAAAAATTTTTTACCTGTGCATCGGTAACGCGCGTCGACCTCGGCGGAGGATAACTTACCGACCACCACCGGCAGTGGTCGGTAACGCTCGGAGGGTATAAGCTGCCGCGTTAAAAATGAAACCCGAATTTCAGCGCTTCCACGGTTCAGGGCTGAAAAGGGCCCGAAAGAAAATAACTGATTCAAACGTTCGAATTGAACGCCAACTTTGCGACGCTGACTTCGCATCGGTGGCGAGTGCCGCCACAGTCGCCGCGTTTACTCTCCCTTGATAGTTGAGCGAATCGACTTGTAACTTCGAGGTTACGAATCCGACTCTACGTTTAGGTTTACATTTTCCATTAATTTTAAAGGGAGGGGGGTTGGGGGGGAGGATGGCGATGACAGACCAATCGCGCGCCTCCCCGCCACCATCGTCGCTACCGACGACCTCGACCTCGAGCCGAGCCGAGCCGAGCGGGGCCGAAGGCCCGATGGGCTCCCGGAAAATTCGGGAAGGCGATGTACCTTTAATTCCCAGTTGGCCGTAACTTTTTCGGTGACGTCAAAGTAGTGAAATTTTGCGATTTCTTCGACGCCGTATAGCTCGAGAACGGGTCGACGGGCGCGGGCGAGAGTAGGCTCGTCGGACGGAGGACGCGGAGACGAAGGTTTACCGCGCGAAAAATTCGCGAAAATTCGCGAAAAATTTTTTACCTGTGCATCGGTAACGCGCGTCGACCTCGGCGGAGGATAACTTACCGACCACCACCGGCAGTGGTCGGTAACGCTCGGGGGGTATAAGCTGCCGCGTTAGAAATGAAACCCGAATTTCGGCGCTTCCACGGTTCAGGGCTGAAAAGGGCCCGAAAGAAAATAACTGATTCAAACGTTCGAATTTAACGCCAACTTCGCGACGCTGACTTCGCATTGGAGGCGAGTGCCGCCACAGTCGCCGCGTTTACTCTCCCTTGATAGTTGAGCGAATCGACTTGTAACTTCGAGGTTACGAATCCAACTCTACGTTTAGGTTTACATTTTCCATTAATTTTAAAGGGAGGGGGTTGGGGGGGGGGAGGATGGCGATGACAGACCAATCGCGCGCCTCCCCGCCACCATCGTCGCTACCGACGACCTCGACCTCGAGCCGAGCCGAGCCGAGCGGGGCCGAAGGCCCGATGGGCTCCCGGAAAATTCGGGAAGGCGATGTACCTTTAATTCCCAGTTGGCCGTAACTTTTTCGGTGACGTCAAATTAGTGAAATTTTGCGATTTCTTCGTCGCCGTATAGCTCGAGAACGGGTCGACGGGCGCGGGCGAGAGTAGGCTCGTCGGACGGAGGACGCGGAGACAAAGGTTTACCGCGCGAAAAATTCTCGAAAATTCGCGAAAAATTTTTTACGTGTGCATCGGTAACGCGCGTCGACCTCGGCGGAGGATAACTTACCGACAACCACCGGCAGTGGTCGGTAACGCTCAGGGGATATAAGCTGCCGCGTTGAAAATGAAACCCTAATTTCGGCGCTTCCAATGTTCAGGGCTGAAAAGGGCCCGAAAGAAAATAACTGACTCAAACGTTCGAATTGAACGCCAACTTCGCGACGCTGACTTCGCATCGGTGGCGAGTGCCGCTACAGTCGCCGCGTTTACTCTCCCTTGATAGTTGAGCGAATCGACTTGTAACTTCGAGGTTACGAATCCGAATCTACGTTTAGGTTTACATTTTCCATTAATTTTAAAGGGACGGGGTGGTGGTGGGGAGGATGGCGATGACAGACCAATCGCGCGCCTCCCCGCCACCATCGTCGCTACCGACGACCTCGACCTCGAGCCGTGCCGAGCCGAGCGGGGCCGAAGGCCCGATGGGCTCCCGGAAAATTCGGGAAGGCGATGTACCTTTAATTCCCAGTTGGCCGTAACTTTTTCGGTGACGTCAAATTAGTGAAATTTTGCGATTTCTTCGTCGCCGTATAGCTCGAGAACGGGTCGACGGGCGCGGGCGAGAGTAGGCTCGTCGGACAGAGGACGCGGAGACGAAGGTTTACCGCGCGAAAAATTCGCGAAAATTCGCGAAAAATTTTTTACCTGTGCATCGGTAACGCGCGTCGACCTCGGCGGAGGATAACTTACCGACAACCACCGGCAGTGGTCGGTAACGCTCGGGGGATATAAGCTGCCGCGTTAAAAATGAAACCCGAATATCGGCACTTCCACAGTTCAGGGCTCAAAAGGGCCCGAAAGAAAATAACTGATTCAAACGTTCGAATTTAACGCCAACTTCGCGACGCTGACTTCGCATCGGTGGCGAGTGCCGCCACAGTCGCCGCAATTACTCTCCCCTGATAGATGAGCGAATCGACTCGTGACTTCGAGATTACGAATCCGACTCTACGTTTAGGTTTACATTTTCCATTAATTTTAAAGGGTGGGGGGGTGGGGGGGTTGGCGATGACAGACCAATCGCGCGCCTCCCCGCCACCATCGTCGCCACCGACGACCTCGACCTCGAGCCGAGCCGAGCCGAGCGGGGCCGAAGGCCCGATGGGCTCCCGGAAAATTCGGGAAGGCGATGTACCTTTAATTCCCAGTTGGCCGTAACTTTTTCGGTGACGTCAAATTAGTGAAATTTTGCGATTTCTTCGTCGCCGTATAGCTCGAGAACGGGTTGACGGGCGCGGGCGAGAGTAGGCTCGTCGGACGGAGGACGCGGAGACGAAGGTTTACCGCGCGAAAAATTCGCGAAAATTCGCGAAAAATTTTTTACCTGTGCATCGGTAACGCGCGTCGACCTCGGCGGAGGATAACTTACCGACCACCACCGGCAGTGGTCGGTAACGCTCGGAGGGTATAAGCTGCCGCGTTAAAAATGAAACCCGAATTTCAGCGCTTCCACGGTTCAGGGCTGAAAAGGGCCCGAAAGAAAATAACTGATTCAAACGTTCGAATTGAACGCCAACTTTGCGACGCTGACTTCGCAGCGGTGGCGAGTGCCGCCACAGTCGCCGCGTTTACTCTCCCTTGATAGTTGAGCGAATCGACTTGTAACTTCGAGGTTACGAATCCGACTCTACGTTTAGGTTTACATTTTCCATTAATTTTAAAGGGAGGGGGGTTGGGGGGGAGGATGGCGATGACAGACCAATCGCGCGCCTCCCCGCCACCATCGTCGCTACCGACGACCTCGACCTCGAGCCGAGCCGAGCCGAGCGGGGCCGAAGGCCCGATGGGCTCCCGGAAAATTCGGGAAGGCGATGTACCTTTAATTCCCAGTTGGCCGTAACTTTTTTGGTGACGTCAAAGTAGTGAAATTTTGCGATTTCTTCGACGCCGTATAGCTCGAGAACGGGTCGACGGGCGCGGGCGAGAGTAGGCTCGTCGGACGGAGGACGCGGAGACGAAGGTTTACCGCGCGAAAAATTCGCAAAAATTCGCGAAAAATTTTTTACCTGTGCATCGGTAACGCGCGTCGACCTCGGCGGAGGATAACTTACCGACCACCACCGGCAGTGGTCGGTAACGCTCGGGGGGTATAAGCTGCCGCGTTAGAAATGAAACCCGAATTTCGGCGCTTCCACGGTTCAGGGCTGAAAAGGGCCCGAAAGAAAATAACTGATTCAAACGTTCAAATTTAACGCCAACTTCGCGACGCTGACTTCGCATCGGAGGCGAGTGCCGCCACAGTCGCCGCGTTTACTCTCCCTTGATAGTTGAGCGAATCGACTTGTAACTTCGAGGTTACGAATCCAACTCTACGTTTAGGTTTACATTTTCCATTAATTTTAAAGGGAGGGGGTTGGGGGGGGCGGATGGCGATGACAGACCAATCGCGCGCCTCCCCGCCACCATCGTCGCTACCGACGACCTCGACCTCGAGCCGAGCCGAGCCGAGCGGGGCCGAAGGCCCGATGGGCTCCCGGAAAATTCGGGAAGGCGATGTACCTTTAATTCCCAGTTGGCCGTAACTTTTTCGGTGACGTCAAATTAGTGAAATTTTGCGATTTCTTCGTCGCCGTATAGCTCGAGAACGGGTCGACGGGCGCGGGCGAGAGTAGGCTCGTCGGACGGAGGACGCGGAGACAAAGGTTTACCGCGCGAAAAATTCTCGAAAATTCGCGAAAAATTTTTTACGTGTGCATCGGTAACGCGCGTCGACCTCGGCGGAGGATAACTTACCGACAACCACCGGCAGTGGTCGGTAACGCTCAGGGGATATAAGCTGCCGCGTTAAAAATGAAACCCGAATTTCGGCGCTTCCAATGTTCAGGGCTGAAAAGGGCCCGAAAGAAAATAACTGACTCAAACGTTCGAATTGAACGCCAACTTCGCGACGCTGACTTCGCATCGGTGGCGAGTGCCGCTACAGTCGCCGCGTTTACTCTCCCTTGATAGTTGAGCGAATCGACTTGTAACTTCGAGGTTACGAATCCGAATCTACGTTTAGGTTTACATTTTCCATTAATTTTAAAGGGACGGGGTGGTGGTGGGGAGGATGGCGATGACAGACCAATCGCGCGCCTCCCCGCCACCATCGTCGCTACCGACGACCTCGACCTCGAGCCGTGCCGAGCCGAGCGGGGCCGAAGGCCCGATGGGCTCCCGGAAAATTTCGGGAAGGCGATGTACCTTTAATTCCCAGTTGGCCGTAACTTTTTCGGTGACGTCAAATTAGTGAAATTTTGCGATTTCTTCGTCGCCGTATAGCTCGAGAACGGGTCGACGGGCGCGGGCGAGAGTAGGCTCGTCGGACAGAGGACGCGGAGACGAAGGTTTACCGCGCGAAAAATTCGCGAAAATTCGCGAAAAATTTTTTACCTGTGCATCGGTAACGCGCGTCGACCTCGGCGGAGGATAACTTACCGACAACCACCGGCAGTGGTCGGTAACGCTCGGGGGATATAAGCTGCCGCGTTAAAAATGAAACCCGAATATCGGCAGTTCCACAGTTCAGGGCTCAAAAGGGCCCGAAAGAAAATAACTGATTCAAACGTTCGAATTGAACGCCAACTTTGCGACGCTGACTTCGCATCGGTGGCGAGTGCCGCCACAGTCGCCGCGTTTACTCTCCCTTGATAGTTGAGCGAATCGACTTGTAACTTCGAGGTTACGAATCCGACTCTACGTTTAGGTTTACATTTTCCATTAATTTTAAAGGGAGGGGGGTTGGGGGGGAGGATGGCGATGACAGACCAATCGCGCGCCTCCCCGCCACCATCGTCGCTACCGACGACCTCGACCTCGAGCCGAGCCGAGCCGAGCGGGGCCGAAGGCCCGATGGGCTCCCGGAAAATTCGGGAAGGCGATGTACCTTTAATTCCCAGTTGGCCGTAACTTTTTCGGTGACGTCAAAGTAGTGAAATTTTGCGATTTCTTCGACGCCGTATAGCTCGAGAACGGGTCGACGGGCGCGGGCGAGAGTAGGCTCGTCGGACGGAGGACGCGGAGACGAAGGTTTACCGCGCGAAAAATTCGCGAAAATTCGCGAAAAATTTTTTACCTGTGCATCGGTAACGCGCGTCGACCTCGGCGGAGGATAACTTACCGACCACCACCGGCAGTGGTCGGTAACGCTCGGGGGGTATAAGCTGCCGCGTTAGAAATGAAACCCGAATTTCGGCGCTTCCACGGTTCAGGGCTGAAAAGGGCCCGAAAGAAAATAACTGATTCAAACGTTCGAATTTAACGCCAACTTCGCGACGCTGACTTCGCATTGGAGGCGAGTGCCGCCACAGTCGCCGCGTTTACTCTCCCTTGATAGTTGAGCGAATCGACTTGTAACTTCGAGGTTACGAATCCAACTCTACGTTTAGGTTTACATTTTCCATTAATTTTAAAGGGAGGGGGTTGGGGGGGGGGAGGATGGCGATGACAGACCAATCGCGCGCCTCCCCGCCACCATCGTCGCTACCGACGACCTCGACCTCGAGCCGAGCCGAGCCGAGCGGGGCCGAAGGCCCGATGGGCTCCCGGAAAATTCGGGAAGGCGATGTACCTTTAATTCCCAGTTGGCCGTAACTTTTTCGGTGACGTCAAATTAGTGAAATTTTGCGATTTCTTCGTCGCCGTATAGCTCGAGAACGGGTCGACGGGCGCGGGCGAGAGTAGGCTCGTCGGACGGAGGACGCGGAGACAAAGGTTTACCGCGCGAAAAATTCTCGAAAATTCGCGAAAAATTTTTTACGTGTGCATCGGTAACGCGCGTCGACCTCGGCGGAGGATAACTTACCGACAACCACCGGCAGTGGTCGGTAACGCTCAGGGGATATAAGCTGCCGCGTTGAAAATGAAACCCTAATTTCGGCGCTTCCAATGTTCAGGGCTGAAAAGGGCCCGAAAGAAAATAACTGACTCAAACGTTCGAATTGAACGCCAACTTCGCGACGCTGACTTCGCATCGGTGGCGAGTGCCGCTACAGTCGCCGCGTTTACTCTCCCTTGATAGTTGAGCGAATCGACTTGTAACTTCGAGGTTACGAATCCGAATCTACGTTTAGGTTTACATTTTCCATTAATTTTAAAGGGACGGGGTGGTGGTGGGGAGGATGGCGATGACAGACCAATCGCGCGCCTCCCCGCCACCATCGTCGCTACCGACGACCTCGACCTCGAGCCGTGCCGAGCCGAGCGGGGCCGAAGGCCCGATGGGCTCCCGGAAAATTCGGGAAGGCGATGTACCTTTAATTCCCAGTTGGCCGTAACTTTTTCGGTGACGTCAAATTAGTGAAATTTTGCGATTTCTTCGTCGCCGTATAGCTCGAGAACGGGTCGACGGGCGCGGGCGAGAGTAGGCTCGTCGGACAGAGGACGCGGAGACGAAGGTTTACCGCGCGAAAAATTCGCGAAAATTCGCGAAAAATTTTTTACCTGTGCATCGGTAACGCGCGTCGACCTCGGCGGAGGATAACTTACCGACAACCACCGGCAGTGGTCGGTAACGCTCGGGGGATATAAGCTGCCGCGTTAAAAATGAAACCCGTATATCGGCACTTCCACAGTTCAGGGCTCAAAAGGGCCCGAAAGAAAATAACTGATTCAAACGTTCGAATTTAACGCCAACTTCGCGACGCTGACTTCGCATCGGTGGCGAGTGCCGCCACAGTCGCCGCAATTACTCTCCCCTGATAGATGAGCGAATCGACTCGTGACTTCGAGATTACGAATCCGACTCTACGTTTAGGTTTACATTTTCCATTAATTTTAAAGGGTGGGGGGGTGGGGGGGTTGGCGATGACAGACCAATCGCGCGCCTCCCCGCCACCATCGTCGCCACCGACGACCTCGACCTCGAGCCGAGCCGAGCCGAGCGGGGCCGAAGGCCCGATGGGCTCCCGGAAAATTCGGGAAGGCGATGTACCTTTAATTCCCAGTTGGCCGTAACTTTTTCGGTGACGTCAAATTAGTGAAATTTTGCGATTTCTTCGTCGCCGTATAGCTCGAGAACGGGTTGACGGGCGCGGGCGAGAGTAGGCTCGTCGGACGGAGGACGCGGAGACGAAGGTTTACCGCGCGAAAAATTCGCGAAAATTCGCGAAAAATTTTTTACCTGTGCATCGGTAACGCGCGTCGACCTCGGCGGAGGATAACTTACCGACCACCACCGGCAGTGGTCGGTAACGCTCGGAGGGTATAAGCTGCCGCGTTAAAAATGAAACCCGAATTTCAGCGCTTCCACGGTTCAGGGCTGAAAAGGGCCCGAAAGAAAATAACTGATTCAAACGTTCGAATTGAACGCCAACTTTGCGACGCTGACTTCGCATCGGTGGCGAGTGCCGCCACAGTCGCCGCGTTTACTCTCCCTTGATAGTTGAGCGAATCGACTTGTAACTTCGAGGTTACGAATCCGACTCTACGTTTAGGTTTACATTTTCCATTAATTTTAAAGGGAGGGGGGTTGGGGGGGAGGATGGCGATGACAGACCAATCGCGCGCCTCCCCGCCACCATCGTCGCTACCGACGACCTCGACCTCGAGCCGAGCCGAGCCGAGCGGGGCCGAAGGCCCGATGGGCTCCCGGAAAATTCGGGAAGGCGATGTACCTTTAATTCCCAGTTGGCCGTAACTTTTTTGGTGACGTCAAAGTAGTGAAATTTTGCGATTTCTTCGACGCCGTATAGCTCGAGAACGGGTCGACGGGCGCGGGCGAGAGTAGGCTCGTCGGACGGAGGACGCGGAGACGAAGGTTTACCGCGCGAAAAATTCGCAAAAATTCGCGAAAAATTTTTTACCTGTGCATCGGTAACGCGCGTCGACCTCGGCGGAGGATAACTTACCGACCACCACCGGCAGTGGTCGGTAACGCTCGGGGGGTATAAGCTGCCGCGTTAGAAATGAAACCCGAATTTCGGCGCTTCCACGGTTCAGGGCTGAAAAGGGCCCGAAAGAAAATAACTGATTCAAACGTTCAAATTTAACGCCAACTTCGCGACGCTGACTTCGCATCGGAGGCGAGTGCCGCCACAGTCGCCGCGTTTACTCTCCCTTGATAGTTGAGCGAATCGACTTGTAACTTCGAGGTTACGAATCCAACTCTACGTTTAGGTTTACATTTTCCATTAATTTTAAAGGGAGGGGGTTGGGGGGGGCGGATGGCGATGACAGACCAATCGCGCGCCTCCCCGCCACCATCGTCGCTACCGACGACCTCGACCTCGAGCCGAGCCGAGCCGAGCGGGGCCGAAGGCCCGATGGGCTCCCGGAAAATTCGGGAAGGCGATGTACCTTTAATTCCCAGTTGGCCGTAACTTTTTCGGTGACGTCAAATTAGTGAAATTTTGCGATTTCTTCGTCGCCGTATAGCTCGAGAACGGGTCGACGGGCGCGGGCGAGAGTAGGCTCGTCGGACGGAGGACGCGGAGACAAAGGTTTACCGCGCGAAAAATTCGCGAAAATTCGCGAAAAATTTTTTACCTGTGCATCGGTAACGCGCGTCGACCTCGGCGGAGGATAACTTACCGACAACCACCGGCAGTGGTCGGTAACGCTCGGGGGATATAAGCTGCCGCGTTAAAAATGAAACCCGAATATCGGCAGTTCCACAGTTCAGGGCTCAAAAGGGCCCGAAAGAAAATAACTGATTCAAACGTTCGAATTTAACGCCAACTTCGCGACGCTGACTTCGCATCGGTGGCGAGTGCCGCCACAGTCGCCGCAATTACTCTGCCCTGATAGATGAGCGAATCGACTCGTGACTTCGAGATTACGAATCCGACTCTACGTTTAGGTTTACATTTTCCATTAATTTTAAAGGGTGGGGGGGGGGTGGGGGGGTTGGCGATGACAGACCAATCGCGCGCCTCCCCGCCACCATCGTCGCCACCGACGACCTCGACCTCGAGCCGAGCCGAGCCGAGCGGGGCCGAAGGCCCGATGGGCTCCCGGAAAATTCGGGAAGGCGATGTACCTTTAATTCCCAGTTGGCCGTAACTTTTTCGGTGACGTCAAATTAGTGAAATTTTGCGATTTCTTCGTCGCCGTATAGCTCGAGAACGGGTCGACGGGCGCGGGCGAGAGTAGGCTCGTCGGACGGAGGACGCGGAGACGAAGGTTTACCGCGCGAAAAATTCGCGAAAATTCGCGAAAAATTTTTTACCTGTGCATCGGTAACGCGCGTCGACCTCGGCGGAGGATAACTTACCGACCACCACCGGCAGTGGTCGGTAACGCTCGGAGGGTATAAGCTGCCGCGTTAAAAATGAAACCCGAATTTCAGCGCTTCCACGGTTCAGGGCTGAAAAGGGCCCGAAAGAAAATAACTGATTCAAACGTTCGAATTGAACGCCAACTTTGCGACGCTGACTTCGCATCGGTGGCGAGTGCCGCCACAGTCGCCGCGTTTACTCTCCCTTGATAGTTGAGCGAATCGACTTGTAACTTCGAGGTTACGAATCCGACTCTACGTTTAGGTTTACATTTTCCATTAATTTTAAAGGGAGGGGGGTTGGGGGGGAGGATGGCGATGACAGACCAATCGCGCGCCTCCCCGCCACCATCGTCGCTACCGACGACCTCGACCTCGAGCCGAGCCGAGCCGAGCGGGGCCGAAGGCCCGATGGGCTCCCGGAAAATTCGGGAAGGCGATATACCTTTAATTCCCAGTTGGCCGTAACTTTTTCGGTGACGTCAAAGTAGTGAAATTTTGCGATTTCTTCGTCGCCGTATAGCTCGAGAACGGGTCGACGGGCGCGGGCGAGAGTAGGCTCGTCGGACGGAGGACGCGGAGACGAAGGTTTACCGCGCGAAAAATTCGCGAAAATTCGCGAAAAATTTTTTACCTGTGCATCGGTAACGCGCGTCGACCTCGGCGGAGGATAACTTACCGACCACCACCGGCAGTGGTCGGTAACGCTCGGGGGGTATAAGCTGCCGCGTTAAAAATGAAACCCGAATTTCGGCGCTTCCACGGTTCAGGGCTGAAAAGGGCCCGAAAGAAAATAACTGATTCAAACGTTCGAATTTAACGCCAACTTCGCGACGCTGACTTCGCATCGGTGGCGAGTGCCGCCACAGTCGCCGCGTTTACTCTCCCTTGATAGTTGAGCGAATCGACTTGTAACTTCGAGGTTACGAATCCGACTCTACGTTTAGGTTTACATTTTCCATTAATTTTAAAGGGAGGGGGGTCGGGGGGGAGGATGGCGATGACAGACCAATCGCGCGCCTCCCCGCCACCATCGTCGCTACCGACGACCTCGACCTCGAGCCGAGCCGAGCCGAGCGGGGCCGAAGGCCCGATGGGCTCCCGGAAAATTCGGGAAGGCGATGTACCTTTAATTCCCAGTTGGCCGTAACTTTTTCGGTGACGTCAAATTAGTGAAATTTTGCGATTTCTTCGTCGCCGTATAGCTCGAGAACGGGTCGACGGGCGCGGGCGAGAGTAGGCTCGTCGGACGGAGGACGCGGAGACGAAGGTTTACCGCGCGAAAAATTCGCGAAAATTCGCGAAAAATTTTTTACCTGTGCATCGGTAACGCGCGTCGACCTCGGCGGAGGATAACTTACCGACCACCACCGGCAGTGGTCGGTAACGCTCGGAGGGTATAAGCTGCCGCGTTAAAAATGAAACCCGAATTTCAGCGCTTCCACGGTTCAGGGCTGAAAAGGGCCCGAAAGAAAATAACTGATTCAAACGTTCGAATTGAACGCCAACTTTGCGACGCTGACTTCGCATCGGTGGCGAGTGCCGCCACAGTCGCCGCGTTTACTCTCCCTTGATAGTTGAGCGAATCGACTTGTAACTTCGAGGTTACGAATCCGACTCTACGTTTAGGTTTACATTTTCCATTAATTTTAAAGGGAGGGGGGTTGGGGGGGAGGATGGCGATGACAGACCAATCGCGCGCCTCCCCGCCACCATCGTCGCTACCGACGACCTCGACCTCGAGCCGAGCCGAGCCGAGCGGGGCCGAAGGCCCGATGGGCTCCCGGAAAATTCGGGAAGCCGATGTACCTTTAATTCCCAGTTGGCCGTAACTTTTTCGGTGACGTCAAAGTAGTGAAATTTTGCGATTTCTTCGTCGCCGTATAGCTCGAGAACGGGTCGACGGGCGCGGGCGAGAGTAGGCTCGTCGGACGGAGGACGCGGAGACGAAGGTTTACCGCGCGAAAAATTCGCGAAAATTCGCGAAAAATTTTTTACCTGTGCATCGGTAACGCGCGTCGACCTCGGCGGAGGATAACTTACCGACCACCACCGGCAGTGGTCGGTAACGCTCGGAGGGTATAAGCTGCCGCGTTAAAAATGAAACCCGAATTTCAGCGCTTCCACGGTTCAGGGCTGAAAAGGGCCCGAAAGAAAATAACTGATTCAAACGTTCGAATTGAACGCCAACTTTGCGACGCTGACTTCGCATCGGTGGCGAGTGCCGCCACAGTCGCCGCGTTTACTCTCCCTTGATAGTTGAGCGAATCGACTTGTAACTTCGAGGTTACGAATCCGACTCTACGTTTAGGTTTACATTTTCCATTAATTTTAAAGGGAGGGGGGTTGGGGGGGGAGGATGGCGATGACAGACCAATCGCGCGCCTCCCCGCCACCATCGTCGCTACCGACGACCTCGACCTCGAGCCGAGCCGAGCCGAGCGGGGCCGAAGGCCCGATGGGCTCCCGGAAAATTCGGGAAGGCGATATACCTTTAATTCCCAGTTGGCCGTAACTTTTTCGGTGACGTCAAAGTAGTGAAATTTTGCGATTTCTTCGTCGCCGTATAGCTCGAGAACGGGTCGACGGGCGCGGGCGAGAGTAGGCTCGTCGGACGGAGGACGCGGAGACGAAGGTTTACCGCGCGAAAAATTCGCGAAAATTCGCGAAAAATTTTTTACCTGTGCATCGGTAACGCGCGTCGACCTCGGCGGAGGATAACTTACCGACCACCACCGGCAGTGGTCGGTAACGCTCGGAGGGTATAAGCTGCCGCGTTAAAAATGAAACCCGAATTTCAGCGCTTCCACGGTTCAGGGCTGAAAAGGGCCCGAAAGAAAATAACTGATTCAAACGTTCGAATTGAACGCCAACTTTGCGACGCTGACTTCGCATCGGTGGCGAGTGCCGCCACAGTCGCCGCGTTTACTCTCCCTTGATAGTTGAGCGAATCGACTTGTAACTTCGAGGTTACGAATCCGACTCTACGTTTAGGTTTACATTTTCCATTAATTTTAAAGGGAGGGGGGTTGGGGGGGAGGATGGCGATGACAGACCAATCGCGCGCCTCCCCGCCACCATCGTCGCTACCGACGACCTCGACCTCGAGCCGAGCCGAGCCGAGCGGGGCCGAAGGCCCGATGGGCTCCCGGAAAATTCGGGAAGGCGATATACCTTTAATTCCCAGTTGGCCGTAACTTTTTCGGTGACGTCAAAGTAGTGAAATTTTGCGATTTCTTCGTCGCCGTATAGCTCGAGAACGGGTCGACGGGCGCGGGCGAGAGTAGGCTCGTCGGACGGAGGACGCGGAGACGAAGGTTTACCGCGCGAAAAATTCGCGAAAATTCGCGAAAAATTTTTTACCTGTGCATCGGTAACGCGCGTCGACCTCGGCGGAGGATAACTTACCGACCACCACCGGCAGTGGTCGGTAACGCTCGGGGGGTATAAGCTGCCGCGTTAAAAATGAAACCCGAATTTCGGCGCTTCCACGGTTCAGGGCTGAAAAGGGCCCGAAAGAAAATAACTGATTCAAACGTTCGAATTTAACGCCAACTTCGCGACGCTGACTTCGCATCGGTGGCGAGTGCCGCCACAGTCGCCGCGTTTACTCTCCCTTGATAGTTGAGCGAATCGACTTGTAACTTCGAGGTTACGAATCCGACTCTACGTTTAGGTTTACATTTTCCATTAATTTTAAAGGGAGGGGGGTTGGGGGGAGGATGGCGATGACAGACCAATCGCGCGCCTCCCCGCCACCATCGTCGCTACCGACGACCTCGACCTCGAGCCGAGCCGAGCCGAGCGGGGCCGAAGGCCCGATGGGCTCCCGGAAAATTCGGGAAGGCGATGTACCTTTAATTCCCAGTTGGCCGTAACTTTTTCGGTGACGTCAAATTAGTGAAATTTTGCGATTTCTTCGTCGCCGTATAGCTCGAGAACGGGTCGACGGGCGCGGGCGAGAGTAGGCTCGTCGGACGGAGGACGCGGAGACGAAGGTTTACCGCGCGAAAAATTCGCGAAAAATTTTTTACCTGTGCATCGGTAACGCGCGTCGACCTCGGCGGAGGATAACTTACCGACCACCACCGGCAGTGGTCGGTAACGCTCGGAGGGTATAAGCTGCCGCGTTAAAAATGAAACCCGAATTTCAGCGCTTCCACGGTTCAGGGCTGAAAAGGGCCCGAAAGAAAATAACTGATTCAAACGTTCGAATTGAACGCCAACTTTGCGACGCTGACTTCGCATCGGTGGCGAGTGCCGCCACAGTCGCCGCGTTTACTCTCCCTTGATAGTTGAGCGAATCGACTTGTAACTTCGAGGTTACGAATCCGACTCTACGTTTAGGTTTACATTTTCCATTAATTTTAAAGGGAGGGGGGTTGCGGGGGAGGATGGCGATGACAGACCAATCGCGCGCCTCCCCGCCACCATCGTCGCTACCGACGACCTCGACCTCGAGCCGAGCCGAGCCGAGCGGGGCCGAAGGCCCGATGGGCTCCCGGAAAATTCGGGAAGCCGATGTACCTTTAATTCCCAGTTGGCCGTAACTTTTTCGGTGACGTCAAAGTAGTGAAATTTTGCGATTTCTTCGTCGCCGTATAGCTCGAGAACGGGTCGACGGGCGCGGGCGAGAGTAGGCTCGTCGGACGGAGGACGCGGAGACGAAGGTTTACCGCGCGAAAAATTCGCGAAAATTCGCGAAAAATTTTTTACCTGTGCATCGGTAACGCGCGTCGACCTCGGCGGAGGATAACTTACCGACCACCACCGGCAGTGGTCGGTAACGCTCGGGGGGTATAAGCTGCCGCGTTAGAAATGAAACCCGAATTTCGGCGCTTCCACGGTTCAGGGCTGAAAAGGGCCCGAAAGAAAATAACTGATTCAAACGTTCGAATTTAACGCCAACTTCGCGACGCTGACTTCGCATCGGAGGCGAGTGCCGCCACGGTCGCCGCGTTTACTCTCCCTTGATAGTTGAGCGAATCGACTTGTAACTTCGAGGTTACGAATCCAACTCTACGTTTAGGTTTACATTTTCCATTAATTTTAAAGGGAGGGGGTTGGGGGGGGGGGAGGATGGCGATCACAGACCAATCGCGCGCCTCCCCGCCACCATCGTCGCTACCGACGACCTCGACCTCGAGCCGAGCCGAGCCGAGCGGGGCCGAAGGCCCGATGGGCTCCCGGAAAATTCGGGAAGGCGATGTACCTTTAATTCCCAGTTGGCCGTAACTTTTTCGGTGACGTCAAATTAGTGAAATTTTGCGATTTCTTCGTCGCCGTATAGCTCGAGAACGGGTCGACGGGCGCGGGCGAGAGTAGGCTCGTCGGACGGAGGACGCGGAGACAAAGGTTTACCGCGCGAAAAATTCTCGAAAATTCGCGAAAAATTTTTTACGTGTGCATCGGTAACGCGCGTCGACCTCGGCGGAGGATAACTTACCGACAACCACCGGCAGTGGTCGGTAACGCTCAGGGGATATAAGCTGCCGCGTTAAAAATGAAACCCGCATTTCGGCGCTTCCAATGTTCAGGGCTGAAAAGGGCCCGAAAGAAAATAACTGACTCAAACGTTCGAATTGAACGCCAACTTCGCGACGCTGACTTCGCATCGGTGGCGAGTGCCGCTACAGTCGCCGCGTTTACTCTCCCTTGATAGTTGAGCGAATCGACTTGTAACTTCGAGGTTACGAATCCGAATCTACGTTTAGGTTTACATTTTCCATTAATTTTAAAGGGACGGGGTGGTGGTGGGGAGGATGGCGATGACAGACCAATCGCGCGCCTCCCCGCCACCATCGTCGCTACCGACGACCTCGACCTCGAGCCGTGCCGAGCCGAGCGGGGCCGAAGGCCCGATGGGCTCCCGGAAAATTCGGGAAGGCGATGTACCTTTAATTCCCAGTTGGCCGTAACTTTTTCGGTGACGTCAAATTAGTGAAATTTTGCGATTTCTTCGTCGCCGTATAGCTCGAGAACGGGTCGACGGGCGCGGGCGAGAGTAGGCTCGTCGGACAGAGGACGCGGAGACGAAGGTTTACCGCGCGAAAAATTCGCGAAAATTCGCGAAAAATTTTTTACCTGTGCATCGGTAACGCGCGTCGACCTCGGCGGAGGATAACTTACCGACAACCACAGGCAGTGGTCGGTAACGCTCGGGGGATATAAGCTGCCGCGTTAAAAATGAAACCCGAATATCGGCACTTCCACAGTTCAGGGCTCAAAAGGGCCCGAAAGAAAATAACTGATTCAAACGTTCGAATTTAACGCCAACTTCGCGACGCTGACTTCGCATCGGTGGCGAGTGCCGCCACAGTCGCCGCAATTACTCTCCCCTGATAGATGAGCGAATCGACTCGTGACTTCGAGATTACGAATCCGACTCTACGTTTAGGTTTACATTTTCCATTAATTTTAAAGGGTGGGGGTGGGGGGGTTGGCGATGACAGACCAATCGCGCGCCTCCCCGCCACCATCGTCGCCACCGACGACCTCGACCTCGAGCCGAGCCGAGCCGAGCGGGGCCGAAGGCCCGATGGGCTCCCGGAAAATTCGGGAAGGCGATGTACCTTTAATTCCCAGTTGGCCGTAACTTTTTCGGTGACGTCAAATTAGTGAAATTTTGCGATTTCTTCGTCGCCGTATAGCTCGAGAACGGGTCGACGGGCGCGGGCGAGAGTAGGCTCGTCGGACGGAGGACGCGGAGACGAAGGTTTACCGCGCGAAAAATTCGCGAAAATTCGCGAAAAATTTTTTACCTGTGCATCGGTAACGCGCGTCGACCTCGGCGGAGGATAACTTACCGACCACCACCGGCAGTGGTCGGTAACGCTCGGAGGGTATAAGCTGCCGCGTTAAAAATGAAACCCGAATTTCAGCGCTTCCACGGTTCAGGGCTGAAAAGGGCCCGAAAGAAAATAACTGATTCAAACGTTCGAATTGAACGCCAACTTTGCGACGCTGACTTCGCATCGGTGGCGAGTGCCGCCACAGTCGCCGCGTTTACTCTCCCTTGATAGTTGAGCGAATCGACTTGTAACTTCGAGGTTACGAATCCGACTCTACGTTTAGGTTTACATTTTCCATTAATTTTAAAGGGAGGGGGGTTGGGGGGGAGGATGGCGATGACAGACCAATCGCGCGCCTCCCCGCCACCATCGTCGCTACCGACGACCTCGACCTCGAGCCGAGCCGAGCCGAGCGGGGCCGAAGGCCCGATGGGCTCCCGGAAAATTCGGGAAGGCGATGTACCTTTAATTCCCAGTTGGCCGTAACTTTTTCGGTGACGTCAAAGTAGTGAAATTTTGCGATTTCTTCGTCGCCGTATAGCTCGAGAACGGGTCGACGGACGCGGGCGAGAGTAGGCTCGTCGGACGGAGGACGCGGAGACGAAGGTTTACCGCGCGAAAAATTCGCGAAAATTCGCGAAAAATTTTTTACCTGTGCATCGGTAACGCGCGTCGACCTCGGCGGAGGATAACTTACCGACCACCACCGGCAGTGGTCGCTAACGCTCGGGGGGTATAAGCTGCCGCGTTAGAAATGAAACCCGAATTTCGGCGCTTCCACGGTTCAGGGCTGAAAAGGGCCCGAAAGAAAATAACTGATTCAAACGTTCGAATTTAACGCCAACTTCGCGACGCTGACTTCGCATCGGTGGCGAGTGCCGCCACAGTCGCCGCGTTTACTCTCCCTTGATAGTTGAGCGAATCGACTTGTAACTTCGAGGTTACGAATCCGAATCTACGTTTAGGTTTACATTTTCCATTAATTTTAAAGGGACGGGGTGGTGGTGGGGAGGATGGCGATGACAGACCAATCGCGCGCCTCCCCGCCACCATCGTCGCTACCGACGACCTCGACCTCGAGCCGAGCCGAGCCGAGCGGGGCCGAAGGCCCGATGGGCTCCCGGAAAATTCGGGAAGGCGATGTACCTTTAATTCCCAGTTGGCCGTAACTTTTTCGGTGACGTCAAATTAGTGAAATTTTGCGATTTCTTCGTCGCCGTATAGCTCGAGAACGGGTCGACGGGCGCGGGCGAGAGTAGGCTCGTCGGACGGAGGACGCGGAGACAAAGGTTTACCGCGCGAAAAATTCTCGAAAATTCGCGAAAAATTTTTTACGTGTGCATCGGTAACGCGCGTCGACCTCGGCGGAGGATAACTTACCGACAACCACCGGCAGTGGTCGGTAACGCTCAGGGGATATAAGCTGCCGCGTTAAAAATGAAACCCGAATTTCGGCGCTTCCAATGTTCAGGGCTGAAAAGGGCCCGAAAGAAAATAACTGACTCAAACGTTCGAATTGAACGCCAACTTCGCGACGCTGACTTCGCATCGGTGGCGAGTGCCGCTACAGTCGCCGCGTTTACTCTCCCTTGATAGTTGAGCGAATCGACTTGTAACTTCGAGGTTACGAATCCGAATCTACGTTTAGGTTTACATTTTCCATTAATTTTAAAGGGACGGGGTGGTGGTGGGGAGGATGGCGATGACAGACCATTCGCGCGCCTCCCCGCCACCATCGTCGCTACCGACGACCTCGACCTCGAGCCGAGCCGAGCCGAGCGGGGCCGAAGGCCCGATGGGCTCCCGGAAAATTCGGGAAGGCGATGTACCTTTAATTCCCAGTGGGCCGTAACTTTTTCGGTGACGTCAAATTAGTGAAATTTTGCGATTTCTTCGTCGCCGTATAGCTCGAGAACGGGTCGACGGGCGCGGGCGAGAGTAGGCTCGTCGGACAGAGGACGCGGAGACGAAGGTTTACCGCGCGAAAAATTCGCGAAAATTCGCGAAAAATTTTTTACCTGTGCATCGGTAACGCGCGTCGACCTCGGCGGAGGATAACTTACCGACAACCACCGGCAGTGGTCGGTAACGCTCGGGGGATATAAGCTGCCGCGTTAAAAATGAAACCCAAATATCGGCACTTCCACAGTTCAGGGCTCAAAAGGGCCCGAAAGAAAATAACTGATTCAAACGTTCGAATTTAACGCCAACTTCGCGACGCTGACTTCGCATCGGTGGCGAGTGCCGCCACAGTCGCCGCAATTACTCTCCCCTGATAGATGAGCGAATCGACTCGTGACTTCGAGATTACGAATCCGACTCTACGTTTAGGTTTACATTTTCCATTAATTTTAAAGGGTGGGGGGGGGGGTGGGGGGGTTGGCGATGACAGACCAATCGCGCGCCTCCCCGCCACCATCGTCGCCACCGACGACCTCGACCTCGAGCCGAGCCGAGCCGAGCGGGGCCGAAGGCCCGATGGGCTCCCGGAAAATTCGGGAAGGCGATGTACCTTTAATTCCCAGTAGGCCGTAACTTTTTCGGTGACGTCAAATTAGTGAATTTTTGCGATTTCTTCGTCGCCGTATAGCTCGAGAACGGGTCGACGGGCGCGGGCGAGAGTAGGCTCGTCGGACGGAGGACGCGGAGACGAAGGTTCACCGCGCGAAAAATTCGCGAAAATTCGCGAAAAATTTTTTACCTGTGCATCGGTAACGCGCGTCGACCTCGGCGGAGGATAACTTACCGACCACCACCGGCAGTGGTCGGTCACGCTCGGAGGGTATAAGCTGCCGCGTTAAAAATGAAACCCGAATTTCAGCGCTTCCACGGTTCAGGGCTGAAAAGGGCCCGAAAGAAAATAACTGATTCAAACGTTCGAATTGAACGCCAACTTTGCGACGCTGACTTCGCATCGGTGGCGAGTGCCGCCACAGTCGCCGCGTTTACTCTCCCTTGATAGTTGAGCGAATCGACTTGTAACTTCGAGGTTACGAATCCGACTCTACGTTTAGGTTTACATTTTCCATTAATTTTAAAGGGAGGGGGGTTGGGGGGGAGGATGGCGATGACAGACCAATCGCGCGCCTCCCCGCCACCATCGTCGCTACCGACGACCTCGACCTCGACCTCGAGCCGAGCCGAGCCGAGCGGGGCCGAAGGCCCGATGGGCTCCCGGAAAATTCGGGAAGGCGATATACCTTTAATTCCCAGTGGGCCGTAACTTTTTCGGTGACGTTAAATTAGTGAATTTTTGCGATTTCTTTGTCGCCGTATAGCTCGAGAACGGGTCGACGGGCGCGGGCGAGAGTAGTCTCGTCGGACAGAGGACGCGGAGACAAAGGTTTACCGCGCGAAAAATTCTCGAAAATTCGCGAAAAATTTTTTACGTGTGCATCGGTAACGCGCGTCGACCTCGGCGGAGGATAACTTACCGACAACCACCGGCAGTGGTCGGTAACGCTCGGGGGGTATAAGCTGCCGCGTTAAAAATGAAACCCGAATTTCGGCGCTTCCAATGTTCAGGGCTGAAAAGGGCGCGAAAGAAAATAACTGACTCAAACGTTCGAATTGAACACCAACTTCGAGACGCTGACTTCGCATCGGTGGCGAGTGCCGCTACAGTCGCCGCGTTTACTCTCCCTTGATAGTTGAGCGAATCGACTTGTAACTTCGAGGTTACGAATCCGAATCTACGTTTAGGTTTACATTTTCCATTAATTTTAAAGGGACGGGGTGGTGGTGGGGAGGATGGCGATGACAGACCAATCGCGCGCCTCCCCGCCACCATCGTCGCTACCGACGACCTCGACCTCGAGCCGAGCCGAGCCGAGCGGGGCCGAAGGCCCGATGGGCTCCCGGAAAATTCGGGAAGGCGATGTACCTTTAATTCCCAGTTGGCCGTAACTTTTTCGGTGACGTCAAATTAGTGAAATTTTGCGATTTCTTCGTCGCCGTATAGCTCGAGAACGGGTCGACGGGCGCGGGCGAGAGTAGGCTCGTCGGACAGAGGACGCGGAGACGAAGGTTTACCGCGCGAATAATTCGCGAAAATTCGCGAAAAATTTTTTACCTGTGCATCGGTAACGCGCGTCGACCTCGGCGGAGGATAACTTACCGACAACCACCGGCAGTGGTCGGTAACGCTCGGGGGATATAAGCTGCCGCGTTAAAAATGAAACCCGAATTTCGGCGCTTCCACGGTTCAGGGCTGAAAAGGGCCCGAAAGAAAATAACTGATTCAAACGTTCGAATTTAACGCCAACTTCGCGACGCTGACTTCGCATCGGTGGCGAGTGCCGCCACAGTCGCCGCGTTTACTCTCCCTTGATAGTTGAGCGAATCGACTTGTAACTTCGAGGTTACGAATCCGACTCTACGTTTAGGTTTACATTTTCCATTAATTTTAAAGGGAGGGGGGTTGGGGGGAGGATGGCGATGACAGACCAATCGCGCGCCTCCCCGCCACCATCGTCGCTACCGACGACCTCGACCTCGAGCCGAGCCGAGCCGAGCGGGGCCGAAGGCCCGACGGGCTCCCGGAAAATTCGTGAAGGCGATATACCTTTAATTCCCAGTTGGCCGTAACTTTTTCGGTGACGTCAAATTAGTGAAATTTTGCGATTTCTTTGTCGCCGTATAGCTCGAGAACCGGTCGACGGGTGCGGGCGAAAGTAGGCCCGTCGGACGGAGGACGCGGAGACGAAGGTTTACCGCCCGAAAAATTCGCGAAAGATTCTCGAAAAATTTTTTACGTGTGCATGGGTAACGCGCGTCGACCTCGGCGGAGGATAACTTACCGACAACCACCGGCAGTGATCGGTAACGCTCGGGGGATATAAGCTGCCGCGTTAAAAATGAAACCCGAATTTCGGCGCTTCCAATGTTCAGGGCTGAAAAGGGCCCGAAAGAAAATAACTGACTCAAACGTTCGAATTGAACGCCAACTTCGCGACGCTGACTTCGCATCGGTGGCGAGTGCCGCTACAGTCGCCGCGTTTACTCTCCCTTGATAGTTGAGCGAATCGACTTGTAACTTCGAGGTTACGAATCCGACTCTACGTTTAGGTTTACATTTTCCATTAATTTTAAAGGGGGGGCTGGGGGGGAGGATGGCGATGACAGACCAATCGCGCGCCTCCCCGCCACCATCGTCGCTACCGACGACCTCGACCTCGAGCCGAGCCGAGCCGAGCGGGGCCGAAGGCCCGATGGGCTCCCAGAAAATTCGGGAAGGCGATGTACCTTTAATTCCCAGTTGGCCGTAACTTTTTCGGTGACGTCAAATTAGTGAAATTTTGCGATTTCTTTGTCGCCGTATAGCTCGAGAACGGGTCGACGGGTGCGGGCGAGAGTAGGCTCGTCGGACGGAGGACGCGGAGACGAAAGTTTACCGCGCGAAAAATTCGCGAAAATTCGCAAAAAATTTTTTACGTGTGCATCGGTAACGCGCGTCGACCTCGGCGGAGGATAACTTACTGACCACCACCGGCAGTGGTCGGTAACGCTCGGGGGGTATAAGCTGCCGCGTTAAAAATGTAACCCGAATTTCGGCGCTTCCAATGTTCAGGGCTGAAAAGGGCCCGAAAGAAAATAACTGACTCAAACGTTCGAATTGAACGCCAACTTCGCGACGCTGACTTCGCATCGGTGGCGAGTGCCGCTACAGTCGCCGCGTTTACTCTCCCCTGAGAGTTGAGCGAATCGACTTGTAACTTCGAGGTTACGAATCCGACTCTACGTTTAGGTTTACCTTTTCCATTAATTTTAAAGGGACGGGGTGGTGGTGGGGTGGTTGGCGATGACAGACCAATCGCGCGCCTCACCGCCACCATCGTCGCTTTCGACGAACTCGACCTCGAGCCGAGCCGAGCAAAGCCGAGCGGGGCCGATGGCCCGATGGGCTCCCGGAAAATTCGGGAAGGCGATGTACCTTTAATTCCCAGTTGGCCGTAACTTTTTCGGTGACGTCAAATTAGTGATATTTTCCGATTTCTTTGTCGCCGTATAGCTCGAGAACGGGTCGACGGGCGCGGGCGAGAGTAGGCTCGTCGGACGGAGGACGCGGAGACGAAGGTTTACCGCGCGAAAAATTCGCGAAAAATTTTTTACCTGTGCATCGGTAACGCGCGTCGACCTCGGCGGAGGATAAGTTACCGACCACCACCGGCAGTGGTCGGTAACGGTCGGGGGGTATAAGCTGCCGCGTTAAAAATGAAACCCGAATTTCGGCACTTCCACGGTTCAGGGCTGAAAAGGGCCCGAAAGAAAATAACTGATTCAAACGTTCGAATTGAACGCCAACTTTGCGACGATGACTTCGCATCGGTGGCGAGTGCCGCCACAGTCGCCGCGTTTACTCTCCCTTGATAGTTGAGCGAATCGACTTGTAACTTCGTGGTTACGAATCCGACTCTACGTTTAGGTTTACAGTTTCCATTAATTTTAAAGGGAGGGGGGTTGGGGGTGAGGATGGCGATGACAGACCAATCGCGCGCCTCCCCGCCACCATCGTCGCTACCGACGACCTCGACCTCGAGCCGAGCCGAGCCGAGCGGGGCCGAAGGCCCGATGGGCTCCCGGAAAATTCGGGAAGGCGATGTACCTTTAATTCCCAGTTGGCCGTAACTTTTTCGGTGACGTCAAATTAGTGAAATTTTGCGATTTCTTCGTCGCCGTATAGCTCTAGAACGGGTCGACGGGCGCGCGCGAGAGTAGGCTCGTCGGACAGAGGACGCGGAGACAAAGGTTTACCGCGCGAAGATTCTCGAAAATTCGCGAAAAATTTCTTACGTGTGCATCGGTAACGCGCGTCGACCTCGGCGGAGGATAACTTACCGACAACCACCGGCAGTGGTCGGTAACGCTCGGGGGATATAAGCTGCCGCGTTAAAAATGAAACCCGAATTTCGGCGCTTCCAATGTTCAGGGCTGAAAAGGGCCCGAAAGAAAATAACTGACTCAAACGTTCGAATTGAACGCCAACTTTGCGACGCTGACTTCGCATCGGTGGCGAGTGCCGCCACAGTCGCCGCGTTTACTCTCCCTTGATAGTTGAGCGAATCGACTTGTAACTTCGTGGTTACGAATCCGACTCTACGTTTAGGTTTACAGTTTCCATTAATTTTAAAGGGAGGGGGGTTGGGGGGGAGGATGGCGATGACAGACCAATCGCGCGCCTCCCCGCCACCATCGTCGCTACCGACGACCTCGACCTCGAGCCGAGCCGAGCCGAGCGGGGCCGAAGGCCCGATGGGCTCCCGGAAAATTCGGGAAGGCGATGTACCTTTAATTCCCAGTTGGCCGTAACTTTTTCGGTGACGTCAAATTAGTGAAATTTTGAGATTTCTTCGTCGCCGTATAGCTCTAGAACGGGTCGACGGGCGCGCGCGAGAGTAGGCTCGTCGGACAAAGGACGCGGAGACAAAGGTTTACCGCGCGAAAAATTCTCGAAAATTCGCGAAAAATTTCTTACGTGTGCATCGGTAACGCGCGTCGACCTCGGCGGAGGATGACTTACCGACAACCACCGGCAGTGGTCGGTAACGCTCGGGGGATATAAGCTGCCGCGTTAAAAATGAAACCCGAATTTCGGCACTTCCACGGTTCAGGGCTGAAAAGGGCCCGAAAGAAAATAACTGACTCAAACGTTCGAATTGAACGCCAACTTTGCGACGCTGACTTCGCATCGGTGGCGAGTGCCGCCACAGTCGCCGCGTTTACTCTCCCTTGATAGTTGAGCGAATCGACTTGTAACTTCGAGGTTACGAATCCGACACTACGTTTAGGTTTACATTTTCCATTAATTTTAAAGGGGTAGGGGGGGTTGGGGGGGTGGTTGGTGTTGACAGACCAACGGCACGCCTCCCCGCCACCAT
Source organism: Lasioglossum baleicum (assembly GCF_051020765.1). Classification (NCBI taxonomy): domain Eukaryota; kingdom Metazoa; phylum Arthropoda; class Insecta; order Hymenoptera; family Halictidae; genus Lasioglossum; species Lasioglossum baleicum. The sequence continues at coordinate 1,302,890 of NW_027469093.1, forward strand.
CGTCGCTACCGACGACCTCGACCTCGAGCCGAGCCGAGCCGAGCCGAGCCGAGCGGGGCCGAAGGCCCGACGGGCTCCCGGAAAATTCCGAAAGGCGATATACCTTTAATTCCCAGTTGGCCGTAACTTTCTCGGTGACGTCAAATTAGTGAAATTTTGCGATTTCTTTGTCGCCGTATAGCTCGAGAACGGGTCGACGGGTGCGGGCGAGAGTAGGCTCGTCGGACGGAGGACGCGGAGACGAAAGTTTACCGCGCGAAAAATTCGCGAAAATTCGCAAAAAATTTTTTACGTGTGCATCGGTAACGCGCGTCGACCTCGGCGGAGGATAACTTACTGACCACCACCGGCAGTGGTCGGTAACGCTCGGGGGGTATAAGCTGCCGCGTTAAAAATGTAACCCGAATTTCGGCGCTTCCAATGTTCAGGGCTGAAAAGGGCCCGAAAGAAAATGACTGACTCAAACGTTCGAATTGAACGCCAACTTCGCGACGCTGACTTCGCATCGGTGGCGAGTGCCGCTACAGTCGCCGCGTTTACTCTCCCCTGAGAGTTGAGCGAATCGACTTGTAACTTCGAGGTTACGAATCCGACTCTACGTTTAGGTTTACCTTTTCCATTAATTTTAAAGGGACGGGGTGGTGGTGGGGTGGTTGGCGATGACAGACCAATCGCGCGCCTCACCGCCACCATCGTCGCTTTCGACGAACTCGACCTCGAGCCGAGCCGAGCAAAGCCGAAGCGGGGCCGATGGCCCGATGGGCTCCCGGAAAATTCGGGAAGGCGATGTACCTTTAATTCCCAGTTGGCCGTAACTTTTTCGATGACGTCAAATTAGTGAAAAATCAAAGTTTTTTTGTCGCCGTATAGCTCGAGACCCGGTCGACGGTTGCGGGCGAGAGTAGGCTCGTCGGACGGAGGACGCGGAGACGCAAGTTAATCGCGCGAAAAAATCGCGTAAGATTCTCGAAAAATTTTTTACGTGTGCATCGGTAACGCGCGTCGACCTCGGCGGAGGATAACTTCCCGACAACCACCGGCAGTGGTCGGTAACGCTCGGGGGATATAAGCTGCCGCGTTAAAAATGAAACCCGAATTTCGGCGCTTCCAATGTTCAGGGCTGAAAAGGGCCCGAAAGAAAATAACTGACTCAAACGTTCGAATTGAACGCCAACTTCGCGACGCTGACTTCGCATCGGTGGCGAGTGCCGCTACAGTCGCCGCGTTTACTCTCCCCTGAGAGTTGAGCGAATCGACTTGTAACTTCGAGGTTACGAATCCGACTCTACGTTTAGGTTTACCTTTTCCATTAATTTTAAAGGGACGGGGTGGTGGTGGGGTGGTTGGCGATGACAGACCAATCGCGCGCCTCACCGCCACCATCGTCGCTTTCGACGAACTCGACCTCGAGCCGAGCCGAGCCGAGCCGAGCGGGGCCGATGGCCCGATGGGCTCCCGGAAAATTCGGGAAGGCGATGTACCTTTAATTCCCAGTTGGCCGTAACTTTTTCGGTGACGTCAAATTAGTGATATTTTGCGATTTCTTTGTCGCCGTATAGCTCGAGAACGGGTCGACGGGCGCGGGCGAGAGTAGGCTCGTCGGACGGAGGACGCGGAGACGAAGGTTTACCGCGCGAAAAATTCGCGAAAAATTTTTTACCTGTGCATCGGTAACGCGCGTCGACCTCGGCGGAGGATAAGTTACCGACCACCACCGGCAGTGGTCGGTAACGGTCGGGGGGTATAAGCTGCCGCGTTAAAAATGAAACCCGAATTTCGGCACTTCCACGGTTCAGGGCTGAAAAGGGCCCGAAAGAAAATAACTGATTCAAACGTTCGAATTGAACGCCAACTTTGCGACGCTGACTTCGCATCGGTGGCGAGTGCCGCCACAGTCGCCGCGTTTACTCTCCCTTGATAGTTGAGCGAATCGACTTGTAACTTCGAGGTTACGAATCCGACACTACGTTTAGGTTTACATTTTCCATTATTTTTAAAGGGGGGGGGGTTGGGGGGGAGGATGGCGATGACAGACCAATCGCGCGCCTCCCCGCCACCATCGTCGCTACCGACGACCTAGACCTCGAGCCGAGCCGAGCCGAGCGGGGCCGAAGGCCCGACGGGCTCCCGGAAAATTCGTGAAGGCGATATACCTTTAATTCCCAGTTGGCCGTAACTTTTTCGGTGACGTCAAATTAGTGAAATTTTGCGATTTCTTTGTCGCCGTATAGCTCGAGAACCGGTCGACGGGTGCGGGCGAGAGTAGGCTCGTCGGACGGAGGACGCAGAGACGAAGGTTTACCGCCCGAAAAATTCGCGAAAAATTTTTTACCTGTGCATCGGTAACGCGCGTCGACCTCGGCGGAGGATAAGTTACCGACCACCACCGGCAGTGGTCGGTAACGGTCGGGGGATATAAGCTGCCGCGTTAAAAATGAAACCCGAATTTCGGCGCTTCCAATGTTCAGGGCTGAAAAGGGCCCGAAAGAAAATAACTGACTCAAACGATCGAATTGAACGCCAACTTCGCGACGCTGACTTCGCATCGGTGGTGAGTGCCGCTACAGTCGCCGCGTTTACTCTCCCCTGAGAGTTGAGCGAATCGACTTGTAACTTCGAGGTTACGAATCCGACTCTACGTTTAGGTTTACCTTTTCCATTAATTTTAAAGGGACGGGGTGGTGGAGGGGTGGTTGGCGATGACAGACCAAACGCGCGCCTCACCGCCACCATCGTCGCTTTCGACGAACTCGACCTCGAGCCGAGCCGAGCCGAGCCGAGCGGGGCCGATGGCCCGATGGGCTCCCGGAAAATTCGGGAAGGCGATGTACCTTTAATTCCCAGTTGGCCGTAACTTTTTCGGTGACGTCAAATTAGTGAAATTTTGCGATTTCTTCGTCGCCGTATAGCTCGAGAACGGGTCGACGGGCGCGGGCGAGAGTAGGCTCGTCGGACGGAGGACGCGGAGACAAAGGTTTACCGCGCGAAAAATTCTCGAAAATTCGCGAAAAATTTTTTACGTGTGCATCGGTAACGCGCGTCGACCTCGGCGGAGGATAACTTACCGACAACCACCGGCAGTGGTCGGTAACGCTCAGGGGATATAAGCTGCCGCGTTAAAAATGAAACCCGAATTTCGGCGCTTCCAATGTTCAGGGCTGAAAAGGGCCCGAAAGAAAATAACTGACTCAAACGTTCGAATTGAACGCCAACTTCGCGACGCTGACTTCGCATCGGTGGCGAGTGCCGCTACAGTCGCCGCGTTTACTCTCCCTTGATAGTTGAGCGAATCGACTTGTAACTTCGAGGTTACGAATCCGAATCTACGTTTAGGTTTACATTTTCCATTAATTTTAAAGGGACGGGGTGGTGGTGGGGAGGATGGCGATGACAGACCAATCGCGCGCCTCCCCGCCACCATCGTCGCTACCGACGACCTCGACCTCGAGCCGAGCCGAGCCGAGCGGGGCCGAAGGCCCGATGGGCTCCCGGAAAATTCGGGAAGGCGATATACCTTTAATTCCCAGTGGGCCGTAACTTTTTCGGTGACGTTAAATTAGTGAATTTTTGCGATTTCTTTGTCGCCGTATAGCTCGAGAACGGGTCGACGGGCGCGGGCGAGAGTAGGCTCGTCGGACAGAGGACGCGGAGACAAAGGTTTACCGCGCGAAAAATTCTCGAAAATTCGCGAAAAATTTTTTACGTGTGCATCGGTAACGCGCGTCGACCTCGGCGGAGGATAACTTACCGACAACCACCGGCAGTGGTCGGTAACGCTCGGGGGGTATAAGCTGCCGCGTTAAAAATGAAACCCGAATTTCGGCGCTTCCAATGTTCAGGGCTGAAAAGGGCGCGAAAGAAAATAACTGACTCAAACGTTCGAATTGAACACCAACTTCGAGACGCTGACTTCGCATCGGTGGCGAGTGCCGCTACAGTCGCCGCGTTTACTCTCCCTTGATAGTTGAGCGAATCGACTTGTAACTTCGAGGTTACGAATCCGAATCTACGTTTAGGTTTACATTTTCCATTAATTTTAAAGGGACGGGGTGGTGGTGGGGAGGATGGCGATGACAGACCAATCGCGCGCCTCCCCGCCACCATCGTCGCTACCGACGACCTCGACCTCGAGCCGAGCCGAGCCGAGCGGGGCCGAAGGCCCGATGGGCTCCCGGAAAATTCGGGAAGGCGATGTACCTTTAATTCCCAGTTGGCCGTAACTTTTTCGGTGACGTCAAATTAGTGAAATTTTGCGATTTCTTCGTCGCCGTATAGCTCGAGAACGGGTCGACGGGCGCGGGCGAGAGTAGGCTCGTCGGACAGAGGACGCGGAGACGAAGGTTTACCGCGCGAATAATTCGCGAAAATTCGCGAAAAATTTTTTACCTGTGCATCGGTAACGCGCGTCGACCTCGGCGGAGGATAACTTACCGACAACCACCGGCAGTGGTCGGTAACGCTCGGGGGATATAAGCTGCCGCGTTAAAAATGAAACCCGAATTTCGGCGCTTCCACGGTTCAGGGCTGAAAAGGGCCCGAAAGAAAATAACTGATTCAAACGTTCGAATTTAACGCCAACTTCGCGACGCTGACTTCGCATCGGTGGCGAGTGCCGCCACAGTCGCCGCGTTTACTCTCCCTTGATAGTTGAGCGAATCGACTTGTAACTTCGAGGTTACGAATCCGACTCTACGTTTAGGTTTACATTTTCCATTAATTTTAAAGGGAGGGGGGTTGGGGGGAGGATGGCGATGACAGACCAATCGCGCGCCTCCCCGCCACCATCGTCGCTACCGACGACCTCGACCTCGAGCCGAGCCGAGCCGAGCGGGGCCGAAGGCCCGATGGGCTCCCGGAAAATTCGGGAAGGCGATGTACCTTTAATTCCCAGTTGGCCGTAACTTTTTCGGTGACGTCAAATTAGTGAAATTTTGCGATTTCTTTGTCGCCGTATAGCTCGAGAACGGGTCGACGGGCGCGGGCGATAGTAGGCTCGTCGGACGGAGGACGCGGAGACGAAGGTTTACCGCGCGAAAATTCGCGAAAAATTTTTTACCTGTGCATCGGTAACGCGCGTCGACCTCGGCGGAGGATAAGTTACCGACCACCACCGGCAGTGGTCGGTAACGGTCGGGGGGTATAAGCTGCCGCGTTAAAAATGAAACCCGAATTTCGGCACTTCCACGGTTCAGGGATGAAAACGGCCCGAAAGAAAATAACTGATTCAAACGTTCGAATTGAACGCCAACTTCGCGACGCTGACTTCGCATCGGTGGCGAGTGCCGCCACAGTCGCCGCGTTTACTCTCCCCTGATAGTTGAGCGAATCGACTAGTGACTTCGAGGTTACGAATCCGACTCTACGTTTAGGTTTACATTTTCCATTAATTTTAAAGGGGGGTGGTGGGGGGGTTGGCGATGACAGACCAATCGCGCGCCTCCCCGCCACCATCGTCGCTACCGACGACCTAAACCTCGAGCCGAGCCGAGCCGAGCGGGGCCGAAGGCCCGACGGGCTCCCGGAAAATTCGTGAAGGCGATATACCTTTAATTCCCAGTTGGCCGTAACTTTTTCGGTGACGTCAAATTAGTGAAATTTTGCGATTTCTTTGTCGCCGTATAGCTCGAGAACCGGTCGACGGGTGCGGGCGAAAGTAGGCCCGTCGGACGGAGGACGCGGAGACGAAGGTTTACCGCCCGAAAAATTCGCGAAAGATTCTCGAAAAATTTTTTACGTGTGCATGGGTAACGCGCGTCGACCTCGGCGGAGGATAACTTACCGACAACCACCGGCAGTGATCGGTAACGCTCGGGGGATATAAGCTGCCGCGTTAAAAATGAAACCCGAATTTCGGCGCTTCCAATGTTCAGGGCTGAAAAGGGCCCGAAAGAAAATAACTGACTCAAACGTTCGAATTGAACGCCAACTTCGCGACGCTGACTTCGCATCGGTGGCGAGTGCCGCTACAGTCGCCGCGTTTACTCTCCCTTGATAGTTGAGCGAATCGACTTGTAACTTCGAGGTTACGAATCCGACTCTACGTTTAGGTTTACATTTTCCATTAATTTTAAAGGGGGGGCTGGCGATGACAGACCAATCGCGCGCCTCCCCGCCACCATCGTCGCTACCGACGACCTCGACCTCGAGCCGAGCCGAGCCGAGCGGGGCCGAAGGCCCGATGGGCTCCCAGAAAATTCGGGAAGGCGATGTACCTTTAATTCCCAGTTGGCCGTAACTTTTTCGGTGACGTCAAATTAGTGAAATTTTGCGATTTCTTTGTCGCCGTATAGCTCGAGAACGGGTCGACGGGCGCGGGCGAGAGTAGGCTCGTCGGACGGAGGACGCGGAGACGAAGGTTTACCGCGCGAAAAATTCGCGAAAAATTTTTTACCTGTGCATCGGTAACGCGCGTCGACCTCGGCGGAGGATAACTTACTGACCACCACCGGCAGTGGTCGGTAACGCTCGGGGGGTATAAGCTGCCGCGTTAAAAATGTAACCCGAATTTCGGCGCTTCCAATGTTCAGGGCTGAAAAGGGCCCGAAAGAAAATAACTGACTCAAACGTTCGAATTGAACGCCAACTTCGCGACGCTGACTTCGCATCGGTGGCGAGTGCCGCTACAGTCGCCGCGTTTACTCTCCCCTGAGAGTTGAGCGAATCGACTTGTAACTTCGAGGTTACGAATCCGACTCTACGTTTAGGTTTACCTTTTCCATTAATTTTAAAGGGACGGGGTGGTGGTGGGGTGGTTGGCGATGACAGACCAATCGCGCGCCTCACCGCCACCATCGTCGCTTTCGACGAACTCGACCTCGAGCCGAGCCGAGCAAAGCCGAGCGGGGCCGATGGCCCGATGGGCTCCCGGAAAATTCGGGAAGGCGATGTACCTTTAATTCCCAGTTGGCCGTAACTTTTTCGGTGACGTCAAATTAGTGATATTTTCCGATTTCTTTGTCGCCGTATAGCTCGAGAACGGGTCGACGGGCGCGGGCGAGAGTAGGCTCGTCGGACGGAGGACGCGGAGACGAAGGTTTACCGCGCGAAAAATTCGCGAAAAATTTTTTACCTGTGCATCGGTAACGCGCGTCGACCTCGGCGGAGGATAAGTTACCGACCACCACCGGCAGTGGTCGGTAACGGTCGGGGGGTATAAGCTGCCGCGTTAAAAATGAAACCCGAATTTCGGCACTTCCACGGTTCAGGGCTGAAAAGGGCCCGAAAGAAAATAACTGATTCAAACGTTCGAATTGAACGCCAACTTTGCGACGATGACTTCGCATCGGTGGCGAGTGCCGCCACAGTCGCCGCGTTTACTCTCCCTTGATAGTTGAGCGAATCGACTTGTAACTTCGTGGTTACGAATCCGACTCTACGTTTAGGTTTACAGTTTCCATTAATTTTAAAGGGAGGGGGGTTGGGGGTGAGGATGGCGATGACAGACCAATCGCGCGCCTCCCCGCCACCATCGTCGCTACCGACGACCTCGACCTCGAGCCGAGACGAGCCGAGCGGGGCCGAAGGCCCGATGGGCTCCCGGAAAATTCGGGAAGGCGATGTACCTTTAATTCCCAGTTGGCCGTAACTTTTTCGGTGACGTCAAATTAGTGAAATTTTGCGATTTCTTCGTCGCCGTATAGCTCTAGAACGGGTCGACGGGCGCGCGCGAGAGTAGGCTCGTCGGACAGAGGACGCGGAGACAAAGGTTTACCGCGCGAAAAATTCTCGAAAATTCGCGAAAAATTTCTTACGTGTGCATCGGTAACGCGCGTCGACCTCGGCGGAGGATAACTTACCGACAACCACCGGCAGTGGTCGGTAACGCTCGGGGGATATAAGCTGCCGCGTTAAAAATGAAACCCGAATTTCGGCGCTTCCAATGTTCAGGGCTGAAAAGGGCCCGAAAGAAAATAACTGACTCAAACGTTCGAATTGAACGCCAACTTTGCGACGCTGACTTCGCATCGGTGGCGAGTGCCGCCACAGTCGCCGCGTTTACTCTCCCTTGATAGTTGAGCGAATCGACTTGTAACTTCGTGGTTACGAATCCGACTCTACGTTTAGGTTTACAGTTTCCATTAATTTTAAAGGGAGGGGGGTTGGGGGGGAGGATGGCGATGACAGACCAATCGCGCGCCTCCCCGCCACCATCGTCGCTACCGACGACCTCGACCTCGAGCCGAGCCGAGCCGAGCGGGGCCGAAGGCCCGATGGGCTCCCGGAAAATTCGGGAAGGCGATGTACCTTTAATTCCCAGTTGGCCGTAACTTTTTCGGTGACGTCAAATTAGTGAAATTTTGAGATTTCTTCGTCGCCGTATAGCTCTAGAACGGGTCGACGGGCGCGCGCGAGAGTAGGCTCGTCGGACAAAGGACGCGGAGACAAAGGTTTACCGCGCGAAAAATTCTCGAAAATTCGCGAAAAATTTCTTACGTGTGCATCGGTAACGCGCGTCGACCTCGGCGGAGGATAACTTACCGACAACCACCGGCAGTGGTCGGTAACGCTCGGGGGATATAAGCTGCCGCGTTAAAAATGAAACCCGAATTTCGGCACTTCCACGGTTCAGGGCTGAAAAGGGCCCGAAAGAAAATAACTGACTCAAACGTTCGAATTGAACGCCAACTTTGCGACGCTGACTTCGCATCGGTGGCGAGTGCCGCCACAGTCGCCGCGTTTACTCTCCCTTGATAGTTGAGCGAATCGACTTGTAACTTCGAGGTTACGAATCCGACACTACGTTTAGGTTTACATTTTCCATTAATTTTAAAGGGGTAGGGGGGGTTGGGGGGGTGGTTGGTGTTGACAGACCAACGGCACGCCTCCCCGCCACCATCGTCGCTACCGACGACCTCGACCTCGAGCCGAGCCGAGCCGAGCCGAGCCGAGCCGAGCCGAGCGGGGCCGAAGGCCCGACGGGCTCCCGGAAAATTCCGAAAGGCGATATACCTTTAATTCCCAGTTGGCCGTAACTTTCTCGGTGACGTCAAATTAGTGAAATTTTGCGATTTCTTTGTCGCCGTATAGCTCGAGAACGGGTCGACGGGTGCGGGCGAGAGTAGGCTCGTCGGACGGAGGACGCGGAGACGAAAGTTTACCGCGCGAAAAATTCGCGAAAATTCGCAAAAAATTTTTTACGTGTGCATCGGTAACGCGCGTCGACCTCGGCGGAGGATAACTTACTGACCACCACCGGCAGTGGTCGGTAACGCTCGGGGGGTATAAGCTGCCGCGTTAAAAATGTAACCCGAATTTCGGCGCTTCCAATGTTCAGGGCTGAAAAGGGCCCGAAAGAAAATAACTGACTCAAACGTTCGAATTGAACGCCAACTTCGCGACGCTGACTTCGCATCGGTGGCGAGTGCCGCTACAGTCGCCGCGTTTACTCTCCCCTGAGAGTTGAGCGAATCGACTTGTAACTTCGAGGTTACGAATCCGACTCTACGTTTAGGTTTACCTTTTCCATTAATTTTAAAGGGACGGGGTGGTGGTGGGGTGGTTGGCGATGACAGACCAATCGCGCGCCTCACCGCCACCATCGTCGCTTTCGACGAACTCGACCTCGAGCCGAGCCGAGCCGAGCCGAGCGGGGCCGATGGCCCGATGGGCTCCCGGAAAATTCGGGAAGGCGATGTACCTTTAATTCCCAGTTGGCCGTAACTTTTTCGGTGACGTCAAATTAGTGATATTTTGCGATTTCTTTGTCGCCGTATAGCTCGAGAACGGGTCGACGGGCGCGGGCGAGAGTAGGCTCGTCGGACGGAGGACGCGGAGACGAAGGTTTACCGCGCGAAAAATTCGCGAAAAATTTTTTACCTGTGCATCGGTAACGCGCGTCGACCTCGGCGGAGGATAAGTTACCGACCACCACCGGCAGTGGTCGGTAACGGTCGGGGGGTATAAGCTGCCGCGTTAAAAATGAAACCCGAATTTCGGCACTTCCACGGTTCAGGGCTGAAAAGGGCCCGAAAGAAAATAACTGATTCAAACGTTCGAATTGAACGCCAACTTTGCGACGCTGACTTCGCATCGGTGGCGAGTGCCGCCACAGTCGCCGCGTTTACTCTCCCTTGATAGTTGAGCGAATCGACTTGTAACTTCGAGGTTACGAATCCGACACTACGTTTAGGTTTACATTTTCCATTATTTTTAAAGGGGGGGGGTTGGGGGGGAGGATGGCGATGACAGACCAATCGCGCGCCTCCCCGCCACCATCGTCGCTACCGACGACCTAGACCTCGAGCCGAGCCGAGCCGAGCGGGGCCGAAGGCCCGACGGGCTCCCGGAAAATTCGTGAAGGCGATATACCTTTAATTCCCAGTTGGCCGTAACTTTTTCGGTGACGTCAAATTAGTGAAATTTTGCGATTTCTTTGTCGCCGTATAGCTCGAGAACCGGTCGACGGGTGCGGGCGAGAGTAGGCTCGTCGGACGGAGGACGCAGAGACGAAGGTTTACCGCCCGAAAAATTCGCGAAAAATTTTTTACCTGTGCATCGGTAACGCGCGTCGACCTCGGCGGAGGATAAGTTACCGACCACCACCGGCAGTGGTCGGTAACGGTCGGGGGATATAAGCTGCCGCGTTAAAAATGAAACCCGAATTTCGGCGCTTCCAATGTTCAGGGCTGAAAAGGGCCCGAAAGAAAATAACTGACTCAAACGATCGAATTGAACGCCAACTTCGCGACGCTGACTTCGCATCGGTGGTGAGTGCCGCTACAGTCGCCGCGTTTACTCTCCCCTGAGAGTTGAGCGAATCGACTTGTAACTTCGAGGTTACGAATCCGACTCTACGTTTAGGTTTACCTTTTCCATTAATTTTAAAGGGACGGGGTGGTGGAGGGGTGGTTGGCGATGACAGACCAAACGCGCGCCTCACCGCCACCATCGTCGCTTTCGACGAACTCGACCTCGAGCCGAGCCGAGCCGAGCGGGGCCGATGGCCCGATGGGCTCCCGGAAAATTCGTGAAGGCGATATACCTTTAATTCCCAGTTGGCCGTAACTTTTTCGATGACGTCAAATTAGTGAAAAATCAAAGTTTTTTTGTCGCCGTATAGCTCGAGACCCGGTCGACGGTTGCGGGCGAGAGTAGGCTCGTCGGACGGAGGACGCGGAGACGCAAGTTAATCGCGCGAAAAAATCGCGTAAGATTCTCGAAAAATTTTTTACGTGTGCATCGGTAACGCGCGTCGACCTCGGCGGAGGATAACTTCCCGACAACCACCGGCCGTGGTCGGTAACGCTCGGGTGGTATAAGCTGCCGCGTTAAAAATGAAACCCGAATTTCGGCGCTTCCAATGTTCAGGGCTGAAAAGGGCCCGAAAGAAAATAACTGACTCAAACGTTCGAATTGAGCGCCAACTTCGCAACGCTGACTTCGCATCGGTGGCGAGTGCCGCTACAGTCGCCGCGTTTACTCTCCCCTGAGAGTTGAGCGAATCGACTTGTAACTTCGAGGTTACGAATCCGACTCTACGTTTAGGTTTACCTTTTCCATTAATTTTAAAGGGACGGGGTGGTGGTGGGGTGGTTGGCGATGACAGACCAATCGCGCGCCTCACCGCCACCATCGTCGCTTTCGACGAACTCGACCTCGAGCCGAGCCGAGCCGAGCCGAGCGGGGCCGAAGGCCCGATGGGCTCCCGGAAAATTCGGGAAGGCGATATACCTTTAATTCCCAGTTGGCCGTAACTTTTTCGGTGACGTCAAATCAGTGAAATTTTGCGATTTCTTTGTCGCCGTATAGCTCGAGAACGGGTCGACGGGCGCGGGCGATAGTAGGCTCGTCGGACGGAGGACGCGGAGACGAAGGTTTACCGCGCGAAAATTCGCGAAAAATTTTTTACCTGTGCATCGGTAACGCGCGTCGACCTCGGCGGAGGATAAGTTACCGACCACCACCGGCAGTGGTCGGTAACGGTCGGGGGGTATAAGCTGCCGCGTTAAAAATGAAACCCGAATTTCGGCACTTCCACGGTTCAGGGCTGAAAAGGGCCCGAAAGAAAATAACTGATTCAAACGTTCGAATTGAACGCCAACTTTGCGACGCTGACTTCGCATCGGTGGCGAGTGCCGCCACAGTCGCCGCGTTTACTCTCCCCTGATAGTTGAGCGAATCGACTCGTGACTTCGAGATTACGAATCCGACTCTACGTTTAGGTTTACATTTTCCATTAATTTTAAAGGGAGGGGGGTTGGGGGGGAGGATGGCGATGACAGACCAATCGCGCGCCTCCCCGCCATCATCGTCGCTACCGACGACCTCGACCTCGAGCCGAGCCGAGCCGAGCGGGGCCGAAGGCCCGATGGGCTCCCGGAAAATTCGGGAAGGCGATGTACCTTTAATTCCCAGTTGGCCGTAACTTTTTCGGTGACGTCAAATTAGTGAAATTTTGCGATTTCTTCGTTGCCGTATAGCTCGAGAACCGGTCGACGGGTGCGGGCGAGAGTAGGCTCGTCGGACGGAGGACGCGGAGACGAAGGTTTACCGCCCGAACAATTCGTGAAAGATTCTCGAAAAATTTTTTACGTGTGCATCGGTAACGCGCGTCGACCTCGGCGGAGGATAAGTTACCGACCACCACCGGCAGTGGTCGGTAACGCTCGGGGGGTATAACCTGCCGCGTTAAAAATGAAACCCGAATTTCGGCGCTTCCACGGTTCAGGGCTGAAAAGGGCCCAAAAGAAAATAACTGATTCAAACGTTCGAATTGAACGCCAACTTTGCGACGCTGACTTCACATCGATGGCGAGTGCCGCCACAGTCGCCGCGTTTACTCTCGCTTGATAGTTGAGCGAATCGACTTGTAACTTTGAGCTTACGAATCCGACTCTACGTTTAGGTTTACATTTTCCATTAATTTTAAAGGGGTAGGGGGGGTTGGGGGGGGTGGTTGGTGTTGACAGACCAACGGCACGCCTCCCCGCCACCATCGTCGCTACCGACGACCTCGACCTCGAGCCGAGCCGAGCCGAGCCGAGCCGAGCGGGGCCGAAGGCCCGACGGGCTCCCGGAAAATTCCGAAAGGCGATATACCTTTAATTCCCAGTTGGCCGTAACTTTCTCGGTGACGTCAAATTAGTGAAATTTTGCGATTTCTTTGTCGCCGTATAGCTCGAGAACGGGTCGACGGGTGCGGGCGAGAGTAGGCTCGTCGGTCGGAGGACGCGGAGACGAAAGTTTACCGCGCGAAAAATTCGCGAAAATTCGCAAAAAATTTTTTACGTGTGCATCGGTAACGCGCGTCGACTTCGGCGGAGGATAACTTACCGACCACCACCGGCAGTGGTCGGTAACGGTCGGGGTATATAATTTGCCGCGTCAAAAATGAAACCCGAATTTCGGCGCTTCCAATGTTCAGGGCTGAAAAGGGCCCGAAAGAAAATAACTGACTCAAACGATCGAATTGAACGCCAACTTCGCGACGCTGACTTCGCATCGGTGGCGAGTGCCGCTACAGTCGCCGCGTTTACTCTCCCCTGATAGTTGAGCGAATCGACTAGTGACTTCGAGGTTACGAATCCGACTCTACGTTTAGGTTGACATTTTCCATTAATTTCAAAGGGGGGGTGGGGGGGTTGGCGATGACAGACCAATCGCGCGCCTCCCCGCCACCATCGTCGCTATCGACGACCTCGACCTCGAGCCGAACCTAGCCGAGACGAGCGGGGCCGAAGGCCCGATGGGCTCCCGGAAAATTCGTGAAGGCGATATACCTTTAATTGCCAGTTGGCCGTAACTTTTTCGATGACGTCAAATTAGTGAAAAATCAAAGTTTTTTTGTCGCCGTATAGCTCGACACCCGGTCGACGGTTGCGGGCGAGAGTAGGCTCGTCGGACGGAGGACGCGGAGACGCAAGTTAATCGCGCGAAAAAATCGCGTAAGATTCTCGAAAAATTTTTTACGTGTGCATCGGTAACGCGCGTCGACCTCGGCGGAGGATAACTTCCCGAGAACCACCGGCAGTGGTCGGTAACGCTCGGGGGATATAAGCTGCCGCGTTAAAAATGAAACCCGAATTTCGGCACTTCCACGGTTCAGGGCTGAAAAGGGCCCGAAAGAAAATAACTGATTCAAACGTTCGAATTGAACGCCATCTTTGCGACGCTGATTTCGCATCGGTGGCGAGTGCCGCCACAGTCGCCGCGTTTACTCTCCCTTGATAGTTGAGCGAATCGACTTGTAACTTCGAGGTTACGAATCCGACACTACGTTTAGGTTTACATTTTCCATTATTTTTAAAGGGGGGGGGGGTTGGGGGGGAGGATGGCGATGACAGACCAATTGCGCGCCTCCCCGCCACCATCGTCGCTACCGACGACCTAGACTTCGAGCCGAGCCGAGCCGAGCGGGGCCGAAGGCCCGACGGGCTCCCGGAAAATTCGTGAAGGCGATATACCTTTAATTCCCAGTTGGCCGTAACTTTTTCGGTGACGTCAAATTAGTGAAATTTTGCGATTTCTTTGTCGCCGTATAGCTCGAGAACCGGTCGACGGGTGCGGGCGAGAGTAGGCTCGTCGGACGGAGGACGCGGAGACGAAGGTTTACCGCCCGAAAAATTCGCGAAAATTCGCGAAAAAGTTTTTACCTGTGCATCGGTAACGCGCGTCGACCTCGGCGGAGGATAATTTACCGACCACCACCGGCAGTGGTCGGTAACGCTCGGGGGGTATAAGCTGCCGCGTTAAAAATGAAACCCGAATTTCAGCGCTTCCACGGTTCAGGGCTGAGAAGGGCCCGAAAGAAAATTACTGATTCAAACGTTCGAATTGAACGCCAACTTTGCGACGCTGACTTCGCATCGGTGGCGAGTGCCGCCACAGTCGCCGCGTTTACTCTCCCTTGATAGTTGAGCGAATCGACTTGTAACTTCGAGGTACGAATCTGACTCAACGTTTAGGTTTACATTTTCCATTAATTTTAAAGGGAGGGGGGTTGGGGGGGGGAGGATGGCGATGACAGACCAATCGCGCGCCTCCCCGCCACCATCGTCGCTACCGACGACCTCGACCTCGAGCCGAGCCGAGCCGAGCGGGGCCGAAGGCCCGATGGGCTCCCGGAAAATTCGGGAAGGCGAAGTACCTTTAATTCCCAGTTGGCCGTAACTTTTTCGGTGACGTCAAATTAGTGAAATTTTGCGATTTCTTCGTCGCCGTATAGCTCGAGAACGGGTCGACGGGCGCGGGCGAGAGTAGGCTCGTCGGACCGAGGACGCGGAGACGAAGCTTTACCGCGCGAAAAATTCGCGAAAATTCGCAAAAAATTTTTTACGTGTGCATCGGTAACGCGCGTCGACCTCGGCGGAGGATAACTTACCGACCACCACCGGCAGTGGTCGGTAACGCTCGGGGGGTATAAGCTGCCGCGTTAAAAATGTAACCCGAATTTCGGCGTTTCCACGGTTCACGGCTGAAAAGGGCCCGAAAGAAAATAACTGATTCAAACGTTCGAATTTAACGCCAACTTCGCGACGCTGACTTCGCATCGATGGCGAGTGCCGCCACAGTCGCCGCGTTTACTCTCCCTTGAGAGTTGAGCGAATCGACTTGTAACTTCGAGGTTACGAATCCGACTCTACGTTTAGGTTCACCTTTTCCATTAATTTTAAAGGGACGGGGGGGGGGTGGGGTGGTTGGCGATGACAGACCAATCGCGCGCCTCACCGCCACCATCGTCGCTTTCGACGACCTCGATCTCGAGCCGAGCCGAGCCGAGCCGAGCGGGGCCGATGGCCCGATGGGCTCCCGGAAAATTCGGGAAGGCGATGTACCTTTAATTCCCAGTTGGCCGTAACTTTTTCGGTGACGTCAAATTAGTGAAATTTTGCGATTTCTTTGTCGCCGTATAGCTCGAGAACGGGTCGACGGGCGCGGGCGAGAGTAGGCTCGTCGGACCGAGGACGCGGAGACGAAGCTTTACCGCGCGAAAAATTCGCGAAAATTCGCGAAAAAGTTTTTACCTGTGCATCGGTAACGCGCGTCGACCTCGGCGGAGGATAATTTACCGACCACCACCGGCAGTGGTCGGTAACGGTCGGGGTATATAATTTGCCGCGTCAAAAATGAAACCCGAATTTCGGCGCTTCCAATGTTCAGGGCTGAAAAGTGCCCGAAAGAAAATAACTGACTCAAACGATCGAATTGAGCGCCAACTTCGCGACGCTGACTTCGCATCGGTGGCGAGTGCCGCTACAGTCGCCGCGTTTACTCTCCCCTGATAGTTGAGCGAATCGACTAGTGACTTCGAGGTTACGAATCCGACTCTACGTTTAGGTTGACATTTTCCATTAATTTCAAAGGGGGGGTGGGGGGGTTGGCGATGACAGACCAATCGCGCGCCTCCCCGCCACCATCGTCGCTATCGACGACCTCGACCTCGAGCCGAACCGAGCCGAGCCGAGCGGGGCCGAAGGCCCGATGGGCTCCCGGAAAATTCGTGAAGGCGATATACCTTTAATTCCCAGTTGGCCGTAACTTTTTCGATGACGTCAAATTAGTGAAAAATCAAAGTTTTTTTGTCGCCGTATAGCTCGAGACCCGGTCGACGGTTGCGGGCGAGAGTAGGCTCGTCGGACGGAGGACGCGGAGACGCAAGTTAATCGCGCGAAAAAATCGCGTAAGATTCTCGAAAAATTTTTTACGTGTGCATCGGTAACGCGCGTCGACCTCGGCGGAGGATAACTTCCCGAGAACCACCGGCAGTGGTCGGTAACGCTCGGGGGATATAAGCTGCCGCGTTAAAAATGAAACCCGAATTTCGGCACTTCCACGGTTCAGGGCTGAAAAGGGCCCGAAAGAAAATAACTGATTCAAACGTTCGAATTGAACGCCATCTTTGCGACGCTGATTTCGCATCGGTGGCGAGTGCCGCCACAGTCGCCGCGTTTACTCTCCCTTGATAGTTGAGCGAATCGACTTGTAACTTCGAGGTTACGAATCCGACACTACGTTTAGGTTTACATTTTCCATTATTTTTAAAGGGGGGGGGTTGGGGGGGAGGATGGCGATGACAGACCAATTGCGCGCCTCCCCGCCACCATCGTCGCTACCGACGACCTAGACCTCGAGCCGAGCCGAGCCGAGCGGGGCCGAAGGCCCGACGGGCTCCCGGAAAATTCGTGAAGGCGATATACCTTTAATTCCCAGTTGGCCGTAACTTTTTCGGTGACGTCAAATTAGTGAAATTTTGCGATTTCTTTGTCGCCGTATAGCTCGAGAACCGGTCGACGGGTGCGGGCGAGAGTAGGCTCGTCGGACGGAGGACGCGGAGACGAAGGTTTACCGCCCGAAAAATTCGCGAAAATTCGCGAAAAAGTTTTTACCTGTGCATCGGTAACGCGCGTCGACCTCGGCGGAGGATAATTTACCGACCACCACCGGCAGTGGTCGGTAACGCTCGGGGGGTATAAGCTGCCGCGTTAAAAATGAAACCCGAATTTCAGCGCTTCCACGGTTCAGGGCTGAGAAGGGCCCGAAAGAAAATTACTGATTCAAACGTTCGAATTGAACGCCAACTTTGCGACGCTGACTTCGCATCGGTGGCGAGTGCCGCCACAGTCGCCGCGTTTACTCTCCCTTGATAGTTGAGCGAATCGACTTGTAACTTCGAGGTACGAATCTGACTCAACGTTTAGGTTTACATTTTCCATTAATTTTAAAGGGAGGGGGGTTGGGGGGGGGAGGATGGCGATGACAGACCAATCGCGCGCCTCCCCGCCACCATCGTCGCTACCGACGACCTCGACCTCGAGCCGAGCCGAGCCGAGCGGGGCCGAAGGCCCGATGGGCTCCCGGAAAATTCGGGAAGCCGAAGTACCTTTAATTCCCAGTTGGCCGTAACTTTTTCGGTGACGTCAAATTAGTGAAATTTTGCGATTTCTTCGTCGCCGTATAGCTCGAGAACGGGTCGACGGGCGCGGGCGAGAGTAGGCTCGTCGGACCGAGGACGCGGAGACGAAGCTTTACCGCGCGAAAAATTCGCGAAAATTCGCGAAAAAGTTTTTACCTGTGCATCGGTAACGCGCGTCGACCTCGGCGGAGGATAATTTACCGACCACCACCGGCAGTGGTCGGTAACGCTCGGGGGGTATAAGCTGCCGCGTTAAAAATGAAACCCGAATTTCAGCGCTTCCACGGTTCAGGGCTGAGAAGGGCCCGAAAGAAAATTACTGATTCAAACGTTCGAATTGAACGCCAACTTTGCGACGCTGACTTCACATCGATGGCGAGTGCCGCCACAGTCGCCGCGTTTACTCTCGCTTGATAGTTGAGCGAATCGACTTGTAACTTTGAGCTTACGAATCCGACTCTACGTTTAGGTTTACATTTTCCATTAATTTTAAAGGGGTAGGGGGGGTTGGGGGGGGGTGGTTGGTGTTGACAGACCAACGGCACGCCTCCCCGCCACCATCGTCGCTACCGACGACCTCGACCTCGAGCCGAGCCGAGCGGGGCCGAAGGCCCGACGGGCTCCCGGAAAATTCCGAAAGGCGATATACCTTTAATTCCCAGTTGGCCGTAACTTTCTCGGTGACGTCAAATTAGTGAAATTTTGCGATTTCTTTGTCGCCGTATAGCTCGAGAACGGGACGACGGGTGCGGGCGAGAGTAGGCTCGTCGGTCGGAGGACGCGGAAAAATTCGCGAAAATTCGCAAAAAATTTTTTACGTGTGCATCGGTAACGCGCGTCGACCTCGGCGGAGGATAACTTACCGACCACCACCGGCAGTGGTCGGTAACGCTCGGGGGGTATAAGCTGCCGCGTTAAAAATGTAACCCGAATTTCGGCGTTTCCACGGTTCACGGCTGAAAAGGGCCCGAAAGAAAATAACTGATTCAAACGTTCGAATTGAACGCCAACTTTGCGACGCTGACTTCGCATCGGTGGCGAGTGCCGCCACAGTCGCCGCGTTTACTCTCCCTTGATAGTTGAGCGAATCGACTTGTAACTTCGTGGTTACGAATCCGACTCTACGTTTAGGTTTACAGTTTCCATTAATTTTAAAGGGAGGGGGGTTGGGGGGGAGGATGGCGATGACAGACCAATCGCGCGCCTCCCCGCCACCATCGTCGCTACCGACGACCTCGACCTCGAGCCGATCCGAGCCGAGCGGGGCCGAAGGCCCGATGGGCTCCCGGAAAATTCGGGAAGGCGATATACCTTTAATTCCCAGTTGGCCGTAACTTTTTCGGTGACGTCAAATTAGTGAAATTTTGCGATTTCTTTGTCGCCGTATAGCTCGAGAACGGGTCGACGGGCGCGGGCGATAGTAGGCTCGTCGGACGGAGGACGCGGAGACGAAGGTTTACCACGCGAAAATTCGCGAAAAATTTTTTACCTGTGCATCGGTAACGCGCGTCGACCTCGGCGGAGGATAAGTTACCGACCACCACCGGCAGTGGTCGGTAACGGTCGGGGGGTATAAGCTGCCGCGTTAAAAATGAAACCCGAATTTCGGCGCTTCCACGGTTCAGGGCTGAAAAGGGCCCAAAAGAAAATAACTGATTCAAACGTTCGAATTGAACGCCAACTTTGCGACGCTGACTTCACATCGATGGCGAGTGCCGCCACAGTCGCCGCGTTTACTCTCGCTTGATAGTTGAGCGAATCGACTTGTAACTTTGAGCTTACGAATCCGACTCTACGTTTAGGTTTACATTTTCCATTAATTTTAAATGGGTAGGGGGGGTTGGGGGGGGGGTGGTTGGTGTTGACAGACCAACGGCACGCCTCCCCGCCACCATCGTCGCTACCGACGACCTCGAACTCGAGCCGAGCCGAGCCGAGCCGAGCCGAGCCGAGCGGGGCCGAAGGCCCGACGGGCTCCCGGAAAATTCCGAAAGGCGATATACCTTTAATTCCCAGTTGGCCGTAACTTTCTCGGTGACGTCAAATTAGTGAAATTTTGCGATTTCTTTGTCGCCGTATAGCTCGAGAACGGGTCGACGGGCGCGGGCGAGAGTAGGCTCGTCGGACAGAGGACGCGGAGACGAAGGTTTACCGCCCGAAAAATTCGCGAAAATTCGCGAAAAATTTTTTACCTGTGCATCGGTAACGCGCGTCGACCTCGGCGGAGGATAACTTACCGACCACCACCGGCAGTGGTCGGTAACGGTCGGGGGGTATAAGCTGCCGCGTTAAAAATGAAACCCGAATTTCGGCACTTCCACGGTTCAGGGCTGAAAAGGGCCCGAAAGAAAATAACTGATTCAAACGTTCGAATTGAACGCCAACTTTGCGACGCTGACTTCGCATCGGTGGCGAGTGCCGCCACAGTCGCCGCATTTACTCTCCCTTGATAGTTGAGCGAATCGACTTGTAACTTCGAGGTTACGAATCCGACTCTACGTTTAGGTTTACATTTTCCATTATTTTTAAAGGGAGGAGGGTTGGGGGGAGGATGGCGATGACAGTCCAATCGCGCGCCTCCCCGCCACCATCGTCGCTACCGACGACCTAGACCTCGAGCCGAGCCGAGCCGAGCGGGGCCGAAGGCCCGATGGGCTCCCGGGAAATTCCGAAAGGCGATATACCTTTAATTCCCAGTTGGCCGTAACTTTTTCGGTGACGTCAAATTAGTGAAATTTTGCGATTTCTTCGTCGCCGTATAGCTCGAGAACGGGTCGACGGGTGCGGGCGAGAGTAGGCTCGTCGGACGGAGGACGCGGAGACGAAAGTTCACCACGCGAAAAATTCGCGAAAATTCGCAAAAAAATTTTTACGTGTGCATCGGTAACGCGCGTCGACCTCGGCGGAGGATAACTTACGGACCACCACCGGCAGTGGTCGGTAACGCTCGGGGGGTATAAGCTGCCGCGTTAAAAATGTAACCCGAATTTCGGCGCTTCCACGGTTCACGGCTGAAAAGGGCCCGAAAGAAAATAACTGATTCAAACGTTCGAAATTAACGCCAGCTTCGCGACGCTGACTTCGCATCGATGGCGAGTGCCGCCACAGTCGCCGCGTTTACTCTCCCTTGATAGTTGAGCGAATCGACTTGTAACTTTGAGCTTACGAATCCAACTCTACGTTTAGGTTTACATTTTCCATTAATTTTAAAGGGGTAGGGGGGTTGGGGGGGTGGTTGGTGTTGACAGACCAACCGCACGCCACCCCGCCACCATGGTCGCTACCGACGACCTCGACCTCGAGCCGAGCCGAGCGGGGCCGAAGGACCGATTGGCTCCCGGAAAATTCGGGAAGGCGATAAACCTTTAATTCCCAGTTGGCCGTAACTTTCTCGATGACGTCAAATTAGTGAAAAATCAAAGTTTCTTTGTCGCCGTATAGCTCGAGAACGGGTCGACGGGTGCGGGCGAGAGTAGGCTCGTCGGACGGAGGACGCGGAGACGAAGGTTTACCGCGCGAAAAATTCGCGAAAATTCGCGAAAAATTTTTTACGTGTGCATCGATAACGTGCGTCGACATCGGCGGAGGATAAGTTACCGACCACCACCGGCAGTGTTCGGTATCGCTCGGGGGGTATAAGCTGCTGCGTTAAAAATGAAACCCGAATTTCGGCGCTTCCACGGTTCAGGGCTGAAAAGGGCCCGAAAGAAAATAACTGATTCAAACGTTCGAATTGAACGCCAACTTTGCGACGCTGACTTCGCATCGGTGGCGATTGCCGCCACAGTCGCCGCGTTTACTCTCCCTTGATAGTTGAGCGAATCGACTTGTAACTTCGAGGTTACGAATCCGACTCTACGTTTAGGTTTACATTTTCCATTAATTTTAAAGGGAGGGGGGTTGGGGGGGAGGATGGCGATGACAGACCAATCGCGCGCCTCCCCGCCACCATCGTCGCTACCGACGACCTCGACCTCCAGCCGAGCCGAGCCGAGCGGGGCCGAAGGCCCGATGGGCTCCCGGAAAATTCGGGAAGGCGATGTACCTTTAATTCCCAGTTGGCCGTAACTTTTTCGGTGACGTCAAATTAGTGAAAAATCAAAGTTTCTTTGTCGCCGTATAGCTCGAGAACGGGTCGACGGGTGCGGGCGAGAGTAGGCTCGTCGGACGGAGGACGCGGAGACGAAGGTTTACCGCGCGAAAAATTAGCGAAAATTCGCGAAAAATTTTTTACGTGTGCATCGGTAACGCGCGTCGACCTCGGCGGAGGATAACTTACCGACCACCACCGGCAGTGGTCGGTAACGGTCGGGGGGTATAAGCTGCCGCGTTAAAAATGAAACCCGAATATCAGCGCTTCCACGGTTCAGGGCTGAAAAGGGCCCGAAAGAAAATAACTGATTCAAACGTTCGAATTGAACGCCAACTTTGCGACGCTGACTTCGCATCGGTGGCGAGTGCCGCCACAGTCGCCGCGTTTACTCTCCCTTGATAGTTGAGCGAATCGACTTGTAACTTCGAGGTTACGAATCCGACTCTACGTTTAGGTTTACATTTTCCATTAATTTTAAAGGGAGGGGGGTTGGGGGGGAGGATGGCGATGACAGACCAATCGCGCGCCTCCCCGCCACCATCGTCGCTACCGACGACCTCGACCTCCAGCCGAGCCGAGCCGAGCGGGGCCGAAGGCCCGATGGGCTCCCTGAAAATTCGGGAAGGCGATGTACCTTTAATTCCCAGTTGGCCGTAACTTTTTCGGTGACGTCAAATTAGTGAAAAATCAAAGTTTCTTTGTCGCCGTATAGCTCGAGAACGGGTCGACGGGTGCGGGCGAGAGTAGGCTCGTCGGACGGAGGACGCGGAGACGAAGGTTTACCGCGCGAAAGATTAGCGAAAATTCGCGAAAAATTTTTTACGTGTGCATCGGTAACGCGCGTCGACCTCGGCGGAGGATAACTTACTGACCACCACCGGCAGTGGTCGGTAACGCTCGGGGGGTATAAGCTGCCGCGTTAAAAATGAAACCCGAATTTCGGCGCTTCCACGGTTCATGGCTGAAAAGGGCCCGAAAGAAAATAACTGATTCAAACGTTCGAATTTAACGCCAACTTCGCGACGCTGACTTCGCATCGATGGCGAGTGCCGCCACAGTCGCCGCGTTTACTCTCCCTTGATAGTTGAGCGAATCGACTTGTAACTTCGAGGTTACGAATCCGACTCTACGTTTAGGTTTACATTTTCCATTATTTTTATAGGGAGGGGGGTTGGGGGGGAGGATGGCGATGACAGACCAATCGCGCGCCTCCCCGCCACCATCGTCGCTACCGACGACCTAGACCTCGAGCCGAGCCGAGCCGAGCGGGGCCGAAGGCCCGATGGGCACCCGGAAAATTCGGGAAGGCGATATACCTTTAATTCCCAGTTGGCCGTAACTTTTTCGGTGACGTCAAATTAGTGAAATTTTGCGATTTCTTTGTCGCCGTATAGCTCGAGAACCGGTCGACGGGTGCGGGCGAGAGTAGGCTCGTCGGACGGAGGACGCGGAGACGAAGGTTTACCGCCCGAACAATTCGCGAAAGATTCTCGAAAAATTTTTTACGTATGCATCGGTAACGCGCGTCGACCTCGGCGGAGGATAAGTTACCGACCACCACCGGCAGTGGTCGGTAACGCTCGGGGGGTATAAGCTGCCGCGTTAAAAATGAAACCCGAATTTCGGCGCTTCCACGGTTCAGGGCTGAAAAGGGCCCGAAAGAAAATAACTGATTCAAACGTTCGAATTGAACGCCAACTTTGCGACGCTGACTTCGCATCGGTGGCGAGTGCCGCCACAGTCGCCGCGTTTACTCTCCCTTGATAGTTGAGCGAATGGACTTGTAACTTCGAGGTTACGAATCCGACTCTACGTTTAGGTTTACATTTTCCATTAATTTTAAAGGGAGGGGGGTTGGGGGGGAGGATGGCGATGACAGACCAATCGCGCGCCTCCCCGCCACCATCGTCGCTACCGACGACCTCGACCTCCAGCCGAGCCGAGCCGAGCGGGGCCGAAGGCCCGATGGGCTCCCTGAAAATTCGGGAAGGCGATGTACCTTTAATTCCCAGTTGGCCGTAACTTTTTCGGTGACGTCAAATTAGTGAAAAATCAAAGTTTCTTTGTCGCCGTATAGCTCGAGAACGGGTCGACGGGTGCGGGCGAGAGTAGGCTCGTCGGACGGAGGACGCGGAGACGAAGGTTTACCGCGCGAAAGATTAGCGAAAATTCGCGAAAAATTTTTTACGTGTGCATCGGTAACGCGCGTCGACCTCGGCGGAGGATAACTTACCGACCACCACCGGCAGTGGTCGGTAACGCTCGGGGGGTATAAGCTGCCGCGTTAAAAATGAAACCCGAATTTCGGCGCTTCCACGGTTCATGGCTGAAAAGGGCCCGAAAGAAAATAACTGATTCAAACGTTCGAATTTAACGCCGACTTCGCGACGCTGACTTCGCATCGATGGCTAGTGCCGCCACAGTCGCCGCGTTTACTCTCCCTTGATAGTTGAGCGAATCGACTTGTAACTTCGAGGTTACGAATCCGACTCTACGTTTAGGTTTACATTTTCCATTATTTTTATAGGGAGGGGGGTTGGGGGGGAGGATGGCGATGACAGACCAATCGCGCGCCTCCCCGCCACCATCGTCGCTACCGACGACCTAGACCTCGAGCCGAGCCGAGCCGAGCGGGGCCGAAGGCCCGATGGGCACCCGGAAAATTCGGGAAGGCGATATACCTTTAATTCCCAGTTGGCCGTAACTTTTTCGGTGACGTCAAATTAGTGAAATTTTGCGATTTCTTTGTCGCCGTATAGCTCGAGAACCGGTCGACGGGTGCGGGCGAGAGTAGGCTCGTCGGACGGAGGACGCGGAGACGAAGGTTTACCGCCCGAACAATTCGCGAAAGATTCTCGAAAAATTTTTTACGTATGCATCGGTAAAGCGCGTCGACCTCGGCGGAGGATAAGTTACCGACCACCACCGGCAGTGGTCGGTAACGCTCGGGGGGTATAAGCTGCCGCGTTAAAAATGAAACCCGAATTTCGGCGCTTCCACGGTTCAGGGCTGAAAAGGGCCCGAAAGAAAATAACTGATTCAAACGTTCGAATTGAACGCCAACTTTGCGACGCTGACTTCGCATCGATGGCGAGTGCCGCCACAGTCGCCGCGTTTACTCTCCGATAGTTGAGCGAATCGACTTGTAACTTTGAGCTTACGAATCCGACTCTACGTTTAGGTTTACATTTTCCATTAATTTTAAAGGGGCAGGGGGGTTGGGTGGGGGTGGTTGGTGTTGACAGACCAACTGCACGCCTCCCCGCCACCATCGTCGCTACCGACGACCTCGACCTCGAGCCGAGCCGAGCCGAGCCGAGCCGAAGGACCGACGGGCTCCCGGAATATTCCGAAAGGCGATATACCTTTAATTCCCAGTTGGCCGTAACTTTCTCGGTGACGTCAAATTAGTGAAATTTTGCGATCTCTTTGTCGCCGTATAGCTCGAGAACGGGTCGACGGGTGCGGGCGAGAGTAGGCTCGTCGGACGGAGGACGCGGAGACGAAGGTTTACCGCGCGAAAAATTAGCGAAAATTCGCGAAAAATTTTTTACGTGTGCATCGGTAACGCGCGTCGACCTCGGCGGAGGATAACTTACCGACCACCACCGGCAGTGGTCGGTAACGCTCGGGGGCTATAAGCTGCCGCGTTAAAAATGAAACCCGAATTTCGGCGCTTCCACGGTTCATGGCTGAAAAGGGCCCGAAAGAAAATAACTGATTCAAACGTTCGAATTTAACGCCAACTTCGCGACGCTGACTTCGCATCGATGGCGAGTGCCGCCACAGTCGCCGCGTTTACTCTCGCTTGATAGTTGAGCGAATCGACTTGTAACTTTGAGCTTACGAATCCGACTCTACGTTTAGGTTTACATTTTCCATTAATTTTAAAGGGGCAGGGGGGGTTGGGGTGGGGGTGGTTGATCTTGACAGACCAACCGCACGCCTCCCCGCCACCATCGTCGCTACCGACGACCTCGACCTCGAGCCGAGCCGAGCCGAAGGACCGACGGGCTCCCGGAAAATTCCGAAAGGCGATATACGTTTAATTCCCAGTTGGCCGTAACTTTCTCGGTGACGTCAAATTAGTGAAATTTTGCGATCTCTTTGTCGCCGTATAGCTCGAGAACGGGTCGATGGGCGCGGGCGAGAGTAGGCTCGTCGGACGGAGGACGCGGAGACGAAAGTTTACCGCGCGAAAAATTCGCGAAAATTCGCAAAAAAATTTTTTACGTGTGCATCGGTAACGCGCGTCGACCTCGGCGGAGGATAACTTACTGACCACCACCGGCAGTGGTCGGTAACGCTCGGGGGGTATAAGCTGCCGCGTTAAAAATGTAACCCGAATTTCGGCGCTTCCACGGTTCACGGCTTAAAAGGGCCCGAAAGAAAATAACTGATTCAAACGTTCGAATTGAACGCCAACTTCGCGACGATGACTTCGCATCGGTGGCGAGTGACGCTACAGTCGCCGCGTTTACTCTCCCCTGAGAGTTGAGCGAATCGACTTGTAACTTCGAGGTTACGAATCCGACTCTACGTTTAGGTTTACCTTTTCCATTAATTTTAAAGGGACGGGGTGGTGGTGGGGTGGTTGGCGATGACAGACCAATCGCGCGCCTCACCGCCACCATCGTCGCTTTCGACGAACTCGACCTCGAGCCGAGCCGAGCCGAGCCGAGCGGGGCCGAAGGCCCGATGGGCTCCCGGAAAATTCGGGAAGGCGATATACCTTTAATTCCCAGTTGGCCGTAACTTTTTCGGTGACGTCAAATTAGTGAAATTTTGCGATTTCTTCGTCGCCGTATAGCTCGAGAACGGGTCGACGGGCGCGGGCGAGAGTAGGCTCGTCGGACAGAGGAGGCGGAGACAAAGGTTTACCGCGCGAAAAATTCTCGAAAATTCGCGAAAAATTTTTTACGTGTGCATCGGTAACGCGCGTCGACCTCGGCGGAGGATAACTTACCGACCACCACCGGCAGTGGTCGGTAACGCTCGGGGGGTATAAGCTGCCGCGTTAAAAATGAAACCCGAATTTCGGCACTTCCACGGTTCAGGGCTGAAAAGGGCCCGAAAGAAAATAACTGATTCAAACGTTCGAATTGAACGCCAACTTTGCGACGCTGACTTCGCATCGGTGGCGAGTGCCGCCACAGTCGCCGCGTTTACTCTCCCTTGATAGTTGAGCGAATCGACTTTTAACTTCAAGGTTACGAATCCGACTCTACGTTTAGGTTTACATTTTCCATTATTTTTAATGGGAGGGGGGTTGGGGGGGAGGATGGAGATGACAGACCAATCGCGCGCCTCCCCGCCACCATCGTAGCTACCGACGACCTAGACCTCGAGCCGAGCCGAGCGGGGCCGAAGGCCCGACGGGCTCCCGGAAAATTCGTGAAGGCGATATACCTTTAATTCCCAGTTGGCCGTAACTTCTTCGATGACGTCAAATTAGTGAAATTTTGCGATTTCTTTGTCGCCGTATAGCTCGAGAACCGGTCGACGGGTGCGGGCGAGAGTAGGCTCGTCGGACGGAGGACGCGGAGACGAAGGTTTACCGCCCGAAAAATTCGCGAAAGATTCTCGAAAAATTTGTTACGTGTGCATCGGTAACGCGCGACGACCTCGGCGGAGGATAAGTTACCGACCACCACCGGCAGTGGTCGGTAACGCTCGGGGGGTATAAGCTGCCGCGATAAAAATGAAACCCGAATTTCGGCGCTTCCACGGTTCAGGGCTGAAAAGGGCCCGAAAGAAAATAACTGATTCAAACGTTCGAATTGAACGCCAACTTTGCGACGCTGACTTCGCATCGGTGGCGAGTGCCGCTACAGTCGCCGCGTTTACTCTCCCCTGAGAGTTGAGCGAATCGACATGTAACTTCGAGGTTACGAATCCGACTCTACGTTTAGGTTTACCTTTTCCATTAATTTTAAAGGGAGTGGGGGTGGGGGGGTTGGCGATGACAGACCAATCCCGCGCCTCCCCGCCACCATCGTCGCTATCGACGACCTCGACCTCGAGCCGAACCGAGCCGAGCCGAGCGGAGCCGAAGGCCCGTTGGGCTCCCGGAAAATTCGTGAAGGTGATATACCTTTAATTCCCAGTTGGCCGTAACTTTTTCGATGACGTCAAATTAGTGAAAAATCAAAGTTTTTTTGTCGCCGTATAGCTCGAGACCCGGTCGACGGTTGCGGGCGAGAGTAGGCTCGTCGGACGGAGGACGCGGAGACGAAGGTTAATCGCGCGAAAAAATCGCGAAAGATTCTCGAAAAACTTTTTACGTGTGCATCGGTAACGCGCGTCGACCTCTGCGGAGGATAACTTACCGACAACCACCGGCAGTGGTCGGTAACGCTCGGGGGATATAAGCTGCCGCGTTAAAAATGAAACCCGAATTTCGGCGCTTCCAATGTTCAGGGCTGAAAAGGGCCCGAAAGAAAATAACTGACTCAAACGTTCGAATTGAACGCCAACTTCGCGACGCTGACTTCGCATCGGTGGCGAGTGCCGCCACAGTCGCCGCGTTTACTCTCCCTTGATAGTTGAGCGAATCGACTTTTAACTTCGAGGTTACGAATCCGACTCTACGTTTAGGTTTACCTTTTCCATTAATTTTAAAGGGAGTGGGGGTGGGGGGGTTGGCGATGACAGACCAATCGCGCGCCTCACCGCCACCATCGTCGCTTTCGACGAACTCGACCTCGAGCCGAGCCGAGCCGAGCCGAGCCGAGCCGAGCCGAGCCGAGCGGGGCCGAAGGCCCGATGGGCTCCCGGAAAATTCGTGAAGGCGATATACCTTTAATTCCCAGTTGGCCGTAATTTCTTCGATGACGTCAAATTAGTGAAATTTTGCGATTTCTTTGTCGTCGTATAGCTCGAGAACCGGTCGACGGGTGCGGGCGAGAGTAGGCTCGTCGGACGGAGGACGCGGAGACGAAGGTTTACCGCCCGAAAAATTCGCGAAAGATTCTCGAAAAATTTTTTACGTGTGCATCGGTAACGCGCGACGACCTCGGCGGAGGATAAGTTACCGACCACCACCGGCAGTGGTCGGTAACGCTCGGGGGGTATAAGCTGCCGCGTTGAAAATGAAACCCGAATTTCGGCGCTTCCACGGTTCAGGGCTGAAAAGGGCCCGAAAGAAAATAACTGATTCAAACGTTCGAATTGAACGCCAACTTTGCGACGCTGACTTCGCATCGATGGCGAGTGCCGCCACAGTCGCCGCGTTTACTCTCCGATAGTTGAGCGAATCGACTTGTAACTTTGAGCTTACGAATCCGACTCTACGTTTAGGTTTACATTTTCCATTAATTTTAAAGGGGCAGGGGGGTTGGGTGGGGGTGGTTGGTGTTGACAGACCAACTGCACGCCTCCCCGCCACCATCGTCGCTACCGACGACCTCGACCTCGAGCCGAGCCGAGCCGAGCCGAGCCGAAGGACCGACGGGCTCCCGGAATATTCCGAAAGGCGATATACCTTTAATTCCCAGTTGGCCGTAACTTTCTCGGTGACGTCAAATTAGTGAAATTTTGCGATCTCTTTGTCGCCGTATAGCTCGAGAACGGGTCGACGGGTGCGGGCGAGAGTAGGCTCGTCGGACGGAGGACGCGGAGACGAAGGTTTACCGCGCGAAAAATTAGCGAAAATTCGCGAAAAATTTTTTACGTGTGCATCGGTAACGCGCGTCGACCTCGGCGGAGGATAACTTACCGACCACCACCGGCAGTGGTCGGTAACGCTCGGGGGCTATAAGCTGCCGCGTTAAAAATGAAACCCGAATTTCGGCGCTTCCACGGTTCATGGCTGAAAAGGGCCCGAAAGAAAATAACTGATTCAAACGTTCGAATTTAACGCCAACTTCGCGACGCTGACTTCGCATCGATGGCGAGTGCCGCCACAGTCGCCGCGTTTACTCTCGCTTGATAGTTGAGCGAATCGACTTGTAACTTTGAGCTTACGAATCCGACTCTACGTTTAGGTTTACATTTTCCATTAATTTTAAAGGGGCAGGGGGGGTTGGGGTGGGGGTGGTTGATCTTGACAGACCAACCGCACGCCTCCCC
The DNA here is from genome assembly GCF_051020765.1 of Lasioglossum baleicum. Classification (NCBI taxonomy): domain Eukaryota; kingdom Metazoa; phylum Arthropoda; class Insecta; order Hymenoptera; family Halictidae; genus Lasioglossum; species Lasioglossum baleicum. The sequence continues at coordinate 1,332,904 of NW_027469093.1, forward strand.
GCCACCATCGTCGCTACCGACGACCTCGACCTCGAGCCGAGCCGAGCCGAAGGACCGACGGGCTCCCGGAAAATTCCGAAAGGCGATATACGTTTAATTCCCAGTTGGCCGTAACTTTCTCGGTGACGTCAAATTAGTGAAATTTTGCGATCTCTTTGTCGCCGTATAGCTCGAGAACGGGTCGATGGGCGCGGGCGAGAGTAGGCTCGTCGGACGGAGGACGCGGAGACGAAAGTTTACCGCGCGAAAAATTCGCGAAAATTCGCAAAAAAATTTTTTACGTGTGCATCGGTAACGCGCGTCGACCTCGGCGGAGGATAACTTACTGACCACCACCGTCAGTGGTCGGTAACGCTCGGGGGGTATAAGCTGCCGCGTTAAAAATGTAACCCGAATTTCGGCGCTTCCACGGTTCACGGCTTAAAAGGGCCCGAAAGAAAATAACTGATTCAAACGTTCGAATTGAACGCCAACTTCGCGACGATGACTTCGCATCGGTGGCGAGTGACGCTACAGTCGCCGCGTTTACTCTCCCCTGAGAGTTGAGCGAATCGACTTGTAACTTCGAGGTTACGAATCCGACTCTACGTTTAGGTTTACCTTTTCCATTAATTTTAAAGGGACGGGGTGGTGGTGGGGTGGTTGGCGATGACAGACCAATCGCGCGCCTCACCGCCACCATCGTCGCTTTCGACGAACTCGACCTCGAGCCGAGCCGAGCCGAGCCGAGCGGGGCCGACGGGCTCCCGGAAAATTCGTGAAGGCGATATACCTTTAATTCCCAGTTGGCCGTAACTTCTTCGATGACGTCAAATTAGTGAAATTTTGCGATTTCTTTGTCGCCGTATAGCTCGAGAACCGGTCGACGGGTGCGGGCGAGAGTAGGCTCGTCGGACGGAGGACGCGGAGACGAAGGTTTACCGCCCGAAAAATTCGCGAAAGATTCTCGAAAAATTTTTTACGTGTGCATCGATAACGCGCGACGACCTCGGCGGAGGATAAGTTACCGACCACCACCGGCAGTGGTCGGTAACGCTCGGGGGGTATAAGCTGCCGCGATAAAAATGAAACCCGAATTTCGGCGCTTCCACGGTTCAGGGCTGAAAAGGGCCCGAAAGAAAATAACTGATTCAAACGTTCGAATTGAACGCCAACTTTGCGACGCTGACTTCGCATCGGTGGCGAGTGCCGCTACAGTCGCCGCGTTTACTCTCCCCTGAGAGTTGAGCGAATCGACATGTAACTTCGAGGTTACGAATCCGACTCTACGTTTAGGTTTACCTTTTCCATTAATTTTAAAGGGAGTGGGGGTGGGGGGGTTGGCGATGACAGACCAATCGCGCGCCTCCCCGCCACCATCGTCGCTATCGACGACCTCGACCTCGAGCCGAACCGAGCCGAGCCGAGCGGAGCCGAAGGCCCGTTGGGCTCCCGGAAAATTCGTGAAGGTGATATACCTTTAATTCCCAGTTGGCCGTAACTTTTTCGATGACGTCAAATTAGTGAAAAATCAAAGTTTTTTTGTTGCCGTATAGCTCGAGACCCGGTCGACGGTTGCGGGCGAGAGTAGGCTCGTCGGACGGAGGACGCGGAGACGAAGGTTTACCGCCCGAACAATTCGCGAAAGATTCTCGAAAAATTTTTTACGTATGCATCGGTAAAGCGCGTCGACCTCGGCGGAGGATAAGTTACCGACCACCACCGGCAGTGGTCGGTAACGCTCGGGGGGTATAAGCTGCCGCGTTAAAAATGAAACCCGAATTTCGGCGCTTCCACGGTTCAGGGCTGAAAAGGGCCCGAAAGAAAATAACTGATTCAAACGTTCGAATTGAACGCCAACTTTGCGACGCTGACTTCGCATCGATGGCGAGTGCCGCCACAGTCGCCGCGTTTACTCTCCGATAGTTGAGCGAATCGACTTGTAACTTTGAGCTTACGAATCCGACTCTACGTTTAGGTTTACATTTTCCATTAATTTTAAAGGGGCAGGGGGGTTGGGTGGGGGTGGTTGGTGTTGACAGACCAACTGCACGCCTCCCCGCCACCATCGTCGCTACCGACGACCTCGACCTCGAGCCGAGCCGAGCCGAGCCGAGCCGAAGGACCGACGGGCTCCCGGAATATTCCGAAAGGCGATATACCTTTAATTCCCAGTTGGCCGTAACTTTCTCGGTGACGTCAAATTAGTGAAATTTTGCGATCTCTTTGTCGCCGTATAGCTCGAGAACGGGTCGACGGGTGCGGGCGAGAGTAGGCTCGTCGGACGGAGGACGCGGAGACGAAGGTTTACCGCGCGAAAAATTAGCGAAAATTCGCGAAAAATTTTTTACGTGTGCATCGGTAACGCGCGTCGACCTCGGCGGAGGATAACTTACCGACCACCACCGGCAGTGGTCGGTAACGCTCGGGGGCTATAAGCTGCCGCGTTAAAAATGAAACCCGAATTTCGGCGCTTCCACGGTTCATGGCTGAAAAGGGCCCGAAAGAAAATAACTGATTCAAACGTTCGAATTTAACGCCAACTTCGCGACGCTGACTTCGCATCGATGGCGAGTGCCGCCACAGTCGCCGCGTTTACTCTCGCTTGATAGTTGAGCGAATCGACTTGTAACTTTGAGCTTACGAATCCGACTCTACGTTTAGGTTTACATTTTCCATTAATTTTAAAGGGGCAGGGGGGGTTGGGGTGGGGGTGGTTGATCTTGACAGACCAACCGCACGCCTCCCCGCCACCATCGTCGCTACCGACGACCTCGACCTCGAGCCGAGCCGAGCCGAAGGACCGACGGGCTCCCGGAAAATTCCGAAAGGCGATATACGTTTAATTCCCAGTTGGCCGTAACTTTCTCGGTGACGTCAAATTAGTGAAATTTTGCGATCTCTTTGTCGCCGTATAGCTCGAGAACGGGTCGATGGGCGCGGGCGAGAGTAGGCTCGTCGGACGGAGGACGCGGAGACGAAAGTTTACCGCGCGAAAAATTCGCGAAAATTCGCAAAAAAATTTTTTACGTGTGCATCGGTAACGCGCGTCGACCTCGGCGGAGGATAACTTACTGACCACCACCGGCAGTGGTCGGTAACGCTCGGGGGGTATAAGCTGCCGCGTTAAAAATGTAACCCGAATTTCGGCGCTTCCACGGTTCACGGCTTAAAAGGGCCCGAAAGAAAATAACTGATTCAAACGTTCGAATTGAACGCCAACTTCGCGACGATGACTTCGCATCGGTGGCGAGTGACGCTACAGTCGCCGCGTTTACTCTCCCCTGAGAGTTGAGCGAATCGACTTGTAACTTCGAGGTTACGAATCCGACTCTACGTTTAGGTTTACCTTTTCCATTAATTTTAAAGGGACGGGGTGGTGGTGGGGTGGTTGGCGATGACAGACCAATCGCGCGCCTCACCGCCACCATCGTCGCTTTCGACGAACTCGACCTCGAGCCGAGCCGAGCCGAGCCGAGCGGGGCCGAAGGCCCGATGGGCTCCCGGAAAATTCGGGAAGGCGATATACCTTTAATTCCCAGTTGGCCGTAACTTTTTCGGTGACGTCAAATTAGTGAAATTTTGCGATTTCTTCGTCGCCGTATAGCTCGAGAACGGGTCGACGGGCGCGGGCGAGAGTAGGCTCGTCGGACAGAGGAGGCGGAGACAAAGGTTTACCGCGCGAAAAATTCTCGAAAATTCGCGAAAAATTTTTTACGTGTGCATCGGTAACGCGCGTCGACCTCGGCGGAGGATAACTTACCGACCACCACCGGCAGTGGTCGGTAACGCTCGGGGGGTATAAGCTGCCGCGTTAAAAATGAAACCCGAATTTCGGCACTTCCACGGTTCAGGGCTGAAAAGGGCCCGAAAGAAAATAACTGATTCAAACGTTCGAATTGAACGCCAACTTTGCGACGCTGACTTCGCATCGGTGGCGAGTGCCGCCACAGTCGCCGCGTTTACTCTCCCTTGATAGTTGAGCGAATCGACTTTTAACTTCAAGGTTACGAATCCGACTCTACGTTTAGGTTTACATTTTCCATTATTTTTAATGGGAGGGGGGTTGGGGGGGAGGATGGAGATGACAGACCAATCGCGCGCCTCCCCGCCACCATCGTAGCTACCGACGACCTAGACCTCGAGCCGAGCCGAGCGGGGCCGAAGGCCCGACGGGCTCCCGGAAAATTCGTGAAGGCGATATACCTTTAATTCCCAGTTGGCCGTAACTTCTTCGATGACGTCAAATTAGTGAAATTTTGCGATTTCTTTGTCGCCGTATAGCTCGAGAACCGGTCGACGGGTGCGGGCGAGAGTAGGCTCGTCGGACGGAGGACGCGGAGACGAAGGTTTACCGCCCGAAAAATTCGCGAAAGATTCTCGAAAAATTTTTTACGTGTGCATCGATAACGCGCGACGACCTCGGCGGAGGATAAGTTACCGACCACCACCGGCAGTGGTCGGTAACGCTCGGGGGGTATAAGCTGCCGCGATAAAAATGAAACCCGAATTTCGGCGCTTCCACGGTTCAGGGCTGAAAAGGGCCCGAAAGAAAATAACTGATTCAAACGTTCGAATTGAACGCCAACTTTGCGACGCTGACTTCGCATCGGTGGCGAGTGCCGCTACAGTCGCCGCGTTTACTCTCCCCTGAGAGTTGAGCGAATCGACATGTAACTTCGAGGTTACGAATCCGACTCTACGTTTAGGTTTACCTTTTCCATTAATTTTAAAGGGAGTGGGGGTGGGGGGGTTGGCGATGACAGACCAATCGCGCGCCTCCCCGCCACCATCGTCGCTATCGACGACCTCGACCTCGAGCCGAACCGAGCCGAGCCGAGCGGAGCCGAAGGCCCGTTGGGCTCCCGGAAAATTCGTGAAGGTGATATACCTTTAATTCCCAGTTGGCCGTAACTTTTTCGATGACGTCAAATTAGTGAAAAATCAAAGTTTTTTTGTCGCCGTATAGCTCGAGACCCGGTCGACGGTTGCGGGCGAGAGTAGGCTCGTCGGACGGAGGACGCGGAGACGAAGGTTAATCGCGCGAAAAAATCGCGAAAGATTCTCGAAAAACTTTTTACGTGTGCATCGGTAACGCGCGTCGACCTCTGCGGAGGATAACTTACCGACAACCACCGGCAGTGGTCGGTAACGCTCGGGGGATATAAGCTGCCGCGTTAAAAATGAAACCCGAATTTCGGCGCTTCCAATGTTCAGGGCTGAAAAGGGCCCGAAAGAAAATAACTGACTCAAACGTTCGAATTGAACGCCAACTTCGCGACGCTGACTTCGCATCGGTGGCGAGTGCCGCCACAGTCGCCGCGTTTACTCTCCCTTGATAGTTGAGCGAATCGACTTTTAACTTCGAGGTTACGAATCCGACTCTACGTTTAGGTTTACCTTTTCCATTAATTTTAAAGGGAGTGGGGGTGGGGGGGTTGGCGATGACAGACCAATCGCGCGCCTCACCGCCACCATCGTCGCTTTCGACGAACTCGACCTCGAGCCGAGCCGAGCCGAGCCGAGCCGAGCCGAGCCGAGCCGAGCGGGGCCGAAGGCCCGATGGGCTCCCGGAAAATTCGTGAAGGCGATATACCTTTAATTCCCAGTTGGCCGTAATTTCTTCGATGACGTCAAATTAGTGAAATTTTGCGATTTCTTTGTCGTCGTATAGCTCGAGAACCGGTCGACGGGTGCGGGCGAGAGTAGGCTCGTCGGACGGAGGACGCGGAGACGAAGGTTTACCGCCCGAAAAATTCGCGAAAGATTCTCGAAAAATTTTTTACGTGTGCATCGGTAACGCGCGACGACCTCGGCGGAGGATAAGTTACCGACCACCACCGGCAGTGGTCGGTAACGCTCGGGGGGTATAAGCTGCCGCGTTAAAAATGAAACCCGAATTTCGGCGCTTCCACGGTTCAGGGCTGAAAAGGGCCCGAAAGAAAATAACTGATTCAAACGTTCGAATTGAACGCCAACTTTGCGACGCTGACTTCGCATCGATGGCGAGTGCCGCCACAGTCGCCGCGTTTACTCTCCGATAGTTGAGCGAATCGACTTGTAACTTTGAGCTTACGAATCCGACTCTACGTTTAGGTTTACATTTTCCATTAATTTTAAAGGGGCAGGGGGGTTGGGTGGGGGTGGTTGGTGTTGACAGACCAACTGCACGCCTCCCCGCCACCATCGTCGCTACCGACGACCTCGACCTCGAGCCGAGCCGAGCCGAGCCGAGCCGAAGGACCGACGGGCTCCCGGAATATTCCGAAAGGCGATATACCTTTAATTCCCAGTTGGCCGTAACTTTCTCGGTGACGTCAAATTAGTGAAATTTTGCGATCTCTTTGTCGCCGTATAGCTCGAGAACGGGTCGACGGGTGCGGGCGAGAGTAGGCTCGTCGGACGGAGGACGCGGAGACGAAGGTTTACCGCGCGAAAAATTAGCGAAAATTCGCGAAAAATTTTTTACGTGTGCATCGGTAACGCGCGTCGACCTCGGCGGAGGATAACTTACCGACCACCACCGGCAGTGGTCGGTAACGCTCGGGGGCTATAAGCTGCCGCGTTAAAAATGAAACCCGAATTTCGGCGCTTCCACGGTTCATGGCTGAAAAGGGCCCGAAAGAAAATAACTGATTCAAACGTTCGAATTTAACGCCAACTTCGCGACGCTGACTTCGCATCGATGGCGAGTGCCGCCACAGTCGCCGCGTTTACTCTCGCTTGATAGTTGAGCGAATCGACTTGTAACTTTGAGCTTACGAATCCGACTCTACGTTTAGGTTTACATTTTCCATTAATTTTAAAGGGGCAGGGGGGGTTGGGGTGGGGGTGGTTGATCTTGACAGACCAACCGCACGCCTCCCCGCCACCATCGTCGCTACCGACGACCTCGACCTCGAGCCGAGCCGAGCCGAAGGACCGACGGGCTCCCGGAAAATTCCGAAAGGCGATATACGTTTAATTCCCAGTTGGCCGTAACTTTCTCGGTGACGTCAAATTAGTGAAATTTTGCGATCTCTTTGTCGCCGTATAGCTCGAGAACGGGTCGATGGGCGCGGGCGAGAGTAGGCTCGTCGGACGGAGGACGCGGAGACGAAAGTTTACCGCGCGAAAAATTCGCGAAAATTCGCAAAAAAATTTTTTACGTGTGCATCGGTAACGCGCGTCGACCTCGGCGGAGGATAACTTACTGACCACCACCGGCAGTGGTCGGTAACGCTCGGGGGGTATAAGCTGCCGCGTTAAAAATGTAACCCGAATTTCGGCGCTTCCACGGTTCACGGCTTAAAAGGGCCCGAAAGAAAATAACTGATTCAAACGTTCGAATTGAACGCCAACTTCGCGACGATGACTTCGCATCGGTGGCGAGTGACGCTACAGTCGCCGCGTTTACTCTCCCCTGAGAGTTGAGCGAATCGACTTGTAACTTCGAGGTTACGAATCCGACTCTACGTTTAGGTTTACCTTTTCCATTAATTTTAAAGGGACGGGGTGGTGGTGGGGTGGTTGGCGATGACAGACCAATCGCGCGCCTCACCGCCACCATCGTCGCTTTCGACGAACTCGACCTCGAGCCGAGCCGAGCCGAGCCGAGCGGGGCCGAAGGCCCGATGGGCTCCCGGAAAATTCGGGAAGGCGATATACCTTTAATTCCCAGTTGGCCGTAACTTTTTCGGTGACGTCAAATTAGTGAAATTTTGCGATTTCTTCGTCGCCGTATAGCTCGAGAACGGGTCGACGGGCGCGGGCGAGAGTAGGCTCGTCGGACAGAGGAGGCGGAGACAAAGGTTTACCGCGCGAAAAATTCTCGAAAATTCGCGAAAAATTTTTTACGTGTGCATCGGTAACGCGCGTCGACCTCGGCGGAGGATAACTTACCGACCACCACCGGCAGTGGTCGGTAACGCTCGGGGGGTATAAGCTGCCGCGTTAAAAATGAAACCCGAATTTCGGCACTTCCACGGTTCAGGGCTGAAAAGGGCCCGAAAGAAAATAACTGATTCAAACGTTCGAATTGAACGCCAACTTTGCGACGCTGACTTCGCATCGGTGGCGAGTGCCGCCACAGTCGCCGCGTTTACTCTCCCTTGATAGTTGAGCGAATCGACTTTTAACTTCAAGGTTACGAATCCGACTCTACGTTTAGGTTTACATTTTCCATTATTTTTAATGGGAGGGGGGTTGGGGGGGAGGATGGAGATGACAGACCAATCGCGCGCCTCCCCGCCACCATCGTAGCTACCGACGACCTAGACCTCGAGCCGAGCCGAGCGGGGCCGAAGGCCCGACGGGCTCCCGGAAAATTCGTGAAGGCGATATACCTTTAATTCCCAGTTGGCCGTAACTTCTTCGATGACGTCAAATTAGTGAAATTTTGCGATTTCTTTGTCGCCGTATAGCTCGAGAACCGGTCGACGGGTGCGGGCGAGAGTAGGCTCGTCGGACGGAGGACGCGGAGACGAAGGTTTACCGCCCGAAAAATTCGCGAAAGATTCTCGAAAAATTTTTTACGTGTGCATCGATAACGCGCGACGACCTCGGCGGAGGATAAGTTACCGACCACCACCGGCAGTGGTCGGTAACGCTCGGGGGGTATAAGCTGCCGCGATAAAAATGAAACCCGAATTTCGGCGCTTCCACGGTTCAGGGCTGAAAAGGGCCCGAAAGAAAATAACTGATTCAAACGTTCGAATTGAACGCCAACTTTGCGACGCTGACTTCGCATCGGTGGCGAGTGCCGCTACAGTCGCCGCGTTTACTCTCCCCTGAGAGTTGAGCGAATCGACATGTAACTTCGAGGTTACGAATCCGACTCTACGTTTAGGTTTACCTTTTCCATTAATTTTAAAGGGAGTGGGGGTGGGGGGGTTGGCGATGACAGACCAATCGCGCGCCTCCCCGCCACCATCGTCGCTATCGACGACCTCGACCTCGAGCCGAACCGAGCCGAGCCGAGCGGAGCCGAAGGCCCGTTGGGCTCCCGGAAAATTCGTGAAGGTGATATACCTTTAATTCCCAGTTGGCCGTAACTTTTTCGATGACGTCAAATTAGTGAAAAATCAAAGTTTTTTTGTCGCCGTATAGCTCGAGACCCGGTCGACGGTTGCGGGCGAGAGTAGGCTCGTCGGACGGAGGACGCGGAGACGAAGGTTAATCGCGCGAAAAAATCGCGAAAGATTCTCGAAAAACTTTTTACGTGTGCATCGGTAACGCGCGTCGACCTCTGCGGAGGATAACTTACCGACAACCACCGGCAGTGGTCGGTAACGCTCGGGGGATATAAGCTGCCGCGTTAAAAATGAAACCCGAATTTCGGCGCTTCCAATGTTCAGGGCTGAAAAGGGCCCGAAAGAAAATAACTGACTCAAACGTTCGAATTGAACGCCAACTTCGCGACGCTGACTTCGCATCGGTGGCGAGTGCCGCCACAGTCGCCGCGTTTACTCTCCCTTGATAGTTGAGCGAATCGACTTTTAACTTCGAGGTTACGAATCCGACTCTACGTTTAGGTTTACCTTTTCCATTAATTTTAAAGGGAGTGGGGGTGGGGGGGTTGGCGATGACAGACCAATCGCGCGCCTCACCGCCACCATCGTCGCTTTCGACGAACTCGACCTCGAGCCGAGCCGAGCCGAGCCGAGCCGAGCCGAGCCGAGCGGGGCCGAAGGCCCGATGGGCTCCCGGAAAATTCGTGAAGGCGATATACCTTTAATTCCCAGTTGGCCGTAATTTCTTCGATGACGTCAAATTAGTTGTAACGTCGTACCGACGTGTTGCGTCGGTTTTGTTCGCACGAGCAAATTCTCGCTGTACATACATATATATACATATGGTATACGTATACTTCCTTCGTAAAATCCAAACCGAAATCGCGTTTAAATCCGTACACAGCGATATGTATATATATATCTTACGCGTATTTATATATATATATATACATATCCCCGTGAGAGTGAACATAGGGAATCGGGAAAGAAGCGATAGTCACCGGTACAAGCGGACGCCAGCATGGCAACCGCGAGTACAGGTGTACGTACATCTAAACCGCCGTTTCGTTCGAACTGCGAAAAGTATACATCGACGACAACATATTCGTCCGTGCCTGGTACGATTTAGACAAAAGGACTTCGCGGTTCACCGAATCCCTATGGTCCGCGCTCTTATCATAAATAAGACGAAATCGCGCGAATCGCTCCTCTTCCAGTTTCGGAATTCTACGAATTCAGTTCTCTCGCGTCTTCAATCGAATTCAGTTCGACTCAGTCTTTTCTCGCGTTTTCGGACTCTATTTCAGATCGTTCACGATATTCAGGTCGTATTGCTCCTTACCATTTACACTATTTCTTTATATATCATTTGGTTCTAAATTGTTATTCGAGTCTGCTCGTAGATTATTATTACGTATTTACAGATATTATTCTGGTTTATTGGTCGTACGAGGTTACTCGTAAACCGTCACCGTTATTTTGTTGTACGAGCTTACTCGCATTATCATTTCACATTTATAATTACTGTTCTCGTGCTATCTTGTTTATGCGATTTGCTCGCTTTATTATTCACATTTCAATTGTTAATTTTGTGTTATTTGGCTTATACGAGCTTGCTCGCATTACTATTCATATTGCAATTGCTATTTTTGTTAATTTGGCGCTATTTTTGTTTGAACGAGCTTGCTCGCATTACTATTCGTATTGCAATTGCTATTTTTGTTAATTTGGCGCTATTTTTGTTTGAACGAGCTTGCTCGCATTACTATTCGTATTGATAACTATTATCTAGTGCTATTTTGTTGTACGAGCTTGCTCGCATTATAATTAAGGCTGATAATTCTTATTTTTGTGCCATTTTGCTTTGTATGAGCTCGCTCGTAACCTGCTTGTTACTATTCTGTGCTATATATCTCGTTCGAGCTCGCTAGCGAGCCGACATTGTATTTGGTTCACGAGTTCTGCTCGCAAGTCTTATTCTTGTACATATTCTGATTCATTATATTCTGTCTGTTTAAACCATCTATTTCGCAGCTTATTTAGCAATACCTCGCCCTCGCTATCTCCCATGCCCCGTCGCGCCGGTAGGAGCTACCAAATCGGTAAATTGGTGCGACAGCTACGCGCCGAAGGGAAAGCTACCGTTTACAATCCGTACTTGGGAATCGCTAAACAGCCCAGGATCATCCGCGACGTCCCCCTTGCTCGTCGAGTAAAAATAGTGGACCGTCGAGAGATCGCGATACCTCCGCGACGCGAAGAAGGAACCGCTGACCGCGCTGAAACGCCTCCGCGCCGCGAAGAAACGACCGTCGGACGGCCTGATTCCGCGCCTCCTCCCCCGTGGAGGTTGATACCGATCCGATTCCTCCCGAGTCTCCCTCCACTGGAGGAAATCAGTATCGAGGACCCGCGTTACGAACGTTACGTCGTCCGCAGAATACTCACCCTAAGGTGGTATTACTAAAGTTCGTCGATCAGTGACCGAGTGGAGTGATCGCGAGTGTGTGCGTGTGTGTGTGCGCGTCTCCGGGTTGTTCAATCCCGATCGGTCCGTCGATCGATTCCTCACATCCCTCACATTCCTCACATTCGTTCCTATAACCCCTAAAATTGGTGTATCAATCGTGTACGTCTGAGCCCAGAGGGTGCTCGGTACCGAGAGAACACTAATTTCCCTTCGGTCGAGAATCCTGTCACGAATCGAACAACCCACGCGCTCGGACGAGTCACACACAACACGCCCACATAGTGACACTCTGATCGCAGGGAGCTGTCACCGTCATCGCGCAGTTCGTCGCTCCGTCGCGACATCCCCGCCGGACGACGTCCATTCATTTCCCTCTTCGCCCCCTTTCAACAACGACGAACGCCGGTATCGGGTCCCTGATCAGACGTGGACGTTACGCGCCACGTGGATCTAAGATCGTCTTAAATAAATTGGTCGGTTACGTCCCCGCCCCGTCTGGGCGTCGTTTCGTCGGATCATATCCGACCCGGGACGTAACAGGAGTATATTTTTGGCGCAGTCGGTAGGACACGACGATCGCCGAATAAAGCCGGTTGTTCGTTGCTGAAAATCTAATCGAAATTCCTTTCTTTCCCGCTCTTTGGCGGCCTTGTATCGCCTAACCCTCTCTCTTCACGATGGATTCCGCTGCATCAAAATTGAATTCTAACGTGCCCTCACCTCTCTCCGAGGAGGACCTATTCGCGTTCCAATTGGAACTCGCCAAGAAGGAAGCCGCCCTCCAGGAGCGCGCCGCCGCCCTTGAAACCGCGGCGAGCCTACGCGAGTCAGAACAACGCGCGCGTGAAAATGAACTCTTAGCAATGCGTCGCGACCTTCATGAGATGCGTTTGAACCACCTTGACTCGAACGCTGCACGCTTCCGCCCCCGCTACGATTCAACCCCCTTTACCGAAGCTCCTCGCCCAGACCCTGTGAATTTCACTGTTAAGCAAGCAGTAGAATTCATACCCACCTTCGATGGCAGTAATATGACCGTCCTACAATTCATCCGAGCGTGCAAACGCGCACGCGAGGTCATACCCGCGTACGCAGAACACACGCTGACCAAACTCGTCTGCAACAAGCTCCGCGGTCGCGCCTACGCGGCCGTGGAGGACGAAGATTGCTCCACTATTTCAGACCTCTGCAGCCGTCTTAAAGACGTGCTGGGTCCCCATCGCTTCGTTGACCAGTACCGAGGCGAACTGGCAAGCATCTCGCAGCGGCCCACCGAACACGTGCTCGACTTTATCAGTCGCGTAAAAGACTTACGCACCGCGATCCTCGATTGTCACCGCGACGGGACCAATGTCGACGATATCGACACCCTTACTATAGACAGTTTCATTCGCGGCCTTATCCCCACGTTACGCGCCGAGGTCCGCCCGCTCCGAAACGAGCCGCTGCGTGTAGTTTTCAACGAGGCCATTTCTGCCTACAAACAATACGAGCTCGATAAGCTACGTTACCGAGAACCCCTTCGCGACGACTATCGCCACGTACACTTCTCGGAGGCAAGGTCCACTACGCCAGATCGCCGCGACCATTATTCACCGGAGCCTCGACGTCGCGCCCCTGAGACTCGCGACCGGTACGACCTTCCCCCTCACGAGCTTCGCGGTTATCACGAAACTCGAAGCCGCACACCCGACCGCCGTCCCTACGCCGAGCCTTCAGCTTGGCGTGACCCGAGTTTCAGAAGCCCGCACGAGGGTGTCCGACGCCCCGCACCCCCGACTCCTCTCATTGCACGGGCCCCAACGCCCCCATCTCAAGAACCCCGCGACCGTTTCCCCTCCGAATCGGCGAAATTTTGCAGGTATTGCAAAAACCCGGGCCATGACATTCACGAATGTCGCAAGCGGGAATATAATAACAATTTGAGACAGGGAAACGGGACCAGCCTCCCGTCCGAACCAGCGTCTGGTCGGGAGGCCCCAACTTCAAGAAACGTCCCACGACCGGTGGGACACCTCGAAATGCCCCCCGTCTCGTCTCCGCGATAACTCTCGCGGCTGATTCGCCGATACCCCGCGTGACCGTTACCGCGCCACAATTCACAACGCCGTGTGAGTTCCTCGTCGACACGGGGTCTGAATTAAACATCATCAAATCGTCTAGCGTAAAGCCCGGTGTCCCGGTCGACTCGGGAGACGTTGTCCAAGTCCATGGTATCACCGAAGGTGTCACCAGTACCTTGGGCCGGATCGACGCGGAGCTCAACGACGCCATCCCTGTCTCCTTCCAGGTTTTCCCCGATGTCCTCCCTTCTAATATCGACGGCATTCTTGGTGCCCCCTTTTTCCACGAAAATGGAGAGATCTCCTTTACGAAAAGAGAAATCTCCAAAGATCACCTCAACGTACCGTTCTCGAACACGTGCGAGTTCGCAATCGAAGCCCGTACCGCCGCCTGCATCGCCGTTAACGTAACCGGACCGACCGTCGGTTACATCCGCCGTATAGAAATTAAACAGGGCGTATTTCTAGGCGACTGTCTCGTCACCAACTCGAACGGAAGGGCATGCCTACGGTGCTTTAACACATCGGCCGAGGCAGCATCCTTCCGTCTACCCACATTGGAGGTAGAAGAAATCGAAGATCCTCCGCTATATTCCCCTCCCACACCCAACCCCATTCCTGATTCCGGGTCAGTTTCGGAACGTCCTACTAATTTCGCATCTCGTACGACTCGACCGTACGAGTCGATCAATAATGATCACCTCGCGTCAAATTCAAAATCCGAATCCGCTTCGGATCATTCTTATTCTAATTTAAATTCAACCTCCGAATCCGCTTCGGATTATTCTAATCCTAATTCATATCTTAAATCCGGAACTGTTTCAAACTATCTCGCTACACCTCGTACGACTCGCCCGTACGAGTCGATCAAAAATGATCACTTCGCGCCGATTACAGAGATAGAAACAAAAGGAGTTCACTTCTCCCCGCAGGATATCACTCTGCGTATGAAAGAACTCTGCGAAACAATCCCACTGAACCACCTCAACTCGGACGAGGCGTCCCACGTCAAAACCCTATTACACGAAAACCATGATCTCTTCCACCTCCAAGGGAGCCGTTTAGGCAAAACTAACGCCGTGACCCACAAAATTCCGACGACAGACGACGTCCCTGTGCATACGAAGCAGTATCGCTACCCGCCGATCCACAAGGAAGAGATCGATAGACAAATGCGCGACCTCCTAGCCAATGACATAGTAGTTCCGTCCAATTCACCATACAACTCCCCCTTGTGGATCGTGCCCAAGAAACCGGACGCCGACGGTACCAAGAAATGGCGTATGGTGATAGATTACCGTGCGTTGAATGAAAAGTCGATAGCCGATGCATACCCGCTACCCAGCATAAACGAAATTCTTGACCAGCTGGGTAGCGCTAAATATTTTAGCGTATTTGACTTGGCTAGCGGCTTCCACCAAATCGCCATGGACCCAGCGGACGCTGCGAAAACCGCGTTTTCCACCCCATTCGGCCATTACCAGTACAATCGTATGCCGTTTGGGCTGAAAAACGCCCCCGCTACCTTCCAACGCCTAATGGACAACATCCTAAGCGGACTCCAGGGAAACGAGCTATTCGTCTACCTGGACGATATTGTAATATACGCCCGTACCCTGGAGGAACACCGCGCAAAGTTCAATAAATTAGCTAACCGCCTCAGGAACGCGAATTTGAAGCTTCAACCGTCAAAGTGCGGCTTTCTTTTCAAGGAAGTGGCTTACCTCGGCCACCAAATTAGCGAGCAAGGAGTCAAGCCCTGCCCAAAAAAAATAAGCGCCGTCCAAAACTATCCGCGACCGAAATCCGCGAAAAATGTACGCGAATTCCTGGGACTCGCAGGATACTACCGACGATTTATAGACAAGTTCGCGCAGATCTCCAAACCCTTAACCAAGCTCCTAACCAAGAACACGAAATTTGCGTGGGGACCGGACCAGGAAAGAGCATTCGACGCGCTCCGCTCAGCCTTGTGCTGCGAACCGGTCCTCCAATACCCCGACTTCGATAAGCCATTCAATGTAACATGCGATGCCTCGGGCCATGCCATCGGAGCAGTCCTGAGCCAGGGGGAAGTAGGTAAAGACCGCCCGGTCGCCTACGCATCGCGAATCCTGCACGGAGCGGAATTAAATTACTCCACGATCGAAAAGGAGTGTTTGGCCATAGTTTTTGCTGTCCAGTATTTCCGACCGTACATCTACGGCCGACAATTTGTACTAATCACAGACCACCGCCCCCTGGTCTGGATGAATTCAGTAAAGGACCCAACCTCACGTCTGCTCCGATGGAGGCTAAAACTTGCGGAATTCGATTACAAAATCTTGTACAAGCCAGGCAGGGCGAACTCAAACGCGGATGCATTGTCCCGCAACCCGGTAGCCCTCCCCATCTACGAGGACACATCGGAAGAAACAATCCCCTCCCCAGCATCACGAGCAGCAGACGACCCTACCTTCGACGTCACGCTAGGGAGCTACGAATACTTCACGCCCCCTCAAACAAGGAGTCGCCGACCGATACCGACCCCTCGAAGTCCGCGTTCCCAGTGGTGGTTACACGACACGTCGTCAGAATCACCAGGGGATAGTACACCTGAAACTATCATAGAGGGAGACGATCCCGTAGCAACCTCCACCCCCGCTCCGCATACCCCCCTTCCCGGCTTTCTCAACACGACTCCGTATTTTCCGGAGCCTCCCTCCCCAATCGCCCACCCATCAGACTCTAGGCCTATGACGTCATCCCTCCCCCACAGTTCCTACAGTCCCGCCAGCCCGGGGTCATTTCCCCCCTCGGCCACCGTGGACCAGCGGCTCGCCGACGCCCCCACGGACGACTCGAGCCCGGGAGACGCGACCTTCGGGTCCGAGAGCCCGCAGGCCCCCGCGCATGGTCGCATCATCGTCCACCTCCGCGATAGGCTCATCATGCGGAAGGACAATTTGGTCTGCTTCATAACGCGGGACGGCAGACCGGCGGACCCAGGAGCAGCTGACCTTTTTAAACAAGGGAGGCTGACGAACAGCGCTGAACTCGTCCTCCATAGGGCCAAGGTAGACGACTTCGGATCGTTTAAACTGATCCAGCTGCCGGTCAAACAGACGTCGTTCCATGAGGCTACCCTAGACGACGTCCACGAATGTCTCCGTTCCCTATACAATGTGGTCACCGAGCTACAACTCCCCACATTCTCATTCTCCAGATCCACCCTCGACAACATCCCATGGCACCATATCCAGGCGTCCATCATCGAAACCTTCTCCCAAGTTCCCCTACGAATTTTTCTCTGTTCCCACGACGTACAAATCCCCGCGGAAGATAGGCGGCAAGATATCCTCACGGATAATCACGCCTCCGCCTACGGCGGCCACAAAGGAATCACGAAGACGTACAAGAGGATCAGAGAGAAGTACTACTGGCAGACCCTGAAGGCTGACGTCGCCACTTTCGTCAACAATTGCCCCAGCTGCCAGCTGCACAAGCTCACAAGGGTGAAACCCCGTCTTCCGATGACTCTGACGGACACGCCAGGAAGGGCGTTCGACAAGGTGTCATTGGACGTTGTAGGCCCGCTCTCACCGACACCCGAAGGCCACCAGTACATCCTCACGATGCAGGACCTACTGACAAAGTACTCCTTGGCGATCCCACTAAAGGGCATCGGCGCCGTCGAAACCGCCGACGCCTTCGTTGAACATCTCATCTGCAGATTCGGGGCACCAAAGGCAATCCTGACGGACCAAGGGAGGAATTTCATCAGCTCCCTGATGAAAGCCGTAGCCAAAAGATTCAAAATCGCACGAGTCCAAACGACTGCGTACCACCCTCAAAGCAATGGATCGATAGAGAGATCGCACCACGTCCTGACGGAGTATCTCAAGCAATTCGTCACACACGGCAACTGGAATACATGGCTCAATTTAGCCATGTTCAGCTACAATACGAGCGTACACGAGGGTACAAAATTCACCCCCCACGAGCTGGTGTTTGGATCGCTGGCGCGTGTCCCGGTTTCCGACACGGCAGCTCCGCACCTGGATAACGAGTCATATGACGACTATTACCAGGGGCTGCAGAGGAAGATTACGGAAACCCTGAACCAGGCAAGAGCAAATCTCGTCGCGGCCAAGGAGAGGTCCAAGCAGTACTACGACAGACAAGTGCGTCTGCAAGCAATCGCCGTAGGCGACAAAGTTTACCTCTTGAACGAACCAAGGAAAGGTAAATTCGATGCGCAATACACTGGTTCCTACGAGGTCGCCGAAATCCTGCCAAACAATAACATCAAGATCAACACCAGAAGAGGCTTCAAAATCGTTCACGCCGACAAATTGAAGAAGGCAAAAACCCCCCCCACCTTCCCGTGTATTACCCCCCCCCCCCGATCGGCCGTCGTCTCGCGCTGCACGACGACACCCTGACATACGACGAGGATCCGTCACCCAGCCACCATGTGCCTCTTCGCCAAACCGCGCGCCACTGCCAGAGAGAAGGCAGCCAGGTTCAGCTCTCCCTTTGACTGGCACCAGTGCTACCAGGGAACTGCCTACTCCGACACCAAAGGCCGAGACATCTGCCAGCGTTGCAACCAGCACGTGCAAGGGACCGGAGAGGCGTTCCACGTCCACTCCATCCAGTGGATCAGGTGGATGAGGAACACCTGTGCGAACTGCAAAGGGCCTCTGTTTCGCACGCAACCCCCGTTGGACTGCAACGAATGCGGGACGCGGCTCAGCATTATCATGGCCAAAACCATATTCAGGAGCAGCCCACATGTGGAGGAACTCCGGCGATATCAGCTCCCGCTGAGAGCTAACAATCCAGCGCCCTAATGCCACTTCGTCTTCTGGTAGGGCATCGCGCCCGAAGAGCCCCCCCCGGAAAGTCGCCATCCCGGGGAGGAAGGTGTGACGTCGTCCGACGTTGGATTTGGAGTTTCCTCAGCAGACCCCACACCCCCCATATCCAACACGTCGTCAGCAGCATCCGCGTTCCATTGCATTGCCGCCGGAAAAGTTCGCGCCCCAAGGGGTAAGGTGTAACGTCGTACCGACGTGTTGCGTCGGTTTTGTTCGCACGAGCAAATTCTCGCTGTACATACATATATATACATATGGTATACGTATACTTCCTTCGTAAAATCCAAACCGAAATCGCGTTTAAATCCGTACACAGCGATATGTATATATATATCTTACGCGTATTTATATATATATATATACATATCCCCGTGAGAGTGAACATAGGGAATCGGGAAAGAAGCGATAGTCACCGGTACAAGCGGACGCCAGCATGGCAACCGCGAGTACAGGTGTACGTACATCTAAACCGCCGTTTCGTTCGAACTGCGAAAAGTATACATCGACGACAACATATTCGTCCGTGCCTGGTACGATTTAGACAAAAGGACTTCGCGGTTCACCGAATCCCTATGGTCCGCGCTCTTATCATAAATAAGACGAAATCGCGCGAATCGCTCCTCTTCCAGTTTCGGAATTCTACGAATTCAGTTCTCTCGCGTCTTCAATCGAATTCAGTTCGACTCAGTCTTTTCTCGCGTTTTCGGACTCTATTTCAGATCGTTCACGATATTCAGGTCGTATTGCTCCTTACCATTTACACTATTTCTTTATATATCATTTGGTTCTAAATTGTTATTCGAGTCTGCTCGTAGATTATTATTACGTATTTACAGATATTATTCTGGTTTATTGGTCGTACGAGGTTACTCGTAAACCGTCACCGTTATTTTGTTGTACGAGCTTACTCGCATTATCATTTCACATTTATAATTACTGTTCTCGTGCTATCTTGTTTATGCGATTTGCTCGCTTTATTATTCACATTTCAATTGTTAATTTTGTGTTATTTGGCTTATACGAGCTTGCTCGCATTACTATTCATATTGCAATTGCTATTTTTGTTAATTTGGCGCTATTTTTGTTTGAACGAGCTTGCTCGCATTACTATTCGTATTGCAATTGCTATTTTTGTTAATTTGGCGCTATTTTTGTTTGAACGAGCTTGCTCGCATTACTATTCGTATTGATAACTATTATCTAGTGCTATTTTGTTGTACGAGCTTGCTCGCATTATAATTAAGGCTGATAATTCTTATTTTTGTGCCATTTTGCTTTGTATGAGCTCGCTCGTAACCTGCTTGTTACTATTCTGTGCTATATATCTCGTTCGAGCTCGCTAGCGAGCCGACATTGTATTTGGTTCACGAGTTCTGCTCGCAAGTCTTATTCTTGTACATATTCTGATTCATTATATTCTGTCTGTTTAAACCATCTATTTCGCAGCTTATTTAGCAATACCTCGCCCTCGCTATCTCCCATGCCCCGTCGCGCCGGTAGGAGCTACCAAATCGGTAAATTGGTGCGACAGCTACGCGCCGAAGGGAAAGCTACCGTTTACAATCCGTACTTGGGAATCGCTAAACAGCCCAGGATCATCCGCGACGTCCCCCTTGCTCGTCGAGTAAAAATAGTGGACCGTCGAGAGATCGCGATACCTCCGCGACGCGAAGAAGGAACCGCTGACCGCGCTGAAACGCCTCCGCGCCGCGAAGAAACGACCGTCGGACGGCCTGATTCCGCGCCTCCTCCCCCGTGGAGGTTGATACCGATCCGATTCCTCCCGAGTCTCCCTCCACTGGAGGAAATCAGTATCGAGGACCCGCGTTACGAACGTTACGTCGTCCGCAGAATACTCACCCTAAGGTGGTATTACTAAAGTTCGTCGATCAGTGACCGAGTGGAGTGATCGCGAGTGTGTGCGTGTGTGTGTGCGCGTCTCCGGGTTGTTCAATCCCGATCGGTCCGTCGATCGATTCCTCACATCCCTCACATTCCTCACATTCGTTCCTATAACCCCTAAAATTGGTGTATCAATCGTGTACGTCTGAGCCCAGAGGGTGCTCGGTACCGAGAGAACACTAATTTCCCTTCGGTCGAGAATCCTGTCACGAATCGAACAACCCACGCGCTCGGACGAGTCACACACAACACGCCCACATAGTGACACTCTGATCGCAGGGAGCTGTCACCGTCATCGCGCAGTTCGTCGCTCCGTCGCGACATCCCCGCCGGACGACGTCCATTCATTTCCCTCTTCGCCCCCTTTCAACAACGACGAACGCCGGTATCGGGTCCCTGATCAGACGTGGACGTTACGCGCCACGTGGATCTAAGATCGTCTTAAATAAATTGGTCGGTTACGTCCCCGCCCCGTCTGGGCGTCGTTTCGTCGGATCATATCCGACCCGGGACGTAACATAGTGAAATTTTGCGATTTCTTTGTCGTCGTATAGCTCGAGAACCGGTCGACGGGTGCGGGCGAGAGTAGGCTCGTCGGACGGAGGAAGCGGAGACGAAGGTTTACCGCCCGAAAAATTCGCGAAAGATTCTCGAAAAATTTTTTACGTGTGCATCGGTAACGCGCGACGACCTCGGCGGAGGATAAGTTACCGACCACCACCGGCAGTGGTCGGTAACGCTCGGGGGGTATAAGCTGCCGCGTTAAAAATGAAACCCGAATTTCGGCGCTTCCACGGTTCAGGGCTGAAAAGGGCCCGAAAGAAAATAACTGATTCAAACGTTCGAATTGAACGCCAACTTTGCGACGCTGACTTCGCATCGGTGGCGAGTGCCGCTACAGTCGCCGCGTTTACTCTCCCCTGAGAGTTGAGCGAATCGACATGTAACTTCGAGGTTACGAATCCGACTCTACGTTTAGGTTTACCTTTTCCATTAATTTTAAAGGGAGTGGGGGTGGGGGGGTTGGCGATGACAGACCAATCGCGCGCCTCCCCGCCACCATCGTCGCTATCGACGACCTCGACCTCGAGCCGAACCGAGCCGAGCCGAGCGGGGCCGAAGGCCCGATGGGCTCCCGGAAAATTCGTGAAGGTGATATACCTTTAATTCCCAGTTGGCCGTAACTTTTTCGATGACGTCAAATTAGTGAAAAATCAAAGTTTTTTTGTCGCCGTATAGCTCGAGACCCGGTCGACGGTTGCGGGCGAGAGTAGGCTCGTCGGACGGAGGACGCGGAGACGAAGGTTAATCGCGCGAAAAAATCGCGAAAGATTCTCGAAAAACTTTTTACGTGTGCATCGGTAACGCGCGTCGACCTCGGCGGAGGATAACTTACCGACAACCACCGGCAGTGGTCGGTAACGCTCGGGGGATATAAGCTGCCGCGTTAAAAATGAAACCCGAATTTCGGCGCTTCCAATGTTCAGGGCTGAAAAGGGCCCGAAAGAAAATAACTGACTCAAACGTTCGAATTGAACGCCAACTTCGCGACGCTGACTTCGCATCGGTGGCGAGTACCGCTACAGTCGCCGCGTTTACTCTCCCCTGAGAGTTGAGCGAATCGACTTGTAACTTCGAGGTTACGAATCCGACTCTACGTTTAGGTTTACCTTTACCATTAATTTTAAAGGGACGGGGTGGTGGTGGGGTGGTTGGCGATGACAGACCAATCGCGCGCCTCACCGCCACCATCGTCGCTTTCGACGAACTCGACCTCGACCTCGAGCCGAGCCGAGCCGAGCCGAGCGGGGCCGATGGCCCGATGGGCTCCCGGAAAATTCGGGAAGGCGATGTACCTTTAATTCCCAGTTGGCCGTAACTTTTTCGGTGACGTCAAATTAGTGAAATTTTGCGATTTCTTTGTCGCCGTATAGCTCGAGAACGGGTCGACGGGCGCGGGCGAGAGTAGGCTCGTCGGACGGAGGACGCGGAGACGAAGGTTTACCGCACGAAAAATTCGCGAAAGATTCTCGAAAAACTTTTTACGTGTGCATCGGTAACGCGCGTCGACCTCGGCGGAGGATAACTTACCGACAACCACCGGCAGTGGTCGGTAACGCTCGGGGGATATAAGCTGCCGCGTTAAAAATGAAACCCGAATTTCGGCGCTTCCAATGTTCAGGGCTGAAAAGGTCCCGAAAGAAAATAACTGACTCAAACGTTCGAATTGAACGCCAACTTCGCGACGCTGACTTCGCATCGGTGGCGAGTGCCGCTACAGTCGCCGCGATTACTCTCCCTTGATAGTGGAGCGAATCGACTTTTAACTTCGAGGTTACGAATCCGACTCTACGTTTAGGTTTACCTTTTCCATTAATTTTAAAGGGAGTGGGGGTGGGGAGGGTTGGCGATGACAGACCAATCGCGCGCCTCACCGCCACCATCGTCGCTTTCGACGAACTCGACCTCGAGCCGAGCCGAGCCGAGCCGAGCGGGGCCGAAGGCCCGATGGGCTCCCGGAAAATTCGGGAAGGCGATATACCTTTAATTCCCAGTTGGCCGTAACTTTTTCGGTGACGTCAAATTAGTGAAATGTTGCGATTTCTTCGTCGCCGTATAGCTCGAGAACGGGTCGACGGGCGCGGGCGAGAGTAGGCTCGTCGGACAGAGGAGGCGGAGACAAAGGTTTACCGCGCGAAAAATTCTCGAAAATTCGCGAAAAATTTTTTACGTGTGCATCGGTAACGCGCGTCGACCTCGGCGGAGGATAACTTACCGACCACCACCGGCAGTGGTCGGTAACGCTCGGGGGGTATAAGCTGCCGCGTTAAAAATGAAACCCGAATTTCGGCACTTCCACGGTTCAGGGCTGAAAAGGGCCCGAAAGAAAATAACTGATTCAAACGTTCGAATTGAACGCCAACTTTGCGACGCTGACTTCGCATCGGTGGCGAGTGCCGCCACAGTCGCCGCGTTTACTCTCCCTTGATAGTTGAGCGAATCGACTTTTAACTTCGAGGTTACGAATCCGACTCTACGTTTAGGTTTACATTTTCCATTATTTTTAAAGGGAGGGGGGTTGGGGGGGAGGATGGAGATGACAGACCAATCGCGCGCCTCCCCGCCACCAATGTAGCTACCGACGACCTAGACCTCGAGCCGAGCCGAGCCGAGCGGGGCCGAAGGCCCGACGGGCTCCCGGAAAATTCGTGAAGGCGATATACCTTTAATTCCCAGTTGGCCGTAACTTCTTCGATGACGTCAAATTAGTGAAATTTTGCGATTTCTTTGTCGCCGTATAGCTCGAGAACCGGTCGACGGTTGCGGGCGAGAGTACGCTCGTCGGACGGAGGACGCGGAGACGAAGGTTTACCGCCCGAAAAATTCGCGAAAGATTCTCGAAAAATTTGTTACGTGTGCATCGGTAACGCGCGACGACCTCGGCGGAGGATAAGTTACCGACCACCACCGGCAGTGGTCGGTAACGCTCGGGGGGTATAAGCTGCCGCGTTAAAAATGAAACCCGAATTTCGGCGCTTCCACGGTTCAGGGCTGAAAAGGGCCCGAAAGAAAATAACTGATTCAAACGTTCGAATTGAACGCCAACTTTGCGACGCTGACTTCGCATCGGTGGCGAGTGCCGCTACAGTCGCCGCGTTTACTCTCCCCTGAGAGTTGAGCGAATCGACATGTAACTTCGAGGTTACGAATCCGACTCTACGTTTAGGTTTAACTTTTCCATTAATTTTAAAGGGAGTGGGGGTGGGGGGGTTGGCGATGACAGACCAATCGCGCGCCTCCCCGCCACCATCGTCGCTATCGACGACCTCGACCTCGAGCCGAACCGAGTCGAGCCGAGCGGGGCCGAAGGCCCGATGGGCTCCCGGAAAATTCGTGAAGGTGATATACCTTTAATTCCCAGTTGGCCGTAACTTTTTCGATGACGTCAAATTAGTGAAAAATCAAAGTTTTTTTGTCGCCGTATAGCTCGAGACCCGGTCGACGGTTGCGGGCGAGAGTAGGCTCGTCGGACGGAGGACGCGGAGACGAAGGTTAATCGCGCGAAAAAATCGCGAAAGATTCTCGAAAAACTTTTTACGTGTGCATCGGTAACGCGCGTCGACCTCGGCGGAGGATAACTTACCGACAACCACCGGCAGTGGTCGGTAACGCTCGGGGGATATAAGCTGCCGCGTTAAAAATGAAACCCGAATTTCGGCGCTTCCAATGTTCAGGGCTGAAAAGGGCCCGAAAGAAAATAACTGACTCAAACGTTCGAATTGAACGCCAACTTCGCGACGCTGACTTCGCATCGGTGGCGAGTACCGCTACAGTCGCCGCGTTTACTCTCCCCTGAGAGTTGAGCGAATCGACTTGTAACTTCGAGGTTACGAATCCGACTCTACGTTTAGGTTTACCTTTTCCATTAATTTTAAAGGGACGGGGTGGTGGTGGGGTGGTTGGCGATGACAGACCAATCGCGCGCCTCACCGCCACCATCGTCGCTTTCGACGAACTCGACCTCGACCTCGAGCCGAGCCGAGCCGAGCCGAGCCGAGCCGAGCGGGGCCGATGGCCCGATGGGCTCCCGGAAAATTCGGGAAGGCGATGTACCTTTAATTCCCAGTTGGCCGTAACTTTTTCGGTGACGTCAAATTAGTGAAATTTTGCGATTTCTTTGTCGCCGTATAGCTCGAGAACGGGTCGACGGGCGCGGGCGAGAGTAGGCTCGTCGGACGGAGGACGCGGAGACGAAGGTTTACCGCACGAAAAATTCGCGAAAGATTCTCGAAAAACTTTTTACGTGTGCATCGGTAACGCGCGTCGACCTCGGCGGAGGATAACTTACCGACAACCACCGGCAGTGGTCGGTAACGCTCGGGGGATATAAGCTGCCGCGTTAAAAATGAAACCCGAATTTCGGCGCTTCCAATGTTCAGGGCTGAAAAGGTCCCGAAAGAAAATAACTGACTCAAACGTTCGAATTGAACGCCAACTTCGCGACGCTGACTTCGCATCGGTGGCGAGTGCCGCTACAGTCGCCGCGATTACTCTCCCTTGAGAGTTGAGCGAATCGACTTGTAACTTCGAGGTTACGAATCCGACTCAACGTTTAGGTTTACCTTTTCCATTAATTTTAAAGGGACGGGGGGGTGGTGGGGTGGTTGGCGATGACAGACCAATCGCGCGCCTCACCGCCACCATCGTCGCTTTCGACGACCTCGACCTCGAGCCGAGCCGAGCCGAGCCGTACGGGGCCGAAGGCCCGATGGGCTCCCGGAAAATTCGGGAAGGCGATATACCTTTAATTCCCAGTTGGCCGTAACTTTTTCGGTGACGTCAAATTAGTGAAATTTTGCGATTTCTTTGTCGCCGTATAGCTCGAGAACGGATCGACGGGCGCGGGCGATAGTAGGCTCGTCGGACGGAGGACGCGGAGACGAAGGTTTACCGCGCGAAAAATTCGCGAAAATTCGCGAAAAATTTTTTACCTGTGCATCGGTAAGGCGCGTCGACCTCGGCGGAGGATAAGTTACCGACCACCACCGGCAGTGGTCGGTAACGGTCGGGGGGTATAAGCTGCCGCGTTAAAAATGAAACCCGAATTTCGGCACTTCCACGGTTCAGGGCTGAAAAGGGCCCGAAAGATAATAACTGATTCAAACGTTCGAATTGAACGCCAACTTTGCGACGCTGACTTCGCATCGGTGGCGAGTGCCGCCACAGTCGCCGCGTTTACTCTCCCCTGATAGTTGAGCGAATCGACTAGTGACTTCGAGGTTACGAATCCGACTCTACGTTTAGGTTTACATTTTCCATTAATTTTAAAGGGTAGGGGGTGGGGGGGTTGGCGATGACAGACCAATCGCGCGCCTCCCCGCCACCATCGTCGCTATCGACGACCTCGACCTCGAGCCGAACCGAGCCGAGCCGAGCGGGGCCGAAGGCCCGATGGGCTCCCGGAAAATTCGTGAAGGAGATATACCTTTAATTCCTAGTTGGCCGTAACTTTTTCGATGACGTCAAATTAGTGAAAAATCAAAGTTTTTTTGTCGCCGTATAGCTCGAGACCCGGTCGACGGTTGCGGGCGAGAGTAGGCTCGTCGGACGGAGGACGCGGAGACGAAGGTTAATCGCGCGAAAAAATCGCGTAAGATTCTCGAAAAATTTTTTACGTGTGCATCGGTAACGCGCGTCGACCTCGGCGGAGGATAACTTACCGACAACCACCGGCAGTGGTCGGTAACGCTCGGGGGATATAAGCTGCCGCGTTAAAAATGAAACCCGAATTTTGGCGCTTCCAATGTTCAGGGCTGAAAAGGGCCCGAAAGAAAATAACTGACTCAAACGTTCGAATTGAACGCCAACTTCGCGACGCTGACTTCGCATCGGTGGCGAGTGCCGCTACAGTCGCCGCGTTTACTCTCCCCTGAGAGTTGAGCGAATCGACTTGTAACTTCGAGGTTACGAATCCGACTCTACATTTAGGTTTACCTTTTCCATTAATTTTAAAGGAACGGGGTGGTGGTGGGGTGGTTGGCGATGACAGACCTGTAACGATCCGACTTCGCGATGCCCTGTAGCTCAAGAGTTACCAGGGTTCGTTAGGATGGAGGTAATGAAGGTTGTGCGAAGTCTGGTAAAACTCAGGTTTATTTAATAATAATTCCTGGTGCCTGGACGAGTTTCTGGCGGCGGCGATCTCTGTCGTGACAGCGGTAGCTGACGCGACGACGGCGACGGCGGAGGTTCGCGGTCCGGCGAGAACGCGGCGGAGAAACGGCCGGCGAACAGTCAGCCTGGTCGGTCAAGGCTCGGTCGGCGCACTTTAAACTAACACTACTCTAATTTACGGCGCACTTACAACTGACACTACTCTACTTACGAACTACGGACGCGGGTTAAAAGACGGGCCGGGTGCGGTCCGGACAAGCGAGACCATGCTTCTGGCGGACACGGTGCGTTGGCGATTCCGGACTATGCTACCGCGGCTGGATTCTGGACGCGGGTAAAAACGGCGATCTCGTCGTCCAGCGGTATCTGGCACGACGAGCCGGTCTGGTACGGTGCGCGAATATTCTCGCAACTTGCGGGAACGTCTTTCCGGAGACGGTGCTACGGATGCGCGGATACGTCGCGGATTCCGGTACGTCGCGGTTTCGACGGGGAGCGTCTCCTGGAGCGGTCGTCTCGACCTGCGGACTGGACGGCCTCGTCGTCCAGCAGGAACGTCTGTACACTCGAACGGAAGCCCCCGATCGAAGAGTACCGAAGCGCTCGCGTCCTGGACGCACCCAGGAGTATTCGAGCTCGTTCACTGACTGGCGAGGGAGAGACTGTCTCCAGGTGAACTCCGGTGAAAATTCGTCTCGTTCTGCCTTATATAGACAGAAGACGAAAGCACGGACCACGAAGAGTGCCGCTCGCGTCGCGGCTGATTCTTCGCGGTGATTGGTGCGGGCCAGTTTCGGCAAAGTCTACAAATATGACTGCCGTTCGATCGCTCTTACTCTTAGGCCTAGACGCGGCTCGCGACGAGACGTTGTCTCGTCGCAGACCAATCGCGCGCCTCACCGCCACCATCGTCGCTTTCGACGAACTCGACCTCGAGCCGAGCCGAGCCGAGCCGAGCGGGGCCGATGGCCCGATGGGCTCCCGGAAAATTCGGGAAGGCGATGTACCTTTAATTCCCAGTTGGCCGTAACTTTTTCGGTGACGTCAAATTAGTGATATTTTGCGATTTCTTTGTCGCCGCATAGCTCGAGAACGGGTCGACGGGCGCAGGCGAGAGTAGGCTCGTCGGACGGAGGACGCGGAGACGAAGGTTTACCGCGCGAAAAATTCGCGAAAATTCGCGAAAAATTTTTTACCTGTGCATCGGTAACGCGCGTTGACCTCGGCGGAGGATAAGTTACCGACCACCACCGGCAGTGGTCGGTAACGGTCGGGGGGTATAAGCTGCCGCGTTAAAAATGAAACCCGAATTTCGGCACTTCCACGGTTCAGGGCTGAAAAGGGCCCGAAAGAAAATAACTGATTCAAACGTTCGAATTGAACGCCAACTTTGCGACGCTGACCTCGCATCGGTGGCGAGTGCCGCCACAGTCGCCGCGTTTACTCTCCCTTGATAGTTGAGCGAATCGACTTGTAACTTCGAGGTTACGAATCCGATTCTACGTTTAGGTTTACATTTTCCATTATTTTTAAAGGGAGGGGGGTTGGGGGGGAGGATGGCGATGACAGACTAATCGCGCGCCTCCCCGCCACCATCGTCGCTACCGACGACCTAGACCTCGAGCCGAGCCGAGCCGAGCGGGGCCGAAGGCCCGATGGGCACCCGGAAAATTGGGGAAGGCGATATACCTTTAATTCCCAGTTGGCCGTAACTTTTTCGGTGACGTCAAATTAGTGAAATTTTGCGATTTCTTTGTCGCCGTATAGCACGAGAACCGGTCGACGGGTGCGGGCGAGAGTAGGCTCGTCGGACGGAGGACGCGGAGACGAAGGTTTACCGCCCGAAAAATTCGCGAAAGATTCTCGAAAAATTTTTTACGTGTGCATCGGTAACGCGCGTCGACCTCGGCGGAGGATAACTTACCGACAACCACCGGCAGTGGTCGGTAACGCTCGGGGGATATAAGCTGCCGCGTTAAAAATGAAACCCGAATTTCGGCGCTTCCAATGTTCAGGGCTGAAAAGGGCCCGAAAGAAAATAACTGACTCAAACGTTCGAATTGAACGCCAA
This sequence comes from Lasioglossum baleicum, assembly GCF_051020765.1. Classification (NCBI taxonomy): domain Eukaryota; kingdom Metazoa; phylum Arthropoda; class Insecta; order Hymenoptera; family Halictidae; genus Lasioglossum; species Lasioglossum baleicum. The sequence continues at coordinate 1,361,916 of NW_027469093.1, forward strand.
CTTCGCGACGCTGACTTCGCATCGGTGGCGAGTGCCGCTACAGTCGCCGAGTTTTCTCTCCCCTGAGAGTTGAGCGAATCGACTTGTAACTTCGAGGTTACGAATCCGACTCTACGTTTAGGTTTACCTTTTCCATTAATTTTAAAGGGACGGGGTGGTGATGGGGTGGTTGGCGATGACAGACCAATCGCGCGCCTCACCGCCACCATCGTCGCTTTCGACGAACTCGTCCTCGAGCCGAGCCGAGCCGAGCCGAGCGGGGCCGAAGGCCCGATGGGCTCCCGGAAAATTCGGGAAGGCGATATACCTTTAATTCCCAGTTGGCCGTAACTTTTTCGGTGACGTCAAATTAGTGATATTTTGCGATTTCTTTGTCGCCGTATAGCTCGAGAACGGGTCGACGGGCGCAGGCGAGAGTAGGCTCGTCGGACGGAGGACGCGGAGACGAAGGTTTACCGCGCGAAAAATTCGCGAAAATTCGCGAAAAATTTTTTACCTGTGCATCGGTAACGCGCGTCGACCTCGGCGGAGGATAAGTTACCGACCACCACCGGCAGTGGTCGGTAACGGTCGGGGGGTATAAGCTGCCGCGTTAAAAATGAAACCCGAATTTCGGCGCTTCCACAGTTCAGGGCTCAAAAGGGCCCGAAAGAAAATAACTGATTCAAACGTTCGAATTTAACGCCAACTTCGCGACGCTGACTTTGCATCGGTGGCGAGTGCCGCCACAGTCGCCGCGTTTACTCTCCCCTGAGAGTTGAGCGAATCGACTTGTAACTTCGAGGTTACGAATCCGACTCTACGTTTAGGTTTACCTTTTCCATTAATTTTAAAGGGACGGGGTGGTGGTGGGGTGGTTGGCGATGACAGACCAATCGCGCGCCTCACCGCCACCATCGTCGCTACCGACGACCTCGACCTCGAGCCGAGCCGAGCCGAGCGGGGCCGAAGGCCCGATGGGCTCCCGGAAAATTCGGGAAGGCGATGTACCTTTAATTCCCAGTTGGCCGTAACTTTTTCGGTGACGTCAAATTAGTGAAATTTTGCGATTTCTTTGTCGCCGTATAGCTCGAGAACGGGTCGACGGGCGCAGGCGAGAGTAGGCTCGTCGGACGGAGGACGCGGAGACGAAGGTTTACCGTGCGAAAAATTCGCGAAAATTCGCGAAAAATTTTTTACCTGTGCATCGGTAACGCGCGTCGACCTCGGCGGAGGATAAGTTACCGACCACCACCGGCAGTGGTCGGTAACGGTCGGGGGGTATAAGCTGCCGCGTTAAAAATGAAACCCGAACTTCGGCACTTCCACGGTTCAGGGCTGAAAAGGGCCCGAAAGAAAATAACTGATTCAAACGTTCGAATTGAACGCCAACTTTGCGACGCTGACTTCGCATCGGTGGCGAGTGCCGCCACAGTCGCCGCGTTTACTCTCCCTTGATAGTTGAGCGAATCGACTTGTAACTTCGAGGTTACGAATCCGATTCTACGTTTAGGTTTACATTTTCCATTATTTTTAAAGGGAGGGGGGTTGGGGGGGAGGATGGCGATGACAGACTAATCGCGCGCCTCCCCGCCACCATCGTCGCTACCGACGACCTAGACCTCGAGCCGAGCCGAGCCGAGCGGGGCCGAAGGCCCGATGGGCACCCGGAAAATTGGGGAAGGCGATATACCTTTAATTCCCAGTTGGCCGTAACTTTTTCGGTGACGTCAAATTAGTGAAATTTTGCGATTTCTTTGTCGCCGTATAGCACGAGAACCGGTCGACGGGTGCGGGCGAGAGTAGGCTCGTCGGACGGAGGACGCGGAGACGAAGGTTTACCGCCCGAAAAATTCGCGAAAAATTCTCGAAAAATTTTTTACGTGTGCATCGGTAACGCGCGACGACCTCGGCGGAGGATAACTTACCGACAACCACCGGCAGTGGTCGGTAACGCTCGGGGGATATAAGCTGCCGCGTTAAAAATGAAACCCGAATTTCGGCGCTTCCAATGTTCAGGGCTGAAAAGGGCCCGAAAGAAAATAACTGACTCAAACGTTCGAATTGAACGCCAACTTCGCGACGCTGACTTCGCATCGGTGGCGAGTGCCGCTACAGTCGCCGAGTTTTCTCTCCCCTGAGAGTTGAGCGAATCGACTTGTAACTTCGAGGTTACGAATCCGACTCTACGTTTAGGTTTACCTTTTCCATTAATTTTAAAGGGACCGGGTGGTGATGGGGTGGTTGGCGATGACAGACCAATCGCGCGCCTCACCGCCACCATCGTCGCTTTCGACGAACTCGTCCTCGAGCCGAGCCGAGCCGAGCCGAGCGGGGCCGAAGGCCCGATGGGCTCCCGGAAAATTCGGGAAGGCGATATACCTTTAATTCCCAGTTGGCCGTAACTTTTTCGGTGACGTCAAATTAGTGATATTTTGCGATTTCTTTGTCGCCGTATAGCTCGAGAACGGGTCGACGGGCGCAGGCGAGAGTAGGCTCGTCGGACGGAGGACGCGGAGACGAAGGTTTACCGCGCGAAAAATTCGCGAAAATTCGCGAAAAATTTTTTACCTGTGCATCGGTAACGCGCGTCGACCTCGGCGGAGGATAAGTTACCGACCACCACCGGCAGTGGTCGGTAACGGTCGGGGGGTATAAGCTGCCGCGTTAAAAATGAAACCCGAATTTCGGCGCTTCCACAGTTCAGGGCTCAAAAGGGCCCGAAAGAAAATAACTGATTCAAACGTTCGAATTTAACGCCAACTTCGCGACGCTGACTTTGCATCGGTGGCGAGTGCCGCCACAGTCGCCGCGTTTACTCTCCCCTGAGAGTTGAGCGAATCGACTTGTAACTTCGAGGTTACGAATCCGACTCTACGTTTAGGTTTACCTTTTCCATTAATTTTAAAGGGACGGGGTGGTGGTGGGGTGGTTGGCGATGACAGACCAATCGCGCGCCTCACCGCCACCATCGTCGCTACCGACGACCTCGACCTCGAGCCGAGCCGAGCCGAGCGGGGCCGAAGGCCCGATGGGCTCCCGGAAAATTCGGGAAGGCGATGTACCTTTAATTCCCAGTTGGCCGTAACTTTTTCGGTGACGTCAAATTAGTGAAATTTTGCGATTTCTTTGTCGCCGTATAGCTCGAGAACGGGTCGACGGGCGCAGGCGAGAGTAGGCTCGTCGGACGGAGGACGCGGAGACGAAGGTTTACCGTGCGAAAAATTCGCGAAAATTCGCGAAAAATTTTTTACCTGTGCATCGGTAACGCGCGTCGACCTCGGCGGAGGATAAGTTACCGACCACCACCGGCAGTGGTCGGTAACGGTCGGGGGGTATAAGCTGCCGCGTTAAAAATGAAACCCGAACTTCGGCACTTCCACGGTTCAGGGCTGAAAAGGGCCCGAAAGAAAATAACTGATTCAAACGTTGGAATTGAACGCCAACTTTGCGACGCTGACTTCGCATCGGTGGCGAGTGCCGCTACAGTCGCCGCGTTTACTCTCCCCTGATAGTTGAGCGAATCGACTAGTGACTTCGAGGTTCCGAATCCGACCCTACGTTTAGGTTTACATTTTCCATTAATTTTAAAGGGTAGGGGGGTGGGGGGGTTGGCGATGACAGACCAATCGCGCGCCTCCCCGCCACCATCGTCGCTATCGACGACCTCGACCTCGAGCCGAACCGAGCCGAGCCGAGCGGGGCCGAAGGCCCGATGGGCTCCCGGAAAATTCGCGAAGGTGATATACCTTTAATTCCCAGTTGGCCGTAACTTTTTCGGTGACGTCAAATTAGTGAAATTTTGCGATTTCTTTGTCGCCGTATAGCTCGAGAACGGGTCGACGGGCGCAGGCGAGAGTAGGCTCGTCGGACGGAGGACGCGGAGACGAAGGTTTACCGCGCGAAAAATTCGCGAAAATTCGCGAAAAATTTTTTACCTATGCATCGGTAACGCGCGTCGACGTCGGCGGAGGATAAGTTACCGACCACCACCGGCAGTGGTCGATAACGGTCGGGGGGTATAAGCTGCCGCGTTAAAAATGAAACCCGAATTTCAGCGCTTCCACGGTTCAGGGCTGAAAAGGGCCCGAAAGAAAATTACTGATTCAAACGTTCGAATTGAACGCCAAATTTGCGACGCTGACTTCGCATCGGTGGCGAGTGCCGCCACAGTCGCCGCGTTTACTCTCCCTTGATAGTTGAGCGAATCGACTTGTAACTTCGAGGTTACGAATCCGACTCTACGTTTAGGTTTACCTTTTCCATTAATTTTAAAGGGACGGGGTGGTGGTGGGGTGGTTGACGATGACAGACCAATCGCGCGCCTCACCGCCACCATCGTCGCTACCGACGACCTCGACCTCGAGCCGAGCCGAGCCGAGCGGGGCCGAAGGCCCGATGGGCTCCCGGAAAATTCGGGAAGGCGATGTACCTTTAATTCCCAGTTGGCCGTAACTTTTTCGGTGACGTCAAATTAGTGAAATTTTGCGATTTCTTCGTCGCCGTATAGCTCGAGAACGGGTCGACGGGCGCGGGCGAGAGTAGGCTCGTCGGACGGAGGACGCGGAGACGAAGGTTTACCGCGCGAAAAATTCGCGAAAATTCGCGAAAAATTTTTTACCTGTGCATCGGTAACGCGCGTCGACCTCGGCGGAGGATAAGTTACCGACCACCACCGGCAGTGGAAAAGGGCCCGAAAGAAAATAACTGATTCAAACGTTCGAATTGAACGCCAACTTTGCGACACTGACTTCGCATCGGTGGCGAGTGCCGCCACAGTCGCCGCGTTTACTCTCCCTTGATAGTTGAGCGAATCGACTTGTAACTTCGAGGTTACGAATCCGTCTCTATGTTTAGGTTGACATTTTCCATTAATTTTAAAGGGAGGGGGGGGGGTTGGTGGGGTGGTTGGCGATGACAGACCAATCGCGACCCGGCAAGCACGATCACGATTTATTCGAGCTTATGTCAGATTCGACGATTCTTCGTTTCAGAAGTGTATTTCTGTGCGGAATCGCTGTTTCGCGCGCTAGATCAGTGCATTCGCATGCAAATATGCGAAATTGGCACGAAAACTCCGATTCGGCAAGCACGATCACGATTTATTCGAGCTTATGACAGATTCGACGATTCTTTGTTTCAGAAGTGTATTTCTGTGCGGAATCGCTGTTTCGCGTGCTAGATCAGTGCATTTGTATGCAGATATGCGAAATTGGCACGGAAACTCCGATTCGGCAAGCACGATCACGATTTATTCGAGCTTATGGCAGATACGACGATTCTTCGTTTCAGAAGTGTATTTCTGTGCGGAATCGCTGTTTCGCGTGCTATATCAGTGCATTTGCATGCAAGTATGCGAAATTGGAATTGAAACTCCGACCCGGCAAGCACGATCACAATTTATTCGAGCCTATGTCAGATTCGACATTCTTCGTTTCAGAAGTGTATTTCTGTGCGGAATCGCTGTTTCGCGCTCTAGATCAGTGCATTTGCATGCAAGTATGACAAATTGGAATAGAAACTCCGACCGGCAATCACGATCACGATTTATTCGAGCTTAAGTCAGATTCGACGATTCTTCGTTTCAGAAGTGTATTTCTGTGCGGTATCGCTGTTTCGCGCGCTAGATCAGTGCATTTGTATGCAGATATGCGAAATTGGCACGGAAACTCCGATTCGGCAAGCACGATCACGATTTATTCGAGCTTATGTCAGATTCGACGATTCTTCGTTTCAGAAGTGTATTTCTGTGCGGAATCGCTGTTTCGCGCGCTAGATCAGTGCATTCGCATGCAAATATGCGAAATTGGCACGAAAACTCCGATTCGGCAAGCACGATCACGATTTATTCGAGCTTATGACAGATTCGACGATTCTTTGTTTCAGAAGTGTATTTCTGTGCGGAATCGCTGTTTCGCGTGCTAGATCAGTGCATTTGTATGCAGATATGCGAAATTGGCACGGAAACTCCGATTCGGCAAGCACGATCACGATTTATTCGAGCTTATGGCAGATTCGACGATTCTTCGTTTCAGAAGTGTATTTCTGTGCGGAATCGCTGTTTCGCGTGCTATATCAGTGCATTTGCATGCAAGTATGCGAAATTGGAATTGAAACTCCGACCCGGCAAGCACGATCACAATTTATTCGAGCCTATGTCAGATTCGACATTCTTCGTTTCAGAAGTGTATTTCTGTGCGGAATCGCTGTTTCGCGCTCTAGATCAGTGCATTTGCATGCAAGTATGACAAATTGGAATAGAAACTCCGACCGGCAATCACGATCACGATTTATTCGAGCTTAAGTCAGATTCGACGATTCTTCGTTTCAGAAGTGTATTTCTGTGCGGTATCGCTGTTTCGCGCGCTAGATCAGTGCATTTGTATGCAGATATGCGAAATTGGCACGGAAACTCCGATTCGGCAAGCACGATCACGATTTATTCGAGCTTATGTTAGATTCGACGATTCTTCGTTTCAGAAGTGTATTTCTGTGCGGAATCGCTGTTTCGCGTGCTATATCAGTGCATTTGCATGCAAGTATGCGAAATTGGAATAGAAACTCCGACCCGGCAAGCACGATCACAATTTATTCGAGCCTATGTCAGTTTCGACATTCTTCGTATCAGAAGTGTATTTCTGTGCGGAATCGCTGTTTCGCGCGCTAGATCAGTGCATTTGCATGCAAGTATGACAAATTGGAATAGAAACTCCGACCGGCAATCACGATCACGATTTATTCGAGCTTAAGTCAGATTCGACGATTCTTCGTTTCAGAAGTGTATTTCGGTGCGGAATCGCTGTTTCGCGTGCTAGATCAGTGCATTTGTATGCAGATATGCGAAATTGGCACGGAAACTCCGATTTGGCAAGCACGGTCACGATTTATTCGAGCTTATGTCAGATTCGACGATTCTTCGTTTCAGAAGTGTATTTCTGTGCGGAATCGCTGTTTCGCGCGCTAGATCAGTGCATTTGCATGCAAATATGCGAAATTGGCACGAAATCTCCGATTTGGCAAGCACGATCATGGTTTATTCGAGCTTATGTCAGATTCGACGATTATTCGTTTCACAAATGAATTTCTGTACGGAATCGCTGTTTAGCGTGCTAGATCAGTGCATTTGTATGCAAATATGCGAAATTGGTACGGAAACTCCGATTCGCAAGCACGACCACGATTTATTCGAGCTTATGTCAGATTCGACGATTCTTCGTTTCAGAAGTGTATTACTGTGCGGAATCGCTGTTTCGCGCGCTAGATCAGTGCATTCGCATGCAAATATGCGAAATTGGCACGAAAACTCCGATTCGGCAAGCACGATCACGATTTATTCGAGCTTATGACAGATTCGACGATTCTTTCTTTCAGAAGTGTATTTCTGTGCGGAATCGCTGTTTCGCGTGCTAGATCAGTGCATTTGTATGCAGATATGCGAAATTGGCACGGAAACTCCGATTCGGCAAGCACGATCACGATTTATTCGAGCTTATGGCAGATTCGACGATTCTTCGTTTCAGAAGTGTATTTCTGTGCGGAATCGCTGTTTCGCGTGCTATATCAGTGCATTTGCATGCAAGTATGCGAAATTGGAATTGAAACTCCGACCCGGCAAGCACGATCACAATTGATTCGAGCCTATGTCAGATTCGACATTCTTCGTTTCAGAAGTGTATTTCTGTGCGGAATCGCTGTTTCGCGCTCTAGATCAGTGCATTTGCATGCAAGTATGACAAATTGGAATAGAAACTCCGACCGGCAATCACGATCACGATTTATTCGAGCTTAAGTCAGATTCGACGATTCTTCGTTTCAGAAGTGTATTTCTGTGCGGAATCGCTGTTTCGCGCGCTAGATCAGTGCATTTGTATGCAGATATGCGAAATTGGCACGGAAACTCCGATTCGGCAAGCACGATCACGATTTATTCGAGCTTATGTCAGATTCGACGATTCTTCGTTTCAGAAGTGTATTTCTGTGCGGAATCGCTGTTTCGCGTGCTATATCAGTGCATTTGCATGCAAGTATGCGAAATTGGAATAGAAACTCCGACCCGGCAAGCACGATCACAATTTATTCGAGCCTATGTCAGTTTCGACATTCTTCGTATCAGAAGTGTATTTCTGTGCGGAATCGCTGTTTCGCGCGCTAGATCAGTGCATTTGCATGCAAGTATGACAAATTGGAATAGAAACTCCGACCGGCAATCACGATCACGATTTATTCGAGCTTAAGTCAGATTCGACGATTCTTCGTTTCAGAAGTGTATTTCGGTGCGGAATCGCTGTTTCGCGTGCTAGATCAGTGCATTTGTATGCAGATATGCGAAATTGGCACGGAAACTCCGATTTGGCAAGCACGGTCACGATTTATTCGAGCTTATGTCAGATTCGACGATTCTTCGTTTCAGAAGTGTATATCTGTGCGGAATCGCTGTTTCGCGCGCTAGATCAGTGCATTTGCATGCAAATATGCGAAATTGGCACGAAATCTCCGATTTGGCAAGCACGATCATGGTTTATTCGAGCTTATGTCAGATTCGACGATTATTCGTTTCACAAATGAATTTCTGTACGGAATCGCTGTTTAGCGTGCCAGATCAGTGCATTTGTATGCAAATATGCGAAATTGGTACGGAAACTCCGATTCGGCAAGCACGACCACGATTTATTCGAGCTTATGTCAGATTCGACGATTCTTCGTTTCAGATGTGTATTACTGTGCGGAATCGCTGTTTCGCGTGCTATATCAGTGCATTTGCATGCAAGTATGTGAAATTGGAATTGAAACTCCGACCCGGCAAGCACGATCACAATTTATTGGAGCCTATGTCAGATTCGACGATTATTCGTTTCACAAATGAATTTCTGTACGGAATCGCTGTTTAGCGTGCTAGATCAGTGCATTTGTATTCAAATATGCGAAATTGGCACGGAAACTCCGATTCGGCAAGCACGACCATGATTTATTCGAGATTATGTCAGATTCGACGATTCTTCGTTTGAGAAGTGTATTTCTGTGCGGAATCGCTGTTTCGCGTGCTATATCAGTGCATTTGCATGCAAGTATGCGAAATTGGAATTGAAACTCCGACCCGGCAAGCACGATCACAATTTATTCGAGCCTATGTCAGATTCGACATTCTTCGTTTCAGAAGTGTATTTCTGTGCGGAATCGCTGTTTCGCGTGCTATATCAGTGCATTTGCATGCAAGTATGCGAAATTGGAATAGAAACTCCGACCCGGCAAGCACGATCACAATTTATTCGAGCCTATGTCAGTTTCGACATTCTTCGTTTCAGAAGTGTATTTCTGTGCGGAATCGCTGTTTCGCGCGCTAGATCAGTGCATTTGCATGCAAGTATGACAAATTGGAATAGAAACTCCGACCGGCAATCACGATCACGATTTATTCGAGCTTAAGTCAGATTCGACGATTCTTCGTTTCAGAAGTGTATTTCGGTGCGGAATCGCTGTTTCGCGTGCTAGATCAGTGCATTTGTATGCAGATATGCGAAATTGGCACGGAAACTCCGATTTGGCAAGCACGGTCACGATTTATTCGAGCTTATGTCAGATTCGACGATTCTTCGTTTCAGAAGTGTATTTCTGTGCGGAATCGCTGTTTCGCGCGCTAGATCAGTGCATTTGCATGCAAGTATGTGAAATTGGAATTGAAACTCCGACCCGGCAAGCACGATCACAATTTATTCGAGCCTATGTCAGATTCGACGATTATTCGTTTCACAAATGAATTTCTGTACGGAATCGCTGTTTAGCGTGCTAGATCAGTGCATTTGTATTCAAATATGCGAAATTGGCACGGAAACTCCGATTCGGCAAGCACGACCATGATTTATTCGAGATTATGTCAGATTCGACGATTCTTCGTTTGAGAAGTGTATTTCTGTGCGGAATCGCTGTTTCGCGCGCTAGATCAGTGCATTTGCATGCAAATATACGAAATTGGCACGAAAACTCCGATTCGGCAAGCACGATCACGATTTATTCGAGCTTATGTCAGATTCGACGATTATTTGTTTCACAAATGAATTTCTGTGCGGAATCGCCGTTTCGCGGGCTAGATCAGTGCATTTGCATGCAAACATGCCAAATTGGCACAGAAACTCCGACCCGTCAAGCACGATCACAATTTATTCGAGCCTATGTCAGATTCGACGATTCTTCGTTTCAGAAGTGTATTTCTGTGCGGAATCGCTGTTTCGCGTGCTAGATCAGTGCATTTGTATGCAGATATGCGAAATTGGCACGGAAACTCCGATTTGGCAAGCACGATCACGATTTATTCGAGCTTATGTCAGATTCGACGATTCTTCGTTTCAGAAGTGTATTTCTGTGCGGAATCGCTGTTTCGCGTGCTATATCAGTGCATTTGCATGCAAGTATGCGAAATTGGAATAGAAACTCCGACCCGGCAAGCACGATCACAATTTATTCGAGCTTATGTCAGATTCGACGATTCTTCGTTTCAGAAGTGTATTTCTGTGCGGAATCGCTGTTTCGCGTGCTATATCAGTGCATTTGCATGCAGATATGCGAAATTGGCACGGAAACTCCGATTCGGCAAGCACGATCACGATTTATTCGAGCTTATGTCAGATTCGACGATTATTTTTTTCACAAATGAATTTCTGTGCGGAATCGCCGTTTCGCGGGCTAGATCAGTGCATTTGCATGCAAACATGCCAAATTGGCAGAGAAACTCCGACCCGTCAAGCACGATCACAATTTATTCGAGCCTATGTCAGATTCGACGATTCTTCGTTTCAGAAGTGTATTTCTGTGCGGAATCGCTGTTTCGCGTGCTAGATCAGTGCATTTGTATGCAGATATGCGAAATTGGCACGGAAACTCCGATTTGGCAAGCACGATCACGATTTATTCGAGCTTATGTCAGATTCGACGATTCTTCGTTTCAGAAGTGTATTTCTGTGCGGAATCGCTGTTTCGCGTGCTAGATCAGTGCATTTGTATGCAGATATGCGAAATTGGCACGGAAACTCCGATTTGGCAAGCACGATCACGATTTATTCGAGCTTATGTCAGATTCGACGATTCTTCGTTTCAGAAGTGTATTTCTGTGCGGAATCGCTGTTTCGCGTGCTATATCAGTGCATTTGCATGCAAGTATGCGAAATTGGAATAGAAACTCCGACCCGGCAAGCACGATCACAATTTATTCGAGCTTATGTCAGATTCGACGATTCTTCGTTTCAGAAGTGTATTACTGTGCGGAATCGCTGTTTCGCGTGCTATATCAGTGCATTTGCATGCAAGTATGTGAAATTGGAATTGAAACTCCGACCCGGCAAGCACGATCACAATTTATTCGAGCCTATGTCAGATTCGACGATTATTCGTTTCACAAATGAATTTCTGTACGGAATCGCTGTTTAGCGTGCTAGATCAGTGCATTTGTATTCAAATATGCGAAATTGGCACGGAAACTCCGATTCGGCAAGCACGACCACGATTTATTCGAGATTATGTCAGATTCGACGATTCTTCGTTTGAGAAGTGTATTTCTGTGCGGAATCGCTGTTTCGCGCGCTAGATCAGTGCATTTGCATGCAAATATACGAAATTGGCACGAAAACTCCGATTCGGCAAGCACGATCACGATTTATTCGAGCTTATGTCAGATTCGACGATTATTTGTTTCACAAATGAATTTCTGTGCGGAATCGCCGTTTCGCGGGCTAGATCAGTGCATTCGCATGCAAATATGCGAAATTGGCACGAAAACTCCGATTCGGCAAGCACGATCACGATTTATTCGAGCTTATGTCAGATTCGACGATGCTTCGTTTCAGAAGTGTATTTCTGTGCGGAATCGCTGTTTCGCGTGCTATATCAGTGCATTTGCATGCAAGTATGCGAAATTGGAATTGAAACTCCGACCCGGCAAGCACGATCACAATTTATTCGAGCTTATGTCAGATTCGACGATTCTTCGTTTCAGAAGTGTATTTCTGTGCGGAATCGCTGTTTCGCGTGCTATATCAGTGCATTTGCATGCAGATATGCGAAATTGGCACGGAAACTCCGATTCGGCAAGCACGATCACGATTTATTCGAGCTTATGGCAGATTCGACGATTCTTCGTTTCAGAAGTGTATTTCTGTGCGGAATCGCTGTTTCGCGTGCTATATCAGCGCATTTGCATGCAAGTATGCGAAATTGGAATTGAAACTCCGACCCGGCAAGCACGATCACAATTTATTCGAGCCTATGTCAGATTCGACATTCTTCGTTTCAGAAGTGTATTTCTGTGCGGAATCGCTGTTTCGCGCGCTAGATCAGTGCATTTGCATGCAAGTATGACAAATTGGAATAGAAACTCCGACCGGCAATCACGATCACGATTTATTCGAGCTTAAGTCAGATTCGACGATTCTTCGTTTCAGAAGTGTATTTCTGTGCGGAATCGCTGTTTCGCGCGCTAGATCAGTGCATTTGTATGCAGATATGCGAAATTTTAATAGAAACTCCGACCCGGCAAGCACGATCGCGATTTATTCGAGCTTATGTCAGATTCGACGATTCTTCGTTTCAGAAGTGTATTTATGTGCGGAATCGCTGTTTCTCGTGCTATATCAGTGCATTTGTATGCAGATATGCGAAATTTTAATAGAAACTCCGACCCGGCAAGCACGATCACGATTTATTCGAGCTTATGTCAGATTCGACGATTCTTCGTTTCAGAAGTGTATTTCTGTGCGGAATCGCTGTTTCGCGCGCTAGATCAGTGCATTTGCATGCAAATATGCGAAATTGGCACGAAATCTCCGATTTGGCAAGCACGATCATGGTTTATTCGAGCTTATGTCAGATTCGACGATTATTCGTTTCACAAATGAATTTCTGTACGGAATCGCTGTTTAGCGTGCTAGATTAGTGCATTTGTATGCAAATATGCGAAATTGGTACGGAAACTCCGATTCGGCAAGCACGACCACGATTTATTCGAGCTTATGTCAGATTCGACGATTCTTCGTTTCAGAAGTGTATTACTGTGCGGAATCGCTGTTTCGCGTGCTATATCAGTGCATTTGCATGCAAGTATGTGAAATTGGAATTGAAACTCCGACCCGGCAAGCACGATCACAATTCATTCGAGCCTATGTCAGATTCGACGATTATTCGTTTCACAAATGAATTTCTGTACGGAATCGCTGTTTAGCGTGCTAGATCAGTGCATTTGTATTCAAATATGCGAAATTGGCACGGAAACTCCGATTCGGCAAGCACGACCACGATTTATTCGAGATTATGTCAGATTCGACGATTCTTCGTTTGAGAAGTGTATTTCTGTGCGGAATCGCTGTTTCGCGCGCTAGATCAGTGCATTTGCATGAAAATATACGAAATTGGCACGAAAACTCCGATTCGGCAAGCACGATCACGATTTATTCGAGCTTATGTCAGATTCGACGATTATTTGTTTCACAAATGAATTTCTGTGCGGAATCGCCGTTTCGCGGGCTAGATCAGTGCATTTGCATGCAAACATGCCAAGTTGGCACAGAATCTCCGACCCGTCAAGCACGATCACAATTTATTCGAGCCTATGTCAGATTCGACGATTCTTCGTTTCAGAAGTGTATTTCTGTGCGGAATCGCCGTTTCGCGGGCTAGATCAGTGCATTTGCATGCAAACATGCCAAATTGGCACAGAAACTCCGACCCGTCAAGCACGATCACAATTTATTCGAGCCTATGTCAGATTCGACGATTCTTCGTTTCAGAAGTGTATTTCTGTGCGGAATCGCTGTTTCGCGTGCTAGATCAGTGCATTTGTATGCAGATATGCGAACTTGGCACGGAAACTCCGATTTGGCAAGCACGATCACGATTTATTCGAGCTTATGTCAGATTCGACGATTATTTGTTTCACAAATGAATTTCTGTGCGGAATCGCTATTTCGCGTGCTATATCAGTGCATTTGCATGCAAGTATGCGAAATTGGAATTGAAACTCCGACCCGGCAAGCACGATCACGGTTTATTCGACGTTATGTCAGATTCGACGATTCTTCGTTTCAGAAGTGTATTTCTGTGCGGAATCGCTGTTTCGCGTGCTAGATCAGTGCATTTGCATGCAAACATGCCAAATTGGCACAGAAACTCCGACCCGTCAAGCACGATCACAATTTATTCGAGCCTATGTCAGATTCGACGATTCTTCGTTTCAGAAGTGTATTTCTGTGCGGAATCGCTGTTTCGCATGTTAGATCAGTGCATTTGCATGCAAACATTCCAAATTGGCACAGAAACTCCGATCCGCACAAACACGATCACGATTTATTCGAGCTTATGTCAGATTCGACAATTCTTCGTTTCAGAAGTGTATTTCTGTGCGGAATCGCTGTTTCGCGCGCTAGATCAGTGCATTTGCATGCAAGTATGACAAATTGGAATAGAAACTCCGACCGGCAATCACGATCACGATTTATTCGAGCTTATGTCAGATTCGACGATTCTTCGTTTCAGAAGTGTATTTTTGTGCGGAATCGCTGTTTCGCGCGCTAGATCAGTGCATTTGCAGGCAAGTATGCCAAATTGGAATAGAAACTCCGACACGGCAAGCACGATCACGATTTATTCGACGTTATGTCAGATTCGACGATTCTTCGTTTCAGAAGTGTATTTCTGTGCGGAATCGCTGTTTCGCGTGCTAGATCAGTGCATTTGCATGCAAATATGCGAAATTGGACAGAAACTCCAACCAGGCAAGCACGATCACAATTTATTCGAGCCTATGTCAGATTCGACGATTCTTCGTTTCAGAAGTGTATTTCAGTGCGGAATCGCTGTTTCGCGGGCTAGATCAGTGCATTTGCATGCAAATATGCGAAATTGGCACGAAAACTCCGATTCGGCAAGCACGATCACGATTTATTCGAGCTTATGTCAGATTCGACAATTGTTCGTTTCACAAATGAATTTCTGTGCGGAATCGCTGTTTCGCGTAGTAGATCAGTGCATTTGCAAGCAAGTATGCCAAATTGGAATAGAAACTCCGACCCGGCAAGCACGATCACGATTTATTCGAGCTTATGTCAGATTCGACGATTCTTTGTTTCAGAAGTGTATTTCTGTGCGGAATCGCTGTTTCGCGTGCTATATCAGTGCATTTGCATGCAAATATGCGAAATTGGCACGAAAACTCCGATTCGGCAAGGAAGATCACGATTTATTCGAGCTCATGTCAGATTCGACAATTATTCGTTTCACAAATGAATTTCTGTGCGGAATCGCTGTTCCGCGTAGTAGATCAGTGCATTTGCAAGCAAGTATGCCAAATTGGAATAGAAACTCCGACCCGGCAAGCACGATCACGATTTATTCGAGCTTATGTCAGATTCGACGATTCTTTGTTTCAGAAGTGTATTTCTGTGCGGAATCGCTGTTGCGCGTGCTAGATCCGTGCATTTGTATGCAGATTTGCGAAATTGGCACGGAAACTCCGATTCGGCAAGCACGATCACGATTTATTCGAGCTTATGTCAGATTCGACGATTCTTCGTTTCAGAAGTGTATTTCTGTGCGGAATCGCTGTTTCGCGTGCTATATCAGTGCATTTGCATGCAAGTATGCGAAATTTTAATAGAAACTCCGAGCCGGCAAGCACGATTACAATTTATTCGAGCTTATGTCAGTTTCGACATTCTTCGTTTCAGAAGTGTATTTCGGTGCGGAATCGCTGTTTCTCGTGCTATATCAGTGCATTTGCATGCAAATATGCGAAATTGGCACGAAATCTCCGATTTGGCAAGCACGATCATTGTTTATTCGAGCTTATGTCAGATTCGACGATTATTCGTTTCACAAATGAATTTCTGTACGGAATCGCTGTTTAGCGTGCTAGATCAGTGCATTTGTATGCAAATATGCGAAATTGGTACGGAAACTCCGATTCGGCAAGCACGACCACGATTTATTCGAGCTTATGTCAGATTCGACGATTCTTCGTTTCAGAAGTGTATTACTGTGCGGAATCGCTGTTTCGCGTGCTATATCAGTGCATTTGCATGCAAGTATGTGAAATTGGAATTGAAACTCCGACCCGGCAAGCACGATCACAATTTATTCGAGCCTATGTCAGATTCGACGATTATTCGTTTCACAAATGAATTTCTGTACGGAATCGCTGTTTAGCGTGCTAGATCAGTGCATTTGTATTCAAATATGCGAAATTGGCACGGAAACTCCGATTCGGCAAGCACGACCACGATTTATTCGAGATTATGTCAGATTCGACGATTCTTCGTTTGAGAAGTGTATTTCTGTGCGGAATCGCTGTTTCGCGCGCTAGATCAGTGCATTTGCATGCAAATATACGAAATTGGCACGAAAACTCCGATTCGGGAAGCACGATCACGATTTATTCGAGCTTATGTCAGATTCGACGATTCTTTGTTTCAGAAGTGTATTTGTGTGCGGAATCGCTGTTTCGCTTGCTATATCAGTGCATTTGCATGCAAGTATGCGAAATTTTAATAGAAACTCCGACCCGGCAAGCACGATCACAATTTATTCGAGCCTATGTCAGTTTCGACATTCTTCGTTTCAGAAGTGTATTTCTGTGCGGAATCGCTGTTTCGCGTAGTAGATCAGTGCATTTGCAAGCAAGTATGCCAAATTGGAATAGAAACTCCGTCCCGGCAAGCACGATCACAATTTATTCGAGCTTATGTCAGATTCGACGATTCTTTGTTTCAGAAGTGTATTTCTGTGCGGAATCGCTGTTTCGCGTGCTAGATCAGTGCATTTGTATGCAGATATGCGAAATTGGCACGGAAACTCCGATTCGGCAGGCACGATCACGATTTATTCGAGCTTATGTCAGATTCGACGATTCTTCGTTTCAGAAGTGTATTTCTGTGCGGAATCGCTGTTTCGCGTGCTAGATCAGTGCATTTGCATGCAAATATGCGAAATTGGACAGAAACTCCGACCAGGCAAGCACGATCACAATTTATTCGAGCCTATGTCAGATTCGACGATTCTTCGTTTCAGAAGTGTATTTCTGTGCGGAATCGCTGTTTCGCATGTTAGATCAGTGCATTTTTATGCAAACATTCCAAATTGGCACAGAAACTCCGATCCGCACAAACACGATCACGATTTATTCGAGCTTATGTCAGATTCGACGATTCTTCGTTTCAGAAGTGTATTTCTGTGCGGAATCGCTGTTTCGCGCGCTAGATCAGTGCATATGCATGCAAGTATGGCAAATTGGAATAGAAACTCCGATCCGCACAAACACGATCACGATTTATTCGAGCTTATGTCAGATTCGACGATTCTTCGTTTCAGAAGTGTATTTCTGTGCGGAATCGCTGTTTCGCGCGCTAGATCAGTGCATTTGCATGCAAATATGCGAAATTGGACAGAAACTCCGACCAGGCAAGCACGATCACGATTTATTCGAGCTTATGTCAGATTCGACGATTCTTCGTTTCAGAAGTGTATTTCTGTGCGGAATCGCTGTTTCGCGCGCTAGATCAGTGCATTTGCAGGCAAGTATGCCAAATTGGAATAGAAACTCCGACACGGCAAGCACGATCACGATTTATTCGACGTTATGTCAGATTCGACGATTCTTCGTTTCAGAAGTGTATTTCTGTGCGGAATCGCTGTTTCGCGTGCTAGATCAGTGCATTTGCATGCAAATATGCGAAATTGGACAGAAACTCCGACCAGGCAAGCACGATCACAATTTATTCGAGCCTATGTCAGATTCGACGATTCTTCGTTTCAGAAGTGTATTTCAGTGCGGAATCGCTGTTTCGCGGGCTAGATCAGTGCATTTGCATGCAAATATGCGAAATTGGCACGAAAACTCCGATTTGGCAAGCACGATCACAATGTATTCGAGCTTATGTCAGATTCGACAATTATTCGTTTCACAAATGAATTTCTGTGCGGAATCGCTGTTTCGCGTAGTAGATCAGTGCATTTGCAAGCAAGTATGCCAAATTGGAATAGAAACTCCGACCCGGCAAGCACGATCACGATTTATTCGAGCTTATGTCAGATTCGACGATTCTTTGTTTCAGAAGTGTATTTCTGTGCGGAATCGCTGTTTCGCGTGCTAGATCAGTGCATTTGTATGCAGATATGCGAAATTGGCACGGAAACTCCGATTCGGCAAGCACGATCATGATTTATTCGAGCTTATGTCAGATTCGACGATTCTTCGTTTCAGAAGTGTATTTCTGTGCGGAATCGCTGTTTCGCGTGCTATATCAGTGCATTTGCATGCAAATATGCGAAATTGGCACGAAAACTCCGATTCGGCAAGCACGATCACAATGTATTCGAGCTTATGTCAGATTCGACAATTATTCGTTTCACAAATGAATTTCTGTGCGGAATCGCTGTTTCGCGTAGTAGATCAGTGCATTTGCAAGCAAGTATGCCAAATTGGAATAGAAACTCCGACCCGGCAAGCACGATCACGATTTATTCGAGCTTATGTCAGATTCGACGATTCTTTGTTTCAGAAGTGTATTTCTGTGCGGAATCGCTGTTTCGCGTGCTAGATCAGTGCATTTGTATGCAGATTTGCGAAATTGGCACGGAAACTCCGATTCGGCAAGCACGATCACGATTTATTCGAGCTTATGTCAGATTCGACGATTCTTCGTTTCAGAAGTGTATTTCTGTGCGGAATCGCTGTTTCGCGTGCTAGATCAGTGCATTTGCATGCAAATATGCGAAATTGGACAGAAACTCCGACCAGGCAAGCGCGATCACAATTTATTCGAGCTTATGTCAGATTCGACGATTCTTCGTTTCAGAAGTGTATTTCTGTGCGGTATCGCTGTTTCGCGTGCTAGATCAGTGCATTTGCATGCAAGTATGCGAAATATTAATAGAAACTCCGAACCGGCAAGCACGATCACAATTTATTCGAGCTTATGTCAGATTCGACGATTCTTCGTTTCAGAAGTGTATTTCTGTGCGGAATCGCTGTTTCGCTTGCTATATCAGTGCATTTGCATGCAAGTATGCGAAATTTTAATAGAAACTGCGACCCGGCAAGCACGATCACAATTTATTCGAGCCTATGTCAGTTTCGACATTCTTCGTTTCAGAAGTGTATTTCTGTGCGGAATCGCTGTTTCGCGTAGTAGATCAGTGCATTTGCAAGCAAGTATGCCAAATTGGAATAGAAACTCCGTCCCGGCAAGCACGATCACGATTTATTCGAGCTTATGTCAGATTCGACGATTCTTCGTTTCAGAAGTATATTTCTGTGCGGAATCGCTGTTTCGCGTGCTATATCAGTGCATTTCCATGCAAATATGCGAAATTGGCACGAAAACTCCGATTCGGCAAGGACGATCACGATTTATTCGAGCTCATGTCAGATTCGACAATTATTCGTTTCACAAATGAATTTCTGTGCGGAATCGCTGTTTCGCGTAGTAGATCAGTGCATTTGCAAGCAAGTATGCCAAATTGGAATAGAAACTCCGACCCGGCAAGCACGATCACGATTTATTCGAGCTTATGTCAGATTCGACGATTCTTTGTTTCAGAAGTGTATTTCTGTGCGGAATCGCTGTTTCGCGTAGTAGATCAGTGCATTTGCAAGCAAGTATGCCAAATTGGAATAGAAACTCCGTCCCGGCAAGCACGATCACGATTTATTCGAGCTTATGTCAGATTCGACGATTCTTTGTTTCAGAAGTGTATTTCTGTGCGGAATCGCTGTTTCGCGTGCTAGATCAGTGCATTTGTATGCAGATTTGCGAAATTGGCACGGAAACTCCGATTCGGCAAGCACGATCACGATTTATTCGAGCTTATGTCAGATTCGACGATTCTTCGTTTCAGAAGTGTATTTCTTTGCGGAATCGCTGTTTCGCGTGCTATATCAGTGCATTTGCATGCAAGTATGCGAAATTTTAATAGAAACTCCGACCCGGCAAGCACGATCACAATTTATTCGAGCTTATGTCAGATTCGACGATTCTTCGTTTCAGAAGTGTATTTCTGTGCGGAATCGCTGTTTCGCTTGCTATATCAGTGCATTTGCATGCAAGTATGCGAAATTTTAATAGAAACTCCGACCCGGCAAGCACGATCACAATTTATTCGAGCCTATGTCAGATTCGACGATTGTTCGTTTCAGAAGTGTATTTCTGTGCGTAATCGCTGTTTCGCGCGCTAGATCAGTGCATTTGCATGCAAGTATGACAAATTGGAATAGAAACTCCGACCGCCAATCACGATCACGATTTATTAGAGCTTATGTCAGATTCGACGATTCTTTGTTTCAGAAGTGTATTTCTGTGCGGAATCGCTGTTTCGCGTGCTAGATCAGTGCATTTGTATGCAGATATGCGAAATTGGCACGGAAACTCCGATTCGGCAAGCACGATCACGATTTATTCGAGCTTATGTCAGATTCGACGATTCTTCGTTTCAGAAGTGTATTTCTGTGCGGAATCGCTGTTTCGCGTGCTAGATCAGTGCATTTGTATGCAGATATGCGAAATTGGCACGGAAACTCCGATTCGGCAAGCACGATCACGATTTATTCGAGCTTATGTCAGATTCGACGATTCTTCGTTTCAGAAGTGTATTTCAGTGCGGAATCGCTGTTTCGCGTGCTATATCAGTGCATTTGCATGCAAGTATGCGAAATTTTAATAGAAACTCCGACCCGGCAAGCACGATCACAATTTATTCGAGCCTATGTCAGATTCGACGATTCTTTGTTTCAGAAGTGTATTTCTGTGCGGAATCGCTGTTTCGCGTGCTAGATCAGTGCATTTGTATGCAGATATGCGAAATTGGCACGGAAACTCCGATTCGGCAGGCACGATCACGATTTATTCGAGCTTATGTCAGATTCGACGATTCTTCGTTTCAGAAGTGTATTTCTGTGCGGAATCGCTGTTTCGCGTGCTAGATCAGTGCATTTGCATGCAAATATGCGAAATTGGACAGAAACTCCGACCAGGCAAGCACGATCACAATTTATTCGAGCCTATGTCAGATTCGACGATTCTTCGTTTCAGAAGTGTATTTCTGTGCGGAATCGCTGTTTCGCGTGCTATATCAGTGCATTTGCATGCAAGTATGCGAAATTGGAATTGAAACTCCAACCCGGCAAGCACGATCACGGTTTATTCGACGTTATGTCAGATTCGACGATTCTTCGTTTCAGAAGTGTATTTCTGTGCGGAATCGCTGTTTCGCGTGCTAGATCAGTGCATTTGCATGCAAACATGCCAAATTGGCACAGAAACTCCGACCGGCAATCACGATCACGATTTATTCGAGCTTATGTCAGATTCGACGATTCTTCGTTTCAGAAGTGTATTTCTGTGCGGAATCGCTGTTTCGCGCGCTAGATCAGTGCATTTGCAGGCAAGTATGCCAAATTGGAATAGAAACTCCGACACGGCAAGCACGATCACGATTTATTCGACGTTATGTCAGGTTCGACGATTCTTCGTTTCAGAAGTGTATTTCTGTGCGGAATCGCTGTTTCGCGTGCTAGATCAGTGCATTTGCATGCAAATATGCGAAATTGGACAGAAACTCCGACCAGGCAAGCACGATCACAATTTATTCGAGCCTATGTCAGATTCGACGATTCTTCGTTTCACAAGTGTATTTCAATGCGGAATCGCTGTTTCGCGGGCTAGATCAGTGCATTTGCATGCAAATATGCGAAATTGGCACGAAAACTCCGATTCGGCAAGCACGATCACGATTAATTCGAGCTTATGTCAGATTCGACAATTATTCGTTTCACAAATGAATTTCTGTGCGGAATCGCTGTTTCGCGTAGTAGATCAGTGCATTTGCAAGCAAGTATGCCAAATTGGAATAGAAACTCCGACCCGGCAAGCACGATCACGATTTATTCGAGCTTATGTCAGATTCGACGATTCTTTGTTTCAGAAGTGTATTTCTGTGCGGAATCGCTGTTTCGCGTGCTAGATCAGTGCATTTGTATGCAGATATGCGAAATTGGCACGGAAACTCCGATTCGGCAAGCACGATCATGATTTATTCGAGCTTATGTCAGATTCGACGATTCTTCGTTTCAGAAGTGTATTTCTGTGCGGAATCGCTGTTTCGCGTGCTATATCAGTGCATTTGCATGCAAATATGCGAAATTGGCACGAAAACTCCGATTCGGCAAGGACGATCACGATTTATTCGAGCTCATGTCAGATTCGACAATTATTCGTTTCACAAATGACTTTCTGTGCGGAATCGCTGTTCCGCGTAGTAGATCAGTGCATTTGCAAGCAAGTATGCCAAATTGGAATAGAAACTCCGACCCGGCAAGCACGATCACGATTTATTCGAGCTTATGTCAGATTCGACGATTCTTTGTTTCAGAAGTGTATTTCTGTGCGGAATCGCTGTTTCGCGTGCTAGATCAGTGCATTTGTATGCAGATTTGCGAAATTGGCACGGAAACTCCGATTCGGCAAGCACGATCACGATTTATTCGAGCTTATGTCAGATTCGACGATTCTTCGTTTCAGAAGTGTATTTCTGTGCGGAATCGCTGTTTCGCGTGCTATATCAGTGCATTTGCATGCACGTATGCGAAATTTTAATAGAAACTCCGAGCCGGCAAGCACGATTACAATTTATTCGAGCTTATGTCAGTTTCGACATTCTTCGTTTCAGAAGTGTATTTCTGTGCGGAATCGCTGTTTCGCTTGCTAGATCAGTGCATTTGCATGCAAGTATGACAAATTGGAATAGAAACTCCGACCGGCAATCACGATCACGATTTATTCGAGCTTAAGTCAGATTCGACGATTCTTCGTTTCAGAAGTGTATTTCGGTGCGGAATCGCTGTTTCGCGTGCTAGATCAGTGCATTTGTATGCAGATATGCGAAATTGGCACGGAAACTCCGATTTGGCAAGCACGGTCACGATTTATTCGACGTTATGTCAGATTCGACGATTCTTCGTTTCAGAAGTGTATTTCTGTGCGGAATCGCTGTTTCGCGTGCTAGATCAGTGCATTTGCATCCAAATATGCGAAATTTTAATAGAAACTCCGACCCGGCAAGCACGATCGCGATTTATTCGAGCTTATGTCAGATTCGACGATTCTTCGTTTCAGAAGTGTATTTATGTGCGGAATCGCTGTTTCTCGTGCTATATCAGTGCATTTGTATGCAGATATGCGAAATTTTAATAGAAACTCCGACCCGGCATGCACGATCACGATTTATTCGAGCTTATGTCAGATTCGACGATTCTTCGTTCCAGAAGTGTATTTCTGTGCGGAATCGTTGTTTCGCGTGCTAGATCAGTGCATTTGTATGCAGATATGCGAAATTGGCACGGAAACTCCGATTTGGCAAGCACGATCACGATTTATTCGAGCTTATGTCAGATTCGACGATTCTTCGTTTCAGAAGTGTATTTCTGTGCGGAATCGCTGTTTCGGGTGCTATATCAGTGCATTTGCATGCAAGTATGCGAAATTGGAATTGAAACTCCGACCCGGCAAGCACGATCACAATTTATTCGAGCCTATGTCAGCTTCGACGATTATTCGTTTCACAAATGAATTTCTGTACGGAATCGCTGTTTAGCGAGCTAGATCAGTGCATTTGTATTCAAATATGCGAAATTGGCACGGAAACTCCGATTCGGCAAGCACGACCACGATTTATTCGAGATTATGTCAGATTCGACGATTCTTCGTTTGAGAAGTGTATTTCTGTGCGGAATCGCTGTTTCGCGCGCTAGATCAGTGCATTTGCATGCAAATATGCGAAATTGGCACGAAAACTCCGATTCGGCAAGCACGATCACGATTTATTCGAGCTTATGTCAGATTCGACGATTATTTGTTTCACAAATGAATTTCTGTGCGGAATCGCCGTTTCGCGGGCTAGATCAGTGCATTTGCATGCAAACATGCCAAATTGGCACAGAAACTCCGACCCGTCAAGCACGATCACAATTTATTCGAGCCTATGTCAGATTCGACGATTCTTCGTTTCAGAAGTGTATTTCTGTGCGGAATCGCTGTTTCGCGTGCTAGATCAGTGCATTTGTATGCAGATATGCGAACTTGGCACGGAAACTCCGATTTGGCAAGCACGATCACGATTTATTCGAGCTTATGTCAGATTCGACGATTCTTCGTTTCAGAAGTGTATTTCTGTGCGGAATCGCTGTTTCGCGTGCTATATCAGTGCATTTGCATGCAAGTATGCGAAATTGGAATTGAAACTCCGACCCGGCAAGCACGATCACGGTTTATTCGACGTTATGTCAGATTCGACGATTCTTCGTTTCAGAAGTGTATTTCTGTGCGGAATCGCTGTTTCGCGTGCTAGATCAGTGCATTTGCATGCAAACATGCCAAATTGGCACAGAAACTCCGACCCGTCAAGCACGATCACAATTTATTCGAGCCTATGTCAGATTCGACGATTCTTCGTTTCAGAAGTGTATTTCTGTGCGGAATCGCTGTTTCGCGTGCTAGATCAGTGCATTTGTATGCAGATATGCGAAATTGGCACGGAAACTCCGATTTGGCAAGCACGATCACGATTTATTCGAGCTTATGTCAGATTCGACGTTTCTTCGTTTCAGAAGTGTATTTCTGTGCGGAATCGCTGTTTCGCGTGCTATATCAGTGCATTTGCATGCAAGTATGCGAAATTGGAATTGAAACTCCGACCCGCAAGCACGATCACGATTTATTCGACGTTATGTCAGATTCGACGATTCTTCGTTTCAGAAGTGTATTTCTGTGCGGAATCGCTGTTTCGCGTGCTATATCAGTGCATTTCCATGCAAATATGCGAAATTGGCACGAAAACTCCGATGCGGCAAGGACGATCACGATTTATTCGAGCTCATGTCAGATTCGACAATTATTCGTTTCACAAATGAATTTCTGTGCGGAATCGCTGTTCCGCGTAGTAGATCAGTGCATTTGCAAGCAAGTATGCCAAATTGGAATAGAAACTCCGACCCGGCAAGCACGATCACGATTTATTCGAGCTTTATGTCAGATTCGACGATTCTTTGTTTTAGAAGTGTATTTCTGTGCGGAATCGCTGTTTCGCGTGCTAGATCAGTGCATTTGTATGCAGATTTAGGAAATTGGCACGGAAACTCCGATTCGGCAAGCACGATCACGATTTATTCGAGCTTATGTCAGATTCGACGATTCTTCGTTTCAGAAGTGTATTTCTGTGCGGAATCGCTGTTTCGCGTGCTATATCAGTGCATTTGCATGCAAGTATGCGAAATTTTAATAGAAACTCCGAGCCGGCAAGCACGATCACAATTTATTCGAGCTTATGTCAGATTCGACGATTCTTCGTTTCAGAAGTGTATTTCTGTGCGGAATCGCTGTTTCGCTTGCTATATCAGTGAATTTGCATGCAAGTATGCGAAATTTTAATAGAAACTCCGACCCGGCAAGCACGATCACAATTTATTCGAGCCTATGTCAGTTTCGACATTCTTCGTTTCAGAAGTGTATTTCTGTGCGGAATCGCTGTTCGCGTAGTAGATCAGTGCATTTGCAAGCAAGTATGCCAAATTGGAATAGAAACTCCGTCCCGGCAAGCACGATCACGATTTATTCGAGCTTATGTCAGATTCGACGATTCTTTGTTTCAGAAGTGTATTTCTGTGCGGAATCGCTGTTTCGCGTGCTAGATCAGTGCATTTGTATACAGATATGCGAAATTGGCACGGAAACTCCGATTCGGCAAACACGATCATGATTTATTCGAGCTTATGTCAGAATCGACGATTCTTCGTTTCAGAAGTATATTTCTGTGCGGAATCGCTGTTTCGCGTGCTATATCAGTGCATTTGCATGCAAATATGCGAAATTGGCACGAAAACTCCGATTCGGCAAGGACGATCACGATTTATTCGAGCTCATGTCAGATTCGACAATTATTCGTTTCACAAATGAATTTCTGTGCGGAATCGCTGTTTCGCGTAGTAGATCAGTGCATTTGCAAGCAAGTATGCCAAATTGGAATAGAAACTCCGACCCGGCAAGCACGATCACTATTTATTCGAGCTTATGTCAGATTCGACGATTCTTTGTTTCAGAAGTGTATTTCTGTGCGGAATCGCTGTTTCGCGTAGTAGATCAGTGCATTTGCAAGCAAGTATGCCAATTGGAATAGAAACTCCGTCCCGGCAAGCACGATCACGATTTATTCGAGCTTATGTCAGATTCGACGATTCTTTGTTTCAGAAGTGTATTTCTGTGCGGAATCGCTGTTTCGCGTGCTAGATCAGTGCATTTGTATGCAGATTTGCGAAATTGGCACGGAAACTCCGATTCGGCAAGCACGATCACGATTTATTCGAGCTTATGTCAGATTCGACGATTCTTTGTTTCAGAAGTGTATTTCTGTGCGGAATCGCTGTTTCGCGTGCTAGATCAGTGCATTTGTATGCAGATTTGCGAAATTGGCACGGAAACTCCGATTCGGCAAGCACGATCACGATTTATTCGAGCTTATGTCAGATTCGACGATTCTTCGTTTCAGAAGTGTATTTCTGTGCGGAATCGCTGTTTCGCGTGCTATATCAGTGCATTTGCATGCACGTATGCGAAATTTTAATAGAAACTCCGAGCCGGCAAGCACGATTACAATTTATTCGAGCTTATGTCAGTTTCGACATTCTTCGTTTCAGAAGTGTATTTCTGTGCGGAATCGCTGTTTCGCTTGCTAGATCAGTGCATTTGCATGCAAGTATGACAAATTGGAATAGAAACTCCGACCGGCAATCACGATCACGATTTATTCGAGCTTAAGTCAGATTCGACGATTCTTCGTTTCAGAAGTGTATTTCGGTGCGGAATCGCTGTTTCGCGTGCTAGATCAGTGCATTTGTATGCAGATATGCGAAATTGGCACGGAAACTCCGATTTGGCAAGCACGGTCACGATTTATTCGACGTTATGTCAGATTCGACGATTCTTCGTTTCAGAAGTGTATTTCTGTGCGGAATCGCTGTTTCGCGTGCTAGATCAGTGCATTTGCATCCAAATATGCGAAATTTTAATAGAAACTCCGACCCGGCAAGCACGATCGCGATTTATTCGAGCTTATGTCAGATTCGACGATTCTTCGTTTCAGAAGTGTATTTATGTGCGGAATCGCTGTTTCTCGTGCTATATCAGTGCATTTGTATGCAGATATGCGAAATTTTAATAGAAACTCCGACCCGGCATGCACGATCACGATTTATTCGAGCTTATGTCAGATTCGACGATTCTTCGTTCCAGAAGTGTATTTCTGTGCGGAATCGTTGTTTCGCGTGCTAGATCAGTGCATTTGTATGCAGATATGCGAAATTGGCACGGAAACTCCGATTTGGCAAGCACGATCACGATTTATTCGAGCTTATGTCAGATTCGACGATTCTTCGTTTCAGAAGTGTATTTCTGTGCGGAATCGCTGTTTCGGGTGCTATATCAGTGCATTTGCATGCAAGTATGCGAAATTGGAATTGAAACTCCGACCCGGCAAGCACGATCACAATTTATTCGAGCCTATGTCAGCTTCGACGATTATTCGTTTCACAAATGAATTTCTGTACGGAATCGCTGTTTAGCGAGCTAGATCAGTGCATTTGTATTCAAATATGCGAAATTGGCACGGAAACTCCGATTCGGCAAGCACGACCACGATTTATTCGAGATTATGTCAGATTCGACGATTCTTCGTTTGAGAAGTGTATTTCTGTGCGGAATCGCTGTTTCGCGCGCTAGATCAGTGCATTTGCATGCAAATATGCGAAATTGGCACGAAAACTCCGATTCGGCAAGCACGATCACGATTTATTCGAGCTTATGTCAGATTCGACGATTATTTGTTTCACAAATGAATTTCTGTGCGGAATCGCCGTTTCGCGGGCTAGATCAGTGCATTTGCATGCAAACATGCCAAATTGGCACAGAAACTCCGACCCGTCAAGCACGATCACAATTTATTCGAGCCTATGTCAGATTCGACGATTCTTCGTTTCAGAAGTGTATTTCTGTGCGGAATCGCTGTTTCGCGTGCTAGATCAGTGCATTTGTATGCAGATATGCGAACTTGGCACGGAAACTCCGATTTGGCAAGCACGATCACGATTTATTCGAGCTTATGTCAGATTCGACGATTCTTCGTTTCAGAAGTGTATTTCTGTGCGGAATCGCTGTTTCGCGTGCTATATCAGTGCATTTGCATGCAAGTATGCGAAATTGGAATTGAAACTCCGACCCGGCAAGCACGATCACGGTTTATTCGACGTTATGTCAGATTCGACGATTCTTCGTTTCAGAAGTGTATTTCTGTGCGGAATCGCTGTTTCGCGTGCTAGATCAGTGCATTTGCATGCAAACATGCCAAATTGGCACAGAAACTCCGACCCGTCAAGCACGATCACAATTTATTCGAGCCTATGTCAGATTCGACGATTCTTCGTTTCAGAAGTGTATTTCTGTGCGGAATCGCTGTTTCGCGTGCTAGATCAGTGCATTTGTATGCAGATATGCGAAATTGGCACGGAAACTCCGATTTGGCAAGCACGATCACGATTTATTCGAGCTTATGTCAGATTCGACGTTTCTTCGTTTCAGAAGTGTATTTCTGTGCGGAATCGCTGTTTCGCGTGCTATATCAGTGCATTTGCATGCAAGTATGCGAAATTGGAATTGAAACTCCGACCCGGCAAGCACGATCACGATTTATTCGACGTTATGTCAGATTCGACGATTCTTCGTTTCAGAAGTGTATTTCTGTGCGGAATCGCTGTTTCGCGTGCTATATCAGTGCATTTCCATGCAAATATGCGAAATTGGCACGAAAACTCCGATGCGGCAAGGACGATCACGATTTATTCGAGCTCATGTCAGATTCGACAATTATTCGTTTCACAAATGAATTTCTGTGCGGAATCGCTGTTCCGCGTAGTAGATCAGTGCATTTGCAAGCAAGTATGCCAAATTGGAATAGAAACTCCGACCCGGCAAGCACGATCACGATTTATTCGAGCTTATGTCAGATTCGACGATTCTTTGTTTTAGAAGTGTATTTCTGTGCGGAATCGCTGTTTCGCGTGCTAGATCAGTGCATTTGTATGCAGATTTAGGAAATTGGCACGGAAACTCCGATTCGGCAAGCACGATCACGATTTATTCGAGCTTATGTCAGATTCGACGATTCTTCGTTTCAGAAGTGTATTTCTGTGCGGAATCGCTGTTTCGCGTGCTATATCAGTGCATTTGCATGCAAGTATGCGAAATTTTAATAGAAACTCCGAGCCGGCAAGCACGATCACAATTTATTCGAGCTTATGTCAGATTCGACGATTCTTCGTTTCAGAAGTGTATTTCTGTGCGGAATCGCTGTTTCGCTTGCTATATCAGTGAATTTGCATGCAAGTATGCGAAATTTTAATAGAAACTCCGACCCGGCAAGCACGATCACAATTTATTCGAGCCTATGTCAGTTTCGACATTCTTCGTTTCAGAAGTGTATTTCTGTGCGGAATCGCTGTTTCGCGTAGTAGATCAGTGCATTTGCAAGCAAGTATGCCAAATTGGAATAGAAACTCCGTCCCGGCAAGCACGATCACGATTTATTCGAGCTTATGTCAGATTCGACGATTCTTTGTTTCAGAAGTGTATTTCTGTGCGGAATCGCTGTTTCGCGTGCTAGATCAGTGCATTTGTATACAGATATGCGAAATTGGCACGGAAACTCCGATTCGGCAAACACGATCATGATTTATTCGAGCTTATGTCAGAATCGACGATTCTTCGTTTCAGAAGTATATTTCTGTGCGGAATCGCTGTTTCGCGTGCTATATCAGTGCATTTGCATGCAAATATGCGAAATTGGCACGAAAACTCCGATTCGGCAAGGACGATCACGATTTATTCGAGCTCATGTCAGATTCGACAATTATTCGTTTCACAAATGAATTTCTGTGCGGAATCGCTGTTTCGCGTAGTAGATCAGTGCATTTGCAAGCAAGTATGCCAAATTGGAATAGAAACTCCGACCCGGCAAGCACGATCACTATTTATTCGAGCTTATGTCAGATTCGACGATTCTTTGTTTCAGAAGTGTATTTCTGTGCGGAATCGCTGTTTCGCGTAGTAGATCAGTGCATTTGCAAGCAAGTATGCCAAATTGGAATAGAAACTCCGTCCCGGCAAGCACGATCACGATTTATTCGAGCTTATGTCAGATTCGACGATTCTTTGTTTCAGAAGTGTATTTCTGTGCGGAATCGCTGTTTCGCGTGCTAGATCAGTGCATTTGTATGCAGATTTGCGAAATTGGCACGGAAACTCCGATTCGGCAAGCACGATCACGATTTATTCGAGCTTATGTCAGATTCGACGATTCTTCGTTTCAGAAGTGTATTTCTTTGCGGAATCGCTGTTTCGCGTGCTATATCAGTGCATTTGCATGCAAGTATGCGAAATTTTAATAGAAACTCCGACCCGGCAAGCACGATCACAATTTATTCGAGTTTATGTCAGATTCGACGATTCTTCGTTTCAGAAGTGTATTTCTGTGCGGAATCGCTGTTTCGCTTGCTATATCAGTGCATTTGCATGCAAGTATGCGAAATTTTAATAGAAACTCCGACCCGGCAAGCACGATCACAATTTATTCGAGCCTATGTCAGTTTCGACATTCTTCGTTTCAGAAGTGTATTTCTGTGCGGAATCGCTGTTTCGCGTAGTAGATCAGTGCATTTGCAAGCAAGTATGCCAAATTGGAATAGAAACTCCGACCCGGCAAGCACGATCACGATTTATTCGAGCTTATGTCAGATTCGACGATTCTTTGTTTCAGAAGTGTATTTCTGTGCGGAATCGCTGTTTCGCGTGCTAGATCAGTGCATTTGTATGCAGATATGCGAAATTGGCACGGAAACTCCGATTCGGCAAGCACGATCACGATTTATTCGAGCTTATGTCAGATTGGACGATTCTTCGTTTCAGAAGTGTATTTCTGTGCGGAATCGCTGTTTCGCGTGCTATATCAGTGCATTTGCATGCAAGTATGCGAAATTTTAATAGAAACTCCGACCCGGCAAGCACGATCACAATTTATTCGAGCCTATGTCAGATTCGACGATTCTTCGTTTCAGAAGTGTATTTCTGTGCGGAATCGCTGTGTCGCATGTTAGATCAGTGCATTTGCATGCAAACATTCCAAATTGGCACAGAAACTCCGATCCGCACAAACACGATCACGATTTATTCGAGCTTATGTCAGATTCGACGATTCTTCGTTTCAGAAGTGTATTTCTGTGCGGAATCGCTGTTTCGCGCGCTAGATCAGTGCATTTGCATGCAAGTATGGCAAATTGGAATAGAAACTCCGACCGGCAATCCCGATCACGATTTATTCGAGCTTATGTCAGATTCGACGATTCTTCGTTTCAGAAGTGTATTTCTGTGCGGAATCGCTGTTTCGCGGGCTAGATCAGTGCATTTGCAGGCAAGTATGCCAAATTGGAATAGAAACTCCGACACGGCAAGCACGATCACGATTTATTCGACGTTATGTCAGATTCGACGATTCTTCGTTTCAGAAGTGTATTTCTGTGCGGAATCGCTGTTTCGCGTGCTAGATCAGTGCATTTGCATGCAAATATGCGAAATTGGACAGAAACTCCGACCAGGCAAGCACGATCACAATTTATTCGAGCCTATGTCAGATTCGACGATTCTTAGTTTCAGAAGTGTATTTCAGTGCGGAATCGCTGTTTCGCGTGCTAGATCAGTGCATTTGCATGCAAATATGCGAAATTGGCACGAAAACTCCGATTCGGCAAGCACGATCACTATTTATGCGAGCTTATGTCAGATTCGACAATTATTCGTTTCACAAATGAATTTCTGTGCGGAATCGCTGTTTCGCGTAGTAGATGAGTGCCTTTGCAAGCAAGTATGCCAAATTGGAATGGAAACTCCGACCCGGCAAGCACGATCACGATTTATTCGAGCTTATGTCAGATTCGACGATTCTTTGTTTCAGAAGTGTATTTCTGTGCGGAATCGCTGTTTCGCGTGCTAGATCAGTGCATTTGTATGCAGATATGCGAAATTGGCACGGAAACTCCGATTCGGCAAGCACGATCATGATTTATTCGAGCTTATGTCAGATTCGACGATTCTTCGTTTCAGAAGTGTATTTCTGTGCGGAATCGCTGTTTCGCGTGCTATATCAGTGCATTTGCATGCAAGTATGCGAAATTGGAATAGAAACTCCGACCCGGCAAGCACGATCACAATTTATTCGAGCCTATGTCTGTTTCGACATTCTTCGTTTCAGAAGTGTATTTCTGTGCGGAATCGCTGTTTCGCGTGCTAGATCAGTGCATTTCTATGCAGATATGCGAAATTGGCACGGAAACTCCGATTTGGCAAGCACGATCACGATTTATTCGAGCTTATGTCAGATTCGACGTTTCTTCGTTTCAGAAGTGTATTTCTGTGCGGAATCGCTGTTTCGCGTGCTATATCAGTGCATTTGCATGCAAGTATGCGAAATTGGAATTGAAACTCCGACCCGGCAAGCACGATCACGATTTATTCGACGTTATGTCAGATTCGACGATTCTTCGTTTCAGAAGTGTATTTCTGAGCGGAATCGCTGTTTCGCGTGCTATATCAGTGCATTTGC
This sequence comes from Lasioglossum baleicum, assembly GCF_051020765.1. Lineage (NCBI taxonomy): Eukaryota > Metazoa > Arthropoda > Insecta > Hymenoptera > Halictidae > Lasioglossum > Lasioglossum baleicum. The sequence continues at coordinate 1,394,619 of NW_027469093.1, forward strand.
AGGCAAGTATGCCAAATTGGAATAGAAACTCCGACACGGCAAGCACGATCACGATTTATTCGACGTTATGTCAGATTCGACGATTCTTCGTTTCAGAAGTGTATTTCTGTGCGGAATCGCTGTTTCGCGCGCTAGATCAGTGCATTTGCAGGCAAGTATGCCAAATTGGAATAGAAACTCTGACACGGCAAGCACGATCACGATTTATTCGACGTTATGTCAGATTCGACGATTCTTCGTTTCAGAAGTGTATTTCTGTGCGGAATCGCTGTTTCGCGTGCTAGATCAGTGCATTTGCATGCAAATATGCGAAATTGGACAGAAACTCCGACAAGGCAAGCACGATCACAATTTATTCGAGCCTATGTCATATTCGACGATTCTTCGTTTCAGAAGTGTATTTCAGTGCGGAATCGCTGTTTCGCGTGCTAGATCAGTGCATTTGTATGCAGATATGCGAAATTGGCACGGAAACTCCGATTCGGCAAGCACGATCACGATTTATTCGACGTTATGTCAGATTCGACGATTCTTCGTTTCAGAAGTGTATTTCTGTGCGGAATCGCTGTTTCGCGTGCTAGATCAGTGCATTTGTATGCAGATATGCGAAATTGGCACGGAAACTCCGATTCGGCAAGCACGATCACGATTTATTCGACGTTATGTCAGATTCGACGATTCTTCGTTTCAGAAGTGTATTTCTGTGCGGAATCGCTGTTTCGCGTGCTATATCAGTGCATTTGCAGGCAAGTATGCCAAATTGGAATAGAAACTCCGACACGGCAAGCACGATCACGATTTATTCGACGTTATGTCAGATTCGACGATTCTTCGTTTCAGAAGTGTATTTCTGTGCGGAATCGCTGTTTCGCGTGCTAGATCAGTGCATTTGCATGCAAATATGCGAAATTCGACAGAAACTCCGACCAGGCAAGCACGATCACAATTTATTCGAGCCTATGTCAGATTCGACGATTCTTCGTTTCAGAAGTGTATTTCTGTGCGGAATCGCTGTTTCGCATGTTAGATCAGTGCATTTGCATGCAAACATTCCAAATTGGCACAGAAACTCCGATCCGCACAAACACGATCACGATTTATTCGAGCTTATGTCAGATTCGACAATTCTTCGTTTCAGAAGTGTATTTCTGTGCGGAATCGCTGTTTCGCGCGCTAGATCAGTGCATTTGCATGCAAGTATGACAAATTGGAATAGAAACTCCGACCGGCAATCACGATCACGATTTATTCGAGCTTATGTCAGATTCGACGATTCTTCGTTTCAGAAGTGTATTTCTGTGCGGAATCGCTGTTTCGCGCGCTAGATCAGTGCATTTGCAGGCAAGTATGCCAAATTGGAATAGAAACTCTGACACGGCAAGCACGATCACGATTTATTCGACGTTATGTCAGATTCGACGATTCTTCGTTTCAGAAGTGTATTTCTTTGCGGAATCGCTGTTTCGCGTGCTAGATCAGTGCATTTGCATGCAAATATGCGAAATTGGACAGAAACTCCGACCAGGCAAGCACGATCACAATTTATTCGAGCCTATGTCATATTCGACGATTCTTCGTTTCAGAAGTGTATTTCAGTGCGGAATCGCTGTTTCGCGTAGTAGATCAGTGCATTTGCAAGCAAGTATGCCAAATTGGAATAGAAACTCCGACCCGGCAAGCACGATCACGATTTATTCGAGCTTATGTCAGATTCGACGATTCTTTGTTTCAGAAGTGTATTTCTGTGCGGAATCGCTGTTTCGCGTGCTAGATCAGTGCATTTGTATGCAGATATGCGAAATTGGCACGGAAACTCCGATTCGGCAAGCACGATCATGATTTATTCGAGCTTATGTAAGATTCGACGATTCTTCGTTTCAGAAGTGTATTTCTGTGCGGAATCGCTGTTTCGCGTGCTATATCAGTGCATTTGCATGCAAATATGCGAAATTGGCACGAAAACTCCGATTCGGCAAGGACGATCACGATTTATTCGAGCTCATGTCAGATTCGACAATTATTCGTTTCACAAATGAATTTCTGAGCGGAATCGCTGTTCCGCGTAGTAGATCAGTGCATTTGCAAGCAAGTATGCCAAATTGGAATAGAAACTCCGACCCGGCAAGCACGATCACGATTTATTCGAGCTTATGTCAGATTCGACGATTCTTTGTTTCAGAAGTGTATTTGTGTGCGGAATCGCTGTTTCGCGTGCTAGATCAGTGCATTTGCATGCAAATATGCGAATTTGGCACGAAAACTCCGATTCGGCAAGGACGATCACGATTTATTCGAGCTCATGTCAGATTCGACAATTATTCGTTTCACAAATGAATTTCTGTGCGGAATCGCTGTTTCGCGTAGTAGATCAGTGCATTTGCAAGCAAGTATGCCAAATTGGAATAGAAACTCCGACCCGGCAAGCACGATCACGATTTATTCGAGCTTATGTCAGATTCGACGATTCTTTGTTTCAGAAGTGTATTTCTGTGCGGAATCGCTGTTTCGCGTAGTAGATCAGTGCATTTGCAAGCAAGTATGCCAAATTGGAATAGAAACTCCGTCCCGGCAAGCACGATCACGATTTATTCGAGCTTATGTCAGATTCGACGATTCTTTGTTTCAGAAGTGTATTTCTGTGCGGAATCGCTGTTTCGCGTGCTAGATCAGTGCATTTGTATGCAGATTTGCGAAATTGGCACGGAAACTCCGATTCGGCAAGCACGATCACGATTTATTCGAGCTTATGTCAGATTCGACGATTCTTCGTTTCAGAAGTGTATTTCTTTGCGGAATCGCTGTTTCGCGTGCTATATCAGTGCATTTGCATGCAAGTATGCGAAATTTTAATAGAAACTCCGACCCGGCAAGCACGATCACAATTTATTCGAGCTTATGTCAGATTCGACGATTCTTCGTTTCAGAAGTGTATTTCTGTGCGGAATCGCTGTTTCGCTTGCTATATCAGTGCATTTGCATGCAAGTATGCGAAATTTTAATAGAAACTCCGACCCGGCAAGCACGATCACAATTTATTCGAGCCTATGTCAGTTTCGACATTCTTCGTTTCAGAAGTGTATTTCTGTGCGGAATCGCTGTTTCGCGTAGTAGATCAGTGCATTTGCAAGCAAGTATGCCAAATTGGAATAGAAACTCCGACCCGGCAAGCACGATCACGATTTATTCGAGCTTATGTCAGATTCGACGATTCTTTGTTTCAGAAGTGTATTTCTGTGCGGAATCGCTGTTTCGCGTGCTAGATCAGTGCATTTGTATGCAGATATGCGAAATTGGCACGGAAACTCCGATTCGGCAAGCACGATCATGATTTATTCGAGCTTATGTCAGATTCGACGATTCTTCGTTTCAGAAGTGTATTTCTGTGCGGAATCGCTGTTTCGCGTGCTATATCAGTGCATTTGCATGCAAGTATGCGAAATTGGAATAGAAACTCCGACCCGGCAAGCACGATCACAATTTATTCGAGCCTATGTCTGTTTCGACATTCTTCGTTTCAGAAGTGTATTTCTGTGCGGAATCGCTGTTTCGCGTGCTAGATCAGTGCATTTCTATGCAGATATGCGAAATTGGCACGGAAACTCCGATTCGGCAAGCACGATCACGATTTATTCGAGCTTATGTCAGATTCGACGATTCTTTGTTTCAGAAGTGTATTTCTGTGCGGAATCGCTGTTTCGCGTGCTAGATCAGTGCATTTGTATGCAGATATGCGAAATTGGCACGGAAACTCCGATTCGGCAAGCACGATCATGATTTATTCGAGCTTATGTCAGATTCGACGATTCTTCGTTTCAGAAGTGTATTTCTGTGCGGAATCGCTGTTTCGCGTGCTATATCAGTGCATTTGCATGCAAGTATGCGAAATTGGAATAGAAACTCCGACCGGCAAGCACGATCACAATTTATTCGAGCCTATGTCTGTTTCGACATTCTTCGTTTCAGAAGTGTATTTCTGTGCGGAATCGCTGTTTCGCGTGCTAGATCAGTGCATTTCTATGCAGATATGCGAAATTGGCACGGAAACTCCGATTTGGCAAGCACGATCACGATTTATTCGAGCTTATGTCAGATTCGACGTTTCTTCGTTTCAGAAGTGTATTTCTGTGCGGAATCGCTGTTTCGCGTGCTATATCAGTGCATTTGCATGCAAGTATGCGAAATTGGAATTGAAACTCCGACCCGGCAAGCACGATCACGATTTATTCGACGTTATGTCAGATTCGACGATTCTTCGTTTCAGAAGTGTATTTCTGAGCGGAATCGCTGTTTCGCGTGCTATATCAGTGCATTTGCAGGCAAGTATGCCAAATTGGAATAGAAACTCCGACACGGCAAGCACGATCACGATTTATTCGACGTTATGTCAGATTCGACGATTCTTCGTTTCAGAAGTGTATTTCTGAGCGGAATCGCTGTTTCGCGTGCTATATCAGTGCATTTGCAGGCAAGTATGCCAAATTGGAATAGAAACTCCGACACGGCAAGCACGATCACGATTTATTCGACGTTATGTCAGATTCGACGATTCTTCGTTTCAGAAGTGTATTTCTGTGCGGAATCGCTGTTTCGCGTGCTAGATCAGTGCATTTGCATGCAAATATGCGAAATTGGACAGAAACTCCGACCAGGCAAGCACGATCACAATTTATTCGAGCCTATGTCATATTCGACGATTCTTCGTTTCAGAAGTGTATTTCAGTGCGGAATCGCTGTTTCGCGTGCTAGATCAGTGCATTTGTATGCAGATATGCGAAATTGGCACGGAAACTCCGATTCGGCAAGCACGATCACGATTTATTCGACGTTATGTCAGATTCGACGATTCTTCGTTTCAGAAGTGTATTTCTGTGCGGAATCGCTGTTTCGCGTGCTAGATCAGTGCATTTGTATGCAGATATGCGAAATTGGCACGGAAACTCCGATTCGGCAAGCACGATCACGATTTATTCGACGTTATGTCAGATTCGACGATTCTTCGTTTCAGAAGTGTATTTCTGTGCGGAATCGCTGTTTCGCGTGCTATATCAGTGCATTTGCAGGCAAGTATGCCAAATTGGAATAGAAACTCCGACACGGCAAGCACGATCACGATTTATTCGACGTTATGTCAGATTCGACGATTCTTCGTTTCAGAAGTGTATTTCTGTGCGGAATCGCTGTTTCGCGTGCTAGATCAGTGCATTTGCATGCAAATATGCGAAATTGGACAGAAACTCCGACCAGGCAAGCACGATCACAATTTATTCGAGCCTATGTCAGATTCGACGATTCTTCGTTTCAGAAGTGTATTTCTGTGCGGAATCGCTGTTTCGCATGTTAGATCAGTGCATTTGCATGCAAACATTCCAAATTGGCACAGAAACTCCGATCCGCACAAACACGATCACGATTTATTCGAGCTTATGTCAGATTCGACAATTCTTCGTTTCAGAAGTGTATTTCTGTGCGGAATCGCTGTTTCGCGCGCTAGATCAGTGCATTTGCATGCAAGTATGACAAATTGGAATAGAAACTCCGACCGGCAATCACGATCACGATTTATTCGAGCTTATGTCAGATTCGACGATTCTTCGTTTCAGAAGTGTATTTCTGTGCGGAATCGCTGTTTCGCGCGCTAGATCAGTGCATTTGCAGGCAAGTATGCCAAATTGGAATAGAAACTCTGACACGGCAAGCACGATCACGATTTATTCGACGTTATGTCAGATTCGACGATTCTTCGTTTCAGAAGTGTATTTCTTTGCGGAATCGCTGTTTCGCGTGCTAGATCAGTGCATTTGCATGCAAATATGCGAAATTGGACAGAAACTCCGACCAGGCAAGCACGATCACAATTTATTCGAGCCTATGTCATATTCGACGATTCTTCGTTTCAGAAGTGTATTTCAGTGCGGAATCGCTGTTTCGCGTAGTAGATCAGTGCATTTGCAAGCAAGTATGCCAAATTGGAATAGAAACTCCGACCCGGCAAGCACGATCACGATTTATTCGAGCTTATGTCAGATTCGACGATTCTTTGTTTCAGAAGTGTATTTCTGTGCGGAATCGCTGTTTCGCGTGCTAGATCAGTGCATTTGTATGCAGATATGCGAAATTGGCACGGAAACTCCGATTCGGCAAGCACGATCATGATTTATTCGAGCTTATGTCAGATTCGACGATTCTTCGTTTCAGAAGTGTATTTCTGTGCGGAATCGCTGTTTCGCGTGCTATATCAGTGCATTTGCATGCAAATATGCGAAATTGGCACGAAAACTCCGATTCGGCAAGGACGATCACGATTTATTCGAGCTCATGTCAGATTCGACAATTATTCGTTTCACAAATGAATTTCTGTGCGGAATCGCTGTTCCGCGTAGTAGATCAGTGCATTTGCAAGCAAGTATGCCAAATTGGAATAGAAACTCCGACCCGGCAAGCACGATCACGATTTATTCGAGCTTATGTCAGATTCGACGATTCTTTGTTTCAGAAGTGTATTTGTGTGCGGAATCGCTGTTTCGCGTGCTAGATCAGTGCATTTGCATGCAAATATGCGAATTTGGCACGAAAACTCCGATTCGGCAAGGACGATCACGATTTATTCGAGCTCATGTCAGATTCGACAATTATTCGTTTCACAAATGAATTTCTGTGCGGAATCGCTGTTTCGCGTAGTAGATCAGTGCATTTGCAAGCAAGTATGCCAAATTGGAATAGAAACTCCGACCCGGCAAGCACGATCACGATTTATTCGAGCTTATGTCAGATTCGACGATTCTTTGTTTCAGAAGTGTATTTCTGTGCGGAATCGCTGTTTCGCGTAGTAGATCAGTGCATTTGCAAGCAAGTATGCCAAATTGGAATAGAAACTCCGTCCCGGCAAGCACGATCACGATTTATTCGAGCTTATGTCAGATTCGACGATTCTTTGTTTCAGAAGTGTATTTCTGTGCGGAATCGCTGTTTCGCGTGCTAGATCAGTGCATTTGTATGCAGATTTGCGAAATTGGCACGGAAACTCCGATTCGGCAAGCACGATCACGATTTATTCGAGCTTATGTCAGATTCGACGATTCTTCGTTTCAGAAGTGTATTTCTTTGCGGAATCGCTGTTCGCGTGCTATATCAGTGCATTTGCATGCAAGTATGCGAAATTTTAATAGAAACTCCGACCGGCAAGCACGATCACAATTTATTCGAGCTTATGTCAGATTCGACGATTCTTCGTTTCAGAAGTGTATTTCTGTGCGGAATCGCTGTTTCGCTTGCTATATCAGTGCATTTGCATGCAAGTATGCGAAATTTTAATAGAAACTCCGACCCGGCAAGCACGATCACAATTTATTCGAGCCTATGTCAGTTTCGACATTCTTCGTTTCAGAAGTGTATTTCTGTGCGGAATCGCTGTTTCGCGTAGTAGATCAGTGCATTTGCAAGCAAGTATGCCAAATTGGAATAGAAACTCCGACCCGGCAAGCACGATCACGATTTATTCGAGCTTATGTCAGATTCGACGATTCTTTGTTTCAGAAGTGTATTTCTGTGCGGAATCGCTGTTTCGCGTGCTAGATCAGTGCATTTGTATGCAGATATGCGAAATTGGCACGGAAACTCCGATTCGGCAAGCACGATCACGATTTATTCGAGCTTATGTCAGATTCGACGATTCTTCGTTTCAGAAGTGTATTTCTGTGCGGAATCGCTGTTTCGCGTGCTATATCAGTGCATTTGCATGCAAGTATGCGAAATTTTAATAGAAACTCCGACCCGGCAAGCACGATCACAATTTATTCGAGCCTATGTCAGATTCGACGATTCTTTGTTTCAGAAGTGTATTTCTGTGCGGAATCGCTGTTTCGCGTGCTAGATCAGTGCATTTGTATGCAGATATGCGAAATTGGCACGGAAACTCCGATTCGGCAGGCACGATCACGATTTATTCGAGCTTATGTCAGATTCGACGATTCTTCGTTTCAGAAGTGTATTTCTGTGCGGAATCGCTGTTTCGCGTGCTAGATCAGTGCATTTGCATGCAAATATGCGAAATTGGACGGAAACTCCGACTAGGCAAGCACGATCACAATTTATTCGAGCCTATGTCAGATTCGACGATTCTTCGTTTCAGAAGTGTATTTCTGTGCGGAATCGCTGTTTCGCATGTTAGATCAGTGCATTTGCATGCAAACATTCCAAATTGGCACAGAAACTCCGATCCGCACAAACACGATCACGATTTATTCGAGCTTATGTCAGATTCGACGATTCTTCGTTTCAGAAGTGTATTTCTGTGCGGAATCGCTGTTTCGCGCGCTAGATCAGTGCATTTGCATGCAAGTATGGCAAATTGGAATAGAAACTCCGACCGGCAATCACGATCACGATTTATTCGAGCTTATGTCAGATTCGACGATTCTTCGTTTCAGAAGTGTATTTCTGTGCGGAATCGCTGTTTCGCGCGCTAGATCAGTGCATTTGCAGGCAAGTATGCCAAATTGGAATAGAAACTCCGACACGGCAAGCACGATCACGATTTATTCGACGTTATGTCAGGTTCGACGATTCTTCGTTTCAGAAGTGTATTTCTGTGCGGAATCGCTGTTTCGCGTGCTAGATCAGTGCATTTGCATGCAAATATGCGAAATTGGACAGAAACTCCGACCAGGCAAGCACGATCACAATTTATTCGAGCCTATGTCAGATTCGACGATTCTTCGTTTCAGAAGTGTATTTCAGTGCGGAATCGCTGTTTCGCGGGCTAGATCAGTGCATTTGCATGCAAATATGCGAAATTGGCACGAAAACTCCGATTCGGCAAGCACGATCACGATTTATTCGAGCTTATGTCAGATTCGACAATTATTCGTTTCACAAATGAATTTCTGTGCGGAATCGCTGTTTCGCGTAGTAGATCAGTGCATTTGCAAGCAAGTATGCCAAATTGGAATAGAAACTCCGACCCGGCAAGCACGATCACGATTTATTCGAGCTTATGTCAGATTCGACGATTCTTTGTTTCAGAAGTGTATTTCTGTGCGGAATCGCTGTTTCGCGTGCTAGATCAGTGCATTTGCATGCAAGTATGACAAATTGGAATAGAAACTCCGACCGGCAATCACGATCACGATTTATTCGAGCTTATGTCAGATTCGACGATTCTTCGTTTCAGAAGTGTATTTCTGTGCGGAATCGCTGTTTCGCGCGCTAGATCAGTGCATTTGCAGGCAAGTATGCCAAATTGGAATAGAAACTCTGACACGGCAAGCACGATCACGATTTATTCGACGTTATGTCAGATTCGACGATTCTTCGTTTCAGAAGTGTATTTCTTTGCGGAATCGCTGTTTCGCGTGCTAGATCAGTGCATTTGCATGCAAATATGCGAAATTGGACAGAAACTCCGACCAGGCAAGCACGATCACAATTTATTCGAGCCTATGTCATATTCGACGATTCTTCGTTTCAGAAGTGTATTTCAGTGCGGAATCGCTGTTTCGCGTAGTAGATCAGTGCATTTGCAAGCAAGTATGCCAAATTGGAATAGAAACTCCGACCCGGCAAGCACGATCACGATTTATTCGAGCTTATGTCAGATTCGACGATTCTTTGTTTCAGAAGTGTATTTCTGTGCGGAATCGCTGTTTCGCGTGCTAGATCAGTGCATTTGTATGCAGATATGCGAAATTGGCACGGAAACTCCGATTCGGCAAGCACGATCATGATTTATTCGAGCTTATGTCAGATTCGACGATTCTTCGTTTCAGAAGTGTATTTCTGTGCGGAATCGCTGTTCGCGTGCTATATCAGTGCATTTGCATGCAAATATGCGAAATTGGCACGAAAACTCCGATTCGGCAAGGACGATCACGATTTATTCGAGCTCATGTCAGATTCGACAATTATTCGTTTCACAAATGAATTTCTGTGCGGAATCGCTGTTCCGCGTAGTAGATCAGTGCATTTGCAAGCAAGTATGCCAAATTGGAATAGAAACTCCGACCCGGCAAGCACGATCACGATTTATTCGAGCTTATGTCAGATTCGACGATTCTTTGTTTCAGAAGTGTATTTGTGTGCGGAATCGCTGTTTCGCGTGCTAGATCAGTGCATTTGCATGCAAATATGCGAATTTGGCACGAAAACTCCGATTCGGCAAGGACGATCACGATTTATTCGAGCTCATGTCAGATTCGACAATTATTCGTTTCACAAATGAATTTCTGTGCGGAATCGCTGTTTCGCGTAGTAGATCAGTGCATTTGCAAGCAAGTATGCCAAATTGGAATAGAAACTCCGACCCGGCAAGCACGATCACGATTTATTCGAGCTTATGTCAGATTCGACGATTCTTTGTTTCAGAAGTGTATTTCTGTGCGGAATCGCTGTTTCGCGTAGTAGATCAGTGCATTTGCAAGCAAGTATGCCAAATTGGAATAGAAACTCCGTCCCGGCAAGCACGATCACGATTTATTCGAGCTTATGTCAGATTCGACGATTCTTTGTTTCAGAAGTGTATTTCTGTGCGGAATCGCTGTTTCGCGTGCTAGATCAGTGCATTTGTATGCAGATTTGCGAAATTGGCACGGAAACTCCGATTCGGCAAGCACGATCACGATTTATTCGAGCTTATGTCAGATTCGACGATTCTTCGTTTCAGAAGTGTATTTCTTTGCGGAATCGCTGTTTCGCGTGCTATATCAGTGCATTTGCATGCAAGTATGCGAAATTTTAATAGAAACTCCGACCCGGCAAGCACGATCACAATTTATTCGAGCTTATGTCAGATTCGACGATTCTTCGTTTCAGAAGTGTATTTCTGTGCGGAATCGCTGTTTCGCTTGCTATATCAGTGCATTTGCATGCAAGTATGCGAAATTTTAATAGAAACTCCGACCCGGCAAGCACGATCACAATTTATTCGAGCCTATGTCAGTTTCGACATTCTTCGTTTCAGAAGTGTATTTCTGTGCGGAATCGCTGTTTCGCGTAGTAGATCAGTGCATTTGCAAGCAAGTATGCCAAATTGGAATAGAAACTCCGACCCGGCAAGCACGATCACGATTTATTCGAGCTTATGTCAGATTCGACGATTCTTTGTTTCAGAAGTGTATTTCTGTGCGGAATCGCTGTTTCGCGTGCTAGATCAGTGCATTTGTATGCAGATATGCGAAATTGGCACGGAAACTCCGATTCGGCAAGCACGATCACGATTTATTCGAGCTTATGTCAGATTCGACGATTCTTCGTTTCAGAAGTGTATTTCTGTGCGGAATCGCTGTTTCGCGTGCTATATCAGTGCATTTGCATGCAAGTATGCGAAATTTAATAGAAACTCCGACCCGGCAAGCACGATCACAATTTATTCGAGCCTATGTCAGATTCGACGATTCTTTGTTTCAGAAGTGTATTTCTGTGCGGAATCGCTGTTTCGCGTGCTAGATCAGTGCATTTGTATGCAGATATGCGAAATTGGCACGGAAACTCCGATTCGGCAGGCACGATCACGATTTATTCGAGCTTATGTCAGATTCGACGATTCTTCGTTTCAGAAGTGTATTTCTGTGCGGAATCGCTGTTTCGCGTGCTAGATCAGTGCATTTGCATGCAAATATGCGAAATTGGACGGAAACTCCGACTAGGCAAGCACGATCACAATTTATTCGAGCCTATGTCAGATTCGACGATTCTTCGTTTCAGAAGTGTATTTCTGTGCGGAATCGCTGTTTCGCATGTTAGATCAGTGCATTTGCATGCAAACATTCCAAATTGGCACAGAAACTCCGATCCGCACAAACACGATCACGATTTATTCGAGCTTATGTCAGATTCGACGATTCTTCGTTTCAGAAGTGTATTTCTGTGCGGAATCGCTGTTTCGCGCGCTAGATCAGTGCATTTGCATGCAAGTATGGCAAATTGGAATAGAAACTCCGACCGGCAATCACGATCACGATTTATTCGAGCTTATGTCAGATTCGACGATTCTTCGTTTCAGAAGTGTATTTCTGTGCGGAATCGCTGTTTCGCGCGCTAGATCAGTGCATTTGCAGGCAAGTATGCCAAATTGGAATAGAAACTCCGACACGGCAAGCACGATCACGATTTATTCGACGTTATGTCAGGTTCGACGATTCTTCGTTTCAGAAGTGTATTTCTGTGCGGAATCGCTGTTTCGCGTGCTAGATCAGTGCATTTGCATGCAAATATGCGAAATTGGACAGAAACTCCGACCAGGCAAGCACGATCACAATTTATTCGAGCCTATGTCAGATTCGACGATTCTTCGTTTCAGAAGTGTATTTCAGTGCGGAATCGCTGTTTCGCGGGCTAGATCAGTGCATTTGCATGCAAATATGCGAAATTGGCACGAAAACTCCGATTCGGCAAGCACGATCACGATTTATTCGAGCTTATGTCAGATTCGACAATTATTCGTTTCACAAATGAATTTCTGTGCGGAATCGCTGTTTCGCGTAGTAGATCAGTGCATTTGCAAGCAAGTATGCCAAATTGGAATAGAAACTCCGACCCGGCAAGCACGATCACGATTTATTCGAGCTTATGTCAGATTCGACGATTCTTTGTTTCAGAAGTGTATTTCTGTGCGGAATCGCTGTTTCGCGTGCTAGATCAGTGCATTTGTATGCAGATATGCGAAATTGGCACGGAAACTCCGATTCGGCAAGCACGATTATGATTTATTCGAGCTTATGTCAGATTCGACGATTCTTCGTTTCAGAAGTGTATTTCTGTGCGGAATCGCTGTTTCGCGTGCTAGATCAGTGCATCTGCATGCAAATATGCGAAATTGGACAGAAACTCCGACCAGGCAAGCACGATCACAATTTATTCGAGCCTATGTCAGATTCGACGATTCTTCGTTTCAGAAGTGTATTTCTGTGCGGAATCGCTGTTTCGCATGTTAGATCAGTGCATTTGCATGCAAACATTCCAAATTGGCACAGAAACTCCGATCCGCACAAACACGATCACGATTTATTCGAGCTTATGTCAGATTCGACAATTCTTCGTTTCAGAAGTGTATTTCTGTGCGGAATCGCTGTTTCGCGCGCTAGATCAGTGCATTTGCATGCAAGTATGACAAATTGGAATAGAAACTCCGACCGGCAATCACGATCACGATTTATTCGAGCTTATGTCAGATTCGACGATTCTTCGTTTCAGAAGTGTATTTCTGTGCGGAATCGCTGTTTCGCGCGCTAGATCAGTGCATTTGCAGGCAAGTATGCCAAATTGGAATAGAAACTCTGACACGGCAAGCACGATCACGATTTATTCGACGTTATGTCAGATTCGACGATTCTTCGTTTCAGAAGTGTATTTCTTTGCGGAATCGCTGTTTCGCGTGCTAGATCAGTGCATTTGCATGCAAATATGCGAAATTGGACAGAAACTCCGACCAGGCAAGCACGATCACAATTTATTCGAGCCTATGTCATATTCGACGATTCTTCGTTTCAGAAGTGTATTTCAGTGCGGAATCGCTGTTTCGCGTAGTAGATCAGTGCATTTGCAAGCAAGTATGCCAAATTGGAATAGAAACTCCGACCCGGCAAGCACGATCACGATTTATTCGAGCTTATGTCAGATTCGACGATTCTTTGTTTCAGAAGTGTATTTCTGTGCGGAATCGCTGTTTCGCGTGCTAGATCAGTGCATTTGTATGCAGATATGCGAAATTGGCACGGAAACTCCGATTCGGCAAGCACGATCATGATTTATTCGAGCTTATGTCAGATTCGACGATTCTTCGTTTCAGAAGTGTATTTCTGTGCGGAATCGCTGTTTCGCGTGCTATATCAGTGCATTTGCATGCAAATATGCGAAATTGGCACGAAAACTCCGATTCGGCAAGGACGATCACGATTTATTCGAGCTCATGTCAGATTCGACAATTATTCGTTTCACAAATGAATTTCTGAGCGGAATCGCTGTTCCGCGTAGTAGATCAGTGCATTTGCAAGCAAGTATGCCAAATTGGAATAGAAACTCCGACCCGGCAAGCACGATCACGATTTATTCGAGCTTATGTCAGATTCGACGATTCTTTGTTTCAGAAGTGTATTTGTGTGCGGAATCGCTGTTTCGCATGTTAGATCAGTGCATTTTTATGCAAACATTCCAAATTGGCACAGAAACTCCGATCCGCACAAACACGATCACGATTTATTCGAGCTTATGTCAGATTCGACGATTCTTCGTTTCAGAAGTGTATTTCTGTGCGGAATCGCTGTTTCGCGCGCTAGATCAGTGCATTTGCATGCAAGTATGGCAAATTGGAATAGAAACTCCGATCCGCACAAACACGATCACGATTTATTCGAGCTTATGTCAGATTCGACGATTCTTCGTTTCAGAAGTGTATTTCTGTGCGGAATCGCTGTTTCGCGCGCTAGATCAGTGCATTTGCATGCAAATATGCGAAATTGGACAGAAACTCCGACCAGGCAAGCACGATCACGATTTATTCGCGCTTATGTCAGATTCGACGATTCTTCGTTTCAGAAGTGTATTTCTGTGCGGAATCGCTGTTTCGCGCGCTAGATCAGTGCATTTGCAGGCAAGTATGCCAAATTGGAATAGAAACTCCGACACGGCAAGCACGATCACGATTTATTCGACGTTATGTCAGATTCGACGATTCTTCGTTTCAGAAGTGTATTTCTGTGCGGAATCGCTGTTTCGCGTGCTAGATCAGTGCATTTGCATGCAAATATGCGAAATTGGACAGAAACTCCGACCAGGCAAGCACGATCACAATTTATTCGAGCCTATGTCAGATTCGACGATTCTTCGTTTCAGAAGTGTATTTCAGTGCGGAATCGCTGTTTCGCGGGCTAGATCAGTGCATTTGCATGCAAATATGCGAAATTGGCACGAAAACTCCGATTTGGCAAGCACGATCACAATGTATTCGAGCTTATGTCAGATTCGACAATTATTCGTTTCACAAATGAATTTCTGTGCGGAATCGCTGTTTCGCGTAGTAGATCAGTGCATTTGCAAGCAAGTATGCCAAATTGGAATAGAAACTCCGACCCGGCAAGCACGATCACGATTTATTCGAGCTTATGTCAGATTCGACGATTCTTTGTTTCAGAAGTGTATTTCTGTGCGGAATCGCTGTTTCGCGTGCTAGATCAGTGCATTTGTATGCAGATATGCGAAATTGGCACGGAAACTCCGATTCGGCAAGCACGATCATGATTTATTCGAGCTTATGTCAGATTCGACGATTCTTCGTTTCAGAAGTGTATTTCTGTGCGGAATCGCTGTTTCGCGTGCTATATCAGTGCATTTGCATGCAAATATGCGAAATTGGCACGAAAACTCCGATTCGGCAAGCACGATCACAATGTATTCGAGCTTATGTCAGATTCGACAATTATTCGTTTCACAAATGAATTTCTGTGCGG
This sequence comes from Lasioglossum baleicum, assembly GCF_051020765.1. Classification (NCBI taxonomy): domain Eukaryota; kingdom Metazoa; phylum Arthropoda; class Insecta; order Hymenoptera; family Halictidae; genus Lasioglossum; species Lasioglossum baleicum. The sequence continues at coordinate 1,410,056 of NW_027469093.1, forward strand.
AATCGCTGTTTCGCGTAGTAGATCAGTGCATTTGCAAGCAAGTATGCCAAATTGGAATAGAAACTCCGACCCGGCAAGCACGATCACGATTTATTCGAGCTTATGTCAGATTCGACGATTCTTTGTTTCAGAAGTGTATTTCTGTGCGGAATCGCTGTTTCGCGTGCTAGATCAGTGCATTTGTATGCAGATTTGCGAAATTGGCACGGAAACTCCGATTCGGCAAGCACGATCACGATTTATTCGAGCTTATGTCAGATTCGACGATTCTTCGTTTCAGAAGTGTATTTCTGTGCGGAATCGCTGTTTCGCGTGCTAGATCAGTGCATTTGCATGCAAATATGCGAAATTGGACAGAAACTCCGACCAGGCAAGCGCGATCACAATTTATTCGAGCTTATGTCAGATTCGACGATTCTTCGTTTCAGAAGTGTATTTCTGTGCGGTATCGCTGTTTCGCGTGCTAGATCAGTGCATTTGCATGCAAGTATGCGAAATATTAATAGAAACTCCGAACCGGCAAGCACGATCACAATTTATTCGAGCTTATGTCAGATTCGACGATTCTTCGTTTCAGAAGTGTATTTCTGTGCGGAATCGCTGTTTCGCTTGCTATATCAGTGCATTTGCATGCAAGTATGCGAAATTTTAATAGAAACTGCGACCCGGCAAGCACGATCACAATTTATTCGAGCCTATGTCAGTTTCGACATTCTTCGTTTCAGAAGTGTATTTCTGTGCGGAATCGCTGTTTCGCGTAGTAGATCAGTGCATTTGCAAGCAAGTATGCCAAATTGGAATAGAAACTCCGTCCCGGCAAGCACGATCACGATTTATTCGAGCTTATGTCAGATTCGACGATTCTTCGTTTCAGAAGTATATTTCTGTGCGGAATCGCTGTTTCGCGTGCTATATCAGTGCATTTCCATGCAAATATGCGAAATTGGCACGAAAACTCCGATTCGGCAAGGACGATCACGATTTATTCGAGCTCATGTCAGATTCGACAATTATTCGTTTCACAAATGAATTTCTGTGCGGAATCGCTGTTTCGCGTAGTAGATCAGTGCATTTGCAAGCAAGTATGCCAAATTGGAATAGAAACTCCGACCCGGCAAGCACGATCACGATTTATTCGAGCTTATGTCAGATTCGACGATTCTTTGTTTCAGAAGTGTATTTCTGTGCGGAATCGCTGTTTCGCGTAGTAGATCAGTGCATTTGCAAGCAAGTATGCCAAATTGGAATAGAAACTCCGTCCCGGCAAGCACGATCACGATTTATTCGAGCTTATGTCAGATTCGACGATTCTTTGTTTCAGAAGTGTATTTCTGTGCGGAATCGCTGTTTCGCGTGCTAGATCAGTGCATTTGTATGCAGATTTGCGAAATTGGCACGGAAACTCCGATTCGGCAAGCACGATCACGATTTATTCGAGCTTATGTCAGATTCGACGATTCTTCGTTTCAGAAGTGTATTTCTTTGCGGAATCGCTGTTTCGCGTGCTATATCAGTGCATTTGCATGCAAGTATGCGAAATTTTAATAGAAACTCCGACCCGGCAAGCACGATCACAATTTATTCGAGCTTATGTCAGATTCGACGATTCTTCGTTTCAGAAGTGTATTTCTGTGCGGAATCGCTGTTTCGCTTGCTATATCAGTGCATTTGCATGCAAGTATGCGAAATTTTAATAGAAACTCCGACCCGGCAAGCACGATCACAATTTATTCGAGCCTATGTCAGTTTCGACATTCTTCGTTTCAGAAGTGTATTTCTGTGCGGAATCGCTGTTTCGCGTAGTAGATCAGTGCATTTGCAAGCAAGTATGCCAAATTGGAATAGAAACTCCGACCCGGCAAGCACGATCACGATTTATTCGAGCTTATGTCAGATTCGACGATTCTTTGTTTCAGAAGTGTATTTCTGTGCGGAATCGCTGTTTCGCGTGCTAGATCAGTGCATTTGTATGCAGATATGCGAAATTGGCACGGAAACTCCGATTCGGCAAGCACGATCACGATTTATTCGAGCTTATGTCAGATTCGACGATTCTTCGTTTCAGAAGTGTATTTCAGTGCGGAATCGCTGTTTCGCGTGCTATATCAGTGCATTTGCATGCAAGTATGCGAAATTTTAATAGAAACTCCGACCCGGCAAGCACGATCACAATTTATTCGAGCCTATGTCAGATTCGACGATTCTTTGTTTCAGAAGTGTATTTCTGTGCGGAATCGCTGTTTCGCGTGCTAGATCAGTGCATTTGTATGCAGATATGCGAAATTGGCACGGAAACTCCGATTCGGCAGGCACGATCACGATTTATTCGAGCTTATGTCAGATTCGACGATTCTTCGTTTCAGAAGTGTATTTCTGTGCGGAATCGCTGTTTCGCGTGCTAGATCAGTGCATTTGCATGCAAATATGCGAAATTGGACAGAAACTCCGACCAGGCAAGCACGATCACAATTTATTCGAGCCTATGTCAGATTCGACGATTCTTCGTTTCAGAAGTGTATTTCTGTGCGGAATCGCTGTTTCGCGTGCTATATCAGTGCATTTGCATGCAAGTATGCGAAATTGGAATTGAAACTCCAACCCGGCAAGCACGATCACGGTTTATTCGACGTTATGTCAGATTCGACGATTCTTCGTTTCAGAAGTGTATTTCTGTGCGGAATCGCTGTTTCGCGTGCTAGATCAGTGCATTTGCATGCAAACATGCCAAATTGGCACAGAAACTCCGACCGGCAATCACGATCACGATTTATTCGAGCTTATGTCAGATTCGACGATTCTTCGTTTCAGAAGTGTATTTCTGTGCGGAATCGCTGTTTCGCGCGCTAGATCAGTGCATTTGCAGGCAAGTATGCCAAATTGGAATAGAAACTCCGACACGGCAAGCACGATCACGATTTATTCGACGTTATGTCAGGTTCGACGATTCTTCGTTTCAGAAGTGTATTTCTGTGCGGAATCGCTGTTTCGCGTGCTAGATCAGTGCATTTGCATGCAAATATGCGAAATTGGACAGAAACTCCGACCAGGCAAGCACGATCACAATTTATTCGAGCCTATGTCAGATTCGACGATTCTTCGTTTCACAAGTGTATTTCAATGCGGAATCGCTGTTTCGCGGGCTAGATCAGTGCATTTGCATGCAAATATGCGAAATTGGCACGAAAACTCCGATTCGGCAAGCACGATCACGATTAATTCGAGCTTATGTCAGATTCGACAATTATTCGTTTCACAAATGAATTTCTGTGCGGAATCGCTGTTTCGCGTAGTAGATCAGTGCATTTGCAAGCAAGTATGCCAAATTGGAATAGAAACTCCGACCCGGCAAGCACGATCACGATTTATTCGAGCTTATGTCAGATTCGACGATTCTTTGTTTCAGAAGTGTATTTCTGTGCGGAATCGCTGTTTCGCGTGCTAGATCAGTGCATTTGTATGCAGATATGCGAAATTGGCACGGAAACTCCGATTCGGCAAGCACGATCATGATTTATTCGAGCTTATGTCAGATTCGACGATTCTTCGTTTCAGAAGTGTATTTCTGTGCGGAATCGCTGTTTCGCGTGCTATATCAGTGCATTTGCATGCAAATATGCGAAATTGGCACGAAAACTCCGATTCGGCAAGGACGATCACGATTTATTCGAGCTCATGTCAGATTCGACAATTATTCGTTTCACAAATGACTTTCTGTGCGGAATCGCTGTTCCGCGTAGTAGATCAGTGCATTTGCAAGCAAGTATGCCAAATTGGAATAGAAACTCCGACCCGGCAAGCACGATCACGATTTATTCGAGCTTATGTCAGATTCGACGATTCTTCGTTTCAGAAGTGTATTTCTGTGCGGAATCGCTGTTTCGCGTGCTATATCAGTGCATTTGCATGCAAATATGCGAAATTGGCACGAAAACTCCGATTCGGCAAGGACGATCACGATTTATTCGAGCTCATGTCAGATTCGACAATTATTCGTTTCACAAATGAATTTCTGAGCGGAATCGCTGTTCCGCGTAGTAGATCAGTGCATTTGCAAGCAAGTATGCCAAATTGGAATAGAAACTCCGACCCGGCAAGCACGATCACGATTTATTCGAGCTTATGTCAGATTCGACGATTCTTTGTTTCAGAAGTGTATTTGTGTGCGGAATCGCTGTTTCGCGTGCTAGATCAGTGCATTTGCATGCAAATATGCGAATTTGGCACGAAAACTCCGATTCGGCAAGGACGATCACGATTTATTCGAGCTCATGTCAGATTCGACAATTATTCGTTTCACAAATGAATTTCTGTGCGGAATCGCTGTTTCGCGTAGTAGATCAGTGCATTTGCAAGCAAGTATGCCAAATTGGAATAGAAACTCCGACCCGGCAAGCACGATCACGATTTATTCGAGCTTATGTCAGATTCGACGATTCTTTGTTTCAGAAGTGTATTTCTGTGCGGAATCGCTGTTTCGCGTAGTAGATCAGTGCATTTGCAAGCAAGTATGCCAAATTGGAATAGAAACTCCGTCCCGGCAAGCACGATCACGATTTATTCGAGCTTATGTCAGATTCGACGATTCTTTGTTTCAGAAGTGTATTTCTGTGCGGAATCGCTGTTTCGCGTGCTAGATCAGTGCATTTGTATGCAGATTTGCGAAATTGGCACGGAAACTCCGATTCGGCAAGCACGATCACGATTTATTCGAGCTTATGTCAGATTCGACGATTCTTCGTTTCAGAAGTGTATTTCTTTGCGGAATCGCTGTTTCGCGTGCTATATCAGTGCATTTGCATGCAAGTATGCGAAATTTTAATAGAAACTCCGACCCGGCAAGCACGATCACAATTTATTCGAGCTTATGTCAGATTCGACGATTCTTCGTTTCAGAAGTGTATTTCTGTGCGGAATCGCTGTTTCGCTTGCTATATCAGTGCATTTGCATGCAAGTATGCGAAATTTTAATAGAAACTCCGACCCGGCAAGCACGATCACAATTTATTCGAGCCTATGTCAGTTTCGACATTCTTCGTTTCAGAAGTGTATTTCTGTGCGGAATCGCTGTTTCGCGTAGTAGATCAGTGCATTTGCAAGCAAGTATGCCAAATTGGAATAGCAACTCCGACCCGGCAAGCACGATCACGATTTATTCGAGCTTATGTCAGATTCGACGATTCTTTGTTTCAGAAGTGTATTTCTGTGCGGAATCGCTGTTTCGCGTGCTAGATCAGTGCATTTGTATGCAGATATGCGAAATTGGCACGGAAACTCCGATTCGGCAAGCACGATCATGATTTATTCGAGCTTATGTCAGATTCGACGATTCTTCGTTTCAGAAGTGTATTTCTGTGCGGAATCGCTGTTTCGCGTGCTATATCAGTGCATTTGCATGCAAGTATGCGAAATTGGAATAGAAACTCCGACCCGGCAAGCACGATCACAATTTATTCGAGCCTATGTCTGTTTCGACATTCTTCGTTTCAGAAGTGTATTTCTGTGCGGAATCGCTGTTTCGCGTGCTAGATCAGTGCATTTCTATGCAGATATGCGAAATTGGCACGGAAACTCCGATTCGGCAAGCACGATCACGATTTATTCGAGCTTATGTCAGATTCGACGATTCTTTGTTTCAGAAGTGTATTTCTATGCGGAATCGCTGTTTCGCGTGCTAGATCAGTGCATTTGTATGCAGATATGCGAAATTGGCACGGAAACTCCGATTCGGCAAGCACGATCATGATTTATTCGAGCTTATGTCAGATTCGACGATTCTTCGTTTCAGAAGTGTATTTCTGTGCGGAATCGCTGTTTCGCGTGCTATATCAGTGCATTTGCATGCAAGTATGCGAAATTGGAATAGAAACTCCGACCCGGCAAGCACGATCACAATTTATTCGAGCCTATGTCTGTTTCGACATTCTTCGTTTCAGAAGTGTATTTCTGTGCGGAATCGCTGTTTCGCGTGCTAGATCAGTGCATTTCTATGCAGATATGCGAAATTGGCACGGAAACTCCGATTTGGCAAGCACGATCACGATTTATTCGAGCTTATGTCAGATTCGACGTTTCTTCGTTTCAGAAGTGTATTTCTGTGCGGAATCGCTGTTTCGCGTGCTATATCAGTGCATTTGCATGCAAGTATGCGAAATTGGAATTGAAACTCCGACCCGGCAAGCACGATCACGATTTATTCGACGTTATGTCAGATTCGACGATTCTTCGTTTCAGAAGTGTATTTCTGAGCGGAATCGCTGTTTCGCGTGCTATATCAGTGCATTTGCAGGCAAGTATGCCAAATTGGAATAGAAACTCCGACACGGCAAGCACGATCACGATTTATTCGACGTTATGTCAGATTCGACGATTCTTCGTTTCAGAAGTGTATTTCTGTGCGGAATCGCTGTTTCGCGCGCTAGATCAGTGCATTTGCAGGCAAGTATGCCAAATTGGAATAGAAACTCTGACACGGCAAGCACGATCACGATTTATTCGACGTTATGTCAGATTCGACGATTCTTCGTTTCAGAAGTGTATTTCTGTGCGGAATCGCTGTTTCGCGTGCTAGATCAGTGCATTTGCATGCAAATATGCGAAATTGGACAGAAACTCCGACCAGGCAAGCACGATCACAATTTATTCGAGCCTATGTCATATTCGACGATTCTTCGTTTCAGAAGTGTATTTCAGTGCGGAATCGCTGTTTCGCGTGCTAGATCAGTGCATTTGTATGCAGATATGCGAAATTGGCACGGAAACTCCGATTCGGCAAGCACGATCACGATTTATTCGACGTTATGTCAGATTCGACGATTCTTCGTTTCAGAAGTGTATTTCTGTGCGGAATCGCTGTTTCGCGTGCTAGATCAGTGCATTTGTATGCAGATATGCGAAATTGGCACGGAAACTCCGATTCGGCAAGCACGATCACGATTTATTCGACGTTATGTCAGATTCGACGATTCTTCGTTTCAGAAGTGTATTTCTGTGCGGAATCGCTGTTTCGCGTGCTATATCAGTGCATTTGCAGGCAAGTATGCCAAATTGGAATAGAAACTCCGACACGGCAAGCACGATCACGATTTATTCGACGTTATGTCAGATTCGACGATTCTTCGTTTCAGAAGTGTATTTCTGTGCGGAATCGCTGTTTCGCGTGCTAGATCAGTGCATTTGCATGCAAATATGCGAAATTGGACAGAAACTCCGACCAGGCAAGCACGATCACAATTTATTCGAGCCTATGTCAGATTCGACGATTCTTCGTTTCAGAAGTGTATTTCTGTGCGGAATCGCTGTTTCGCATGTTAGATCAGTGCATTTGCATGCAAACATTCCAAATTGGCACAGAAACTCCGATCCGCACAAACACGATCACGATTTATTCGAGCTTATGTCAGATTCGACAATTCTTCGTTTCAGAAGTGTATTTCTGTGCGGAATCGCTGTTTCGCGCGCTAGATCAGTGCATTTGCATGCAAGTATGACAAATTGGAATAGAAACTCCGACCGGCAATCACGATCACGATTTATTCGAGCTTATGTCAGATTCGACGATTCTTCGTTTCAGAAGTGTATTTCTGTGCGGAATCGCTGTTTCGCGCGCTAGATCAGTGCATTTGCAGGCAAGTATGCCAAATTGGAATAGAAACTCTGACACGGCAAGCACGATCACGATTTATTCGACGTTATGTCAGATTCGACGATTCTTCGTTTCAGAAGTGTATTTCTTTGCGGAATCGCTGTTTCGCGTGCTAGATCAGTGCATTTGCATGCAAATATGCGAAATTGGACAGAAACTCCGACCAGGCAAGCACGATCACAATTTATTCGAGCCTATGTCATATTCGACGATTCTTCGTTTCAGAAGTGTATTTCAGTGCGGAATCGCTGTTTCGCGTAGTAGATCAGTGCATTTGCAAGCAAGTATGCCAAATTGGAATAGAAACTCCGACCCGGCAAGCACGATCACGATTTATTCGAGCTTATGTCAGATTCGACGATTCTTTGTTTCAGAAGTGTATTTCTGTGCGGAATCGCTGTTTCGCGTGCTAGATCAGTGCATTTGTATGCAGATATGCGAAATTGGCACGGAAACTCCGATTCGGCAAGCACGATCATGATTTATTCGAGCTTATGTCAGATTCGACGATTCTTCGTTTCAGAAGTGTATTTCTGTGCGGAATCGCTGTTTCGCGTGCTATATCAGTGCATTTGCATGCAAATATGCGAAATTGGCACGAAAACTCCGATTCGGCAAGGACGATCACGATTTATTCGAGCTCATGTCAGATTCGACAATTATTCGTTTCACAAATGAATTTCTGTGCGGAATCGCTGTTCCGCGTAGTAGATCAGTGCATTTGCAAGCAAGTATGCCAAATTGGAATAGAAACTCCGACCCGGCAAGCACGATCACGATTTATTCGAGCTTATGTCAGATTCGACGATTCTTTGTTTCAGAAGTGTATTTCTGTGCGGAATCGCTGTTTCGCGTAGTAGATCAGTGCATTTGCAAGCAAGTATGCCAAATTGGAATAGAAACTCCGTCCGGCAAGCACGATCACGATTTATTCGAGCTTATGTCAGATTCGACGATTCTTTGTTTCAGAAGTGTATTTCTGTGCGGAATCGCTGTTTCGCGTGCTAGATCAGTGCATTTGTATGCAGATTTGCGAAATTGGCACGGAAACTCCGATTCGGCAAGCACGATCACGATTTATTCGAGCTTATGTCAGATTCGACGATTCTTCGTTTCAGAAGTGTATTTCTTTGCGGAATCGCTGTTTCGCGTGCTATATCAGTGCATTTGCATGCAAGTATGCGAAATTTTAATAGAAACTCCGACCCGGCAAGCACGATCACAATTTATTCGAGCTTATGTCAGATTCGACGATTCTTCGTTTCAGAAGTGTATTTCTGTGCGGAATCGCTGTTTCGCTTGCTATATCAGTGCATTTGCATGCAAGTATGCGAAATTTTAATAGAAACTCCGACCCGGCAAGCACGATCACAATTTATTCGAGCCTATGTCAGTTTCGACATTCTTCGTTTCAGAAGTGTATTTCTGTGCGGAATCGCTGTTTCGCGTAGTAGATCAGTGCATTTGCAAGCAAGTATGCCAAATTGGAATAGCAACTCCGACCCGGCAAGCACGATCACGATTTATTCGAGCTTATGTCAGATTCGACGATTCTTTGTTTCAGAAGTGTATTTCTGTGCGGAATCGCTGTTTCGCGTGCTAGATCAGTGCATTTGTATGCAGATATGCGAAATTGGCACGGAAACTCCGATTCGGCAAGCACGATCATGATTTATTCGAGCTTATGTCAGATTCGACGATTCTTCGTTTCAGAAGTGTATTTCTGTGCGGAATCGCTGTTTCGCGTGCTATATCAGTGCATTTGCATGCAAGTATGCGAAATTGGAATAGAAACTCCGACCCGGCAAGCACGATCACAATTTATTCGAGCCTATGTCTGTTTCGACATTCTTCGTTTCAGAAGTGTATTTCTGTGCGGAATCGCTGTTTCGCGTGCTAGATCAGTGCATTTCTATGCAGATATGCGAAATTGGCACGGAAACTCCGATTCGGCAAGCACGATCACGATTTATTCGAGCTTATGTCAGATTCGACGATTCTTTGTTTCAGAAGTGTATTTCTATGCGGAATCGCTGTTTCGCGTGCTAGATCAGTGCATTTGTATGCAGATATGCGAAATTGGCACGGAAACTCCGATTCGGCAAGCACGATCATGATTTATTCGAGCTTATGTCAGATTCGACGATTCTTCGTTTCAGAAGTGTATTTCTGTGCGGAATCGCTGTTTCGCGTGCTATATCAGTGCATTTGCATGCAAGTATGCGAAATTGGAATAGAAACTCCGACCCGGCAAGCACGATCACAATTTATTCGAGCCTATGTCTGTTTCGACATTCTTCGTTTCAGAAGTGTATTTCTGTGCGGAATCGCTGTTTCGCGTGCTAGATCAGTGCATTTCTATGCAGATATGCGAAATTGGCACGGAAACTCCGATTTGGCAAGCACGATCACGATTTATTCGAGCTTATGTCAGATTCGACGTTTCTTCGTTTCAGAAGTGTATTTCTGTGCGGAATCGCTGTTTCGCGTGCTATATCAGTGCATTTGCATGCAAGTATGCGAAATTGGAATTGAAACTCCGACCCGGCAAGCACGATCACGATTTATTCGACGTTATGTCAGATTCGACGATTCTTCGTTTCAGAAGTGTATTTCTGAGCGGAATCGCTGTTTCGCGTGCTATATCAGTGCATTTGCAGGCAAGTATGCCAAATTGGAATAGAAACTCCGACACGGCAAGCACGATCACGATTTATTCGACGTTATGTCAGATTCGACGATTCTTCGTTTCAGAAGTGTATTTCTGTGCGGAATCGCTGTTTCGCGCGCTAGATCAGTGCATTTGCAGGCAAGTATGCCAAATTGGAATAGAAACTCTGACACGGCAAGCACGATCACGATTTATTCGACGTTATGTCAGATTCGACGATTCTTCGTTTCAGAAGTGTATTTCTGTGCGGAATCGCTGTTTCGCGTGCTAGATCAGTGCATTTGCATGCAAATATGCGAAATTGGACAGAAACTCCGACCAGGCAAGCACGATCACAATTTATTCGAGCCTATGTCATATTCGACGATTCTTCGTTTCAGAAGTGTATTTCAGTGCGGAATCGCTGTTTCGCGTGCTAGATCAGTGCATTTGTATGCAGATATGCGAAATTGGCACGGAAACTCCGATTCGGCAAGCACGATCACGATTTATTCGACGTTATGTCAGATTCGACGATTCTTCGTTTCAGAAGTGTATTTCTGTGCGGAATCGCTGTTTCGCGTGCTAGATCAGTGCATTTGTATGCAGATATGCGAAATTGGCACGGAAACTCCGATTCGGCAAGCACGATCACGATTTATTCGACGTTATGTCAGATTCGACGATTCTTCGTTTCAGAAGTGTATTTCTGTGCGGAATCGCTGTTTCGCGTGCTATATCAGTGCATTTGCAGGCAAGTATGCCAAATTGGAATAGAAACTCCGACACGGCAAGCACGATCACGATTTATTCGACGTTATGTCAGATTCGACGATTCTTCGTTTCAGAAGTGTATTTCTGTGCGGAATCGCTGTTTCGCGTGCTAGATCAGTGCATTTGCATGCAAATATGCGAAATTGGACAGAAACTCCGACCAGGCAAGCACGATCACAATTTATTCGAGCCTATGTCAGATTCGACGATTCTTCGTTTCAGAAGTGTATTTCTGTGCGGAATCGCTGTTTCGCATGTTAGATCAGTGCATTTGCATGCAAACATTCCAAATTGGCACAGAAACTCCGATCCGCACAAACACGATCACGATTTATTCGAGCTTATGTCAGATTCGACAATTCTTCGTTTCAGAAGTGTATTTCTGTGCGGAATCGCTGTTTCGCGCGCTAGATCAGTGCATTTGCATGCAAGTATGACAAATTGGAATAGAAACTCCGACCGGCAATCACGATCACGATTTATTCGAGCTTATGTCAGATTCGACGATTCTTCGTTTCAGAAGTGTATTTCTGTGCGGAATCGCTGTTTCGCGCGCTAGATCAGTGCATTTGCAGGCAAGTATGCCAAATTGGAATAGAAACTCTGACACGGCAAGCACGATCACGATTTATTCGACGTTATGTCAGATTCGACGATTCTTCGTTTCAGAAGTGTATTTCTTTGCGGAATCGCTGTTTCGCGTGCTAGATCAGTGCATTTGCATGCAAATATGCGAAATTGGACAGAAACTCCGACCAGGCAAGCACGATCACAATTTATTCGAGCCTATGTCATATTCGACGATTCTTCGTTTCAGAAGTGTATTTCAGTGCGGAATCGCTGTTTCGCGTAGTAGATCAGTGCATTTGCAAGCAAGTATGCCAAATTGGAATAGAAACTCCGACCCGGCAAGCACGATCACGATTTATTCGAGCTTATGTCAGATTCGACGATTCTTTGTTTCAGAAGTGTATTTCTGTGCGGAATCGCTGTTTCGCGTGCTAGATCAGTGCATTTGTATGCAGATATGCGAAATTGGCACGGAAACTCCGATTCGGCAAGCACGATCATGATTTATTCGAGCTTATGTCAGATTCGACGATTCTTCGTTTCAGAAGTGTATTTCTGTGCGGAATCGCTGTTTCGCGTGCTATATCAGTGCATTTGCATGCAAATATGCGAAATTGGCACGAAAACTCCGATTCGGCAAGGACGATCACGATTTATTCGAGCTCATGTCAGATTCGACAATTATTCGTTTCACAAATGAATTTCTGTGCGGAATCGCTGTTCCGCGTAGTAGATCAGTGCATTTGCAAGCAAGTATGCCAAATTGGAATAGAAACTCCGACCCGGCAAGCACGATCACGATTTATTCGAGCTTATGTCAGATTCGACGATTCTTTGTTTCAGAAGTGTATTTGTGTGCGGAATCGCTGTTTCGCGTGCTAGATCAGTGCATTTGCATGCAAATATGCGAATTTGGCACGAAAACTCCGATTCGGCAAGGACGATCACGATTTATTCGAGCTCATGTCAGATTCGACAATTATTCGTTTCACAAATGAATTTCTGTGCGGAATCGCTGTTTCGCGTAGTAGATCAGTGCATTTGCAAGCAAGTATGCCAAATTGGAATAGAAACTCCGACCCGGCAAGCACGATCACGATTTATTCGAGCTTATGTCAGATTCGACGATTCTTTGTTTCAGAAGTGTATTTCTGTGCGGAATCGCTGTTTCGCGTAGTAGATCAGTGCATTTGCAAGCAAGTATGCCAAATTGGAATAGAAACTCCGTCCCGGCAAGCACGATCACGATTTATTCGAGCTTATGTCAGATTCGACGATTCTTTGTTTCAGAAGTGTATTTCTGTGCGGAATCGCTGTTTCGCGTGCTAGATCAGTGCATTTGTATGCAGATTTGCGAAATTGGCACGGAAACTCCGATTCGGCAAGCACGATCACGATTTATTCGAGCTTATGTCAGATTCGACGATTCTTCGTTTCAGAAGTGTATTTCTTTGCGGAATCGCTGTTTCGCGTGCTATATCAGTGCATTTGCATGCAAGTATGCGAAATTTTAATAGAAACTCCGACCCGGCAAGCACGATCACAATTTATTCGAGCTTATGTCAGATTCGACGATTCTTCGTTTCAGAAGTGTATTTCTGTGCGGAATCGCTGTTTCGCTTGCTATATCAGTGCATTTGCATGCAAGTATGCGAAATTTTAATAGAAACTCCGACCCGGCAAGCACGATCACAATTTATTCGAGCCTATGTCAGTTTCGACATTCTTCGTTTCAGAAGTGTATTTCTGTGCGGAATCGCTGTTTCGCGTAGTAGATCAGTGCATTTGCAAGCAAGTATGCCAAATTGGAATAGAAACTCCGACCCGGCAAGCACGATCACGATTTATTCGAGCTTATGTCAGATTCGACGATTCTTTGTTTCAGAAGTGTATTTCTGTGCGGAATCGCTGTTTCGCGTGCTAGATCAGTGCATTTGTATGCAGATATGCGAAATTGGCACGGAAACTCCGATTCGGCAAGCACGATCACGATTTATTCGAGCTTATGTCAGATTCGACGATTCTTCGTTTCAGAAGTGTATTTCTGTGCGGAATCGCTGTTTCGCGTGCTATATCAGTGCATTTGCATGCAAGTATGCGAAATTTTAATAGAAACTCCGACCCGGCAAGCACGATCACAATTTATTCGAGCCTATGTCAGATTCGACGATTCTTTGTTTCAGAAGTGTATTTCTGTGCGGAATCGCTGTTTCGCGTGCTAGATCAGTGCATTTGTATGCAGATATGCGAAATTGGCACGGAAACTCCGATTCGGCAGGCACGATCACGATTTATTCGAGCTTATGTCAGATTCGACGATTCTTCGTTTCAGAAGTGTATTTCTGTGCGGAATCGCTGTTTCGCGTGCTAGATCAGTGCATTTTCATGCAAATATGCGAAATTGGACGGAAACTCCGACTAGGCAAGCACGATCACAATTTATTCGAGCCTATGTCAGATTCGACGATTCTTCGTTTCAGAAGTGTATTTCTGTGCGGAATCGCTGTTTCGCATGTTAGATCAGTGCATTTGCATGCAAACATTCCAAATTGGCACAGAAACTCCGATCCGCACAAACACGATCACGATTTATTCGAGCTTATGTCAGATTCGACGATTCTTCGTTTCAGAAGTGTATTTCTGTGCGGAATCGCTGTTTCGCGCGCTAGATCAGTGCATTTGCATGCAAGTATGGCAAATTGGAATAGAAACTCCGACCGGCAATCACGATCACGATTTATTCGAGCTTATGTCAGATTCGACGATTCTTCGTTTCAGAAGTGTATTTCTGTGCGGAATCGCTGTTTCGCGCGCTAGATCAGTGCATTTGCAGGCAAGTATGCCAAATTGGAATAGAAACTCCGACACGGCAAGCACGATCACGATTTATTCGACGTTATGTCAGGTTCGACGATTCTTCGTTTCAGAAGTGTATTTCTGTGCGGAATCGCTGTTTCGCGTGCTAGATCAGTGCATTTGCATGCAAATATGCGAAATTGGACAGAAACTCCGACCAGGCAAGCACGATCACAATTTATTCGAGCCTATGTCAGATTCGACGATTCTTCGTTTCAGAAGTGTATTTCAGTGCGGAATCGCTGTTTCGCGGGCTAGATCAGTGCATTTGCATGCAAATATGCGAAATTGGCACGAAAACTCCGATTCGGCAAGCACGATCACGATTTATTCGAGCTTATGTCAGATTCGACAATTATTCGTTTCACAAATGAATTTCTGTGCGGAATCGCTGTTTCGCGTAGTAGATCAGTGCATTTGCAAGCAAGTATGCCAAATTGGAATAGAAACTCCGACCCGGCAAGCACGATCACGATTTATTCGAGCTTATGTCAGATTCGACGATTCTTTGTTTCAGAAGTGTATTTCTGTGCGGAATCGCTGTTCCGCGTGCTAGATCAGTGCATTTGTATGCAGATATGCGAAATTGGCACGGAAACTCCGATTCGGCAAGCACGATCATGATTTATTCGAGCTTATGTCAGATTCGACGATTCTTCGTTTCAGAAGTGTATTTCTGTGCGGAATCGCTGTTTCGCGTGCTAGATCAGTGCATTTGCATGCAAATATGCGAAATTGGACAGAAACTCCGACCAGGCAAGCACGATCACAATTTATTCGAGCCTATGTCAGATTCGACGATTCTTCGTTTCAGAAGTGTATTTCTGTGCGGAATCGCTGTTTCGCATGTTAGATCAGTGCATTTGCATGCAAACATTCCAAATTGGCACAGAAACTCCGATCCGCACAAACACGATCACGATTTATTCGAGCTTATGTCAGATTCGACAATTCTTCGTTTCAGAAGTGTATTTCTGTGCGGAATCGCTGTTTCGCGCGCTAGATCAGTGCATTTGCATGCAAGTATGACAAATTGGAATAGAAACTCCGACCGGCAATCACGATCACGATTTATTCGAGCTTATGTCAGATTCGACGATTCTTCGTTTCAGAAGTGTATTTCTGTGCGGAATCGCTGTTTCGCGCGCTAGATCAGTGCATTTGCAGGCAAGTATGCCAAATTGGAATAGAAACTCTGACACGGCAAGCACGATCACGATTTATTCGACGTTATGTCAGATTCGACGATTCTTCGTTTCAGAAGTGTATTTCTTTGCGGAATCGCTGTTTCGCGTGCTAGATCAGTGCATTTGCATGCAAATATGCGAAATTGGACAGAAACTCCGACCAGGCAAGCACGATCACAATTTATTCGAGCCTATGTCATATTCGACGATTCTTCGTTTCAGAAGTGTATTTCAGTGCGGAATCGCTGTTTCGCGTAGTAGATCAGTGCATTTGCAAGCAAGTATGCCAAATTGGAATAGAAACTCCGACCCGGCAAGCACGATCACGATTTATTCGAGCTTATGTCAGATTCGACGATTCTTTGTTTCAGAAGTGTATTTCTGTGCGGAATCGCTGTTTCGCGTGCTAGATCAGTGCATTTGTATGCAGATATGCGAAATTGGCACGGAAACTCCGATTCGGCAAGCACGATCATGATTTATTCGAGCTTATGTCAGATTCGACGATTCTTCGTTTCAGAAGTGTATTTCTGTGCGGAATCGCTGTTTCGCGTGCTATATCAGTGCATTTGCATGCAAATATGCGAAATTGGCACGAAAACTCCGATTCGGCAAGGACGATCACGATTTATTCGAGCTCATGTCAGATTCGACAATTATTCGTTTCACAAATGAATTTCTGAGCGGAATCGCTGTTCCGCGTAGTAGATCAGTGCATTTGCAAGCAAGTATGCCAAATTGGAATAGAAACTCCGACCCGGCAAGCACGATCACGATTTATTCGAGCTTATGTCAGATTCGACGATTCTTTGTTTCAGAAGTGTATTTGTGTGCGGAATCGCTGTTTCGCATGTTAGATCAGTGCATTTTTATGCAAACATTCCAAATTGGCACAGAAACTGCGATCCGCACAAACACGATCACGATTTATTCGAGCTTATGTCAGATTCGACGATTCTTCGTTTCAGAAGTGTATTTCTGTGCGGAATCGCTGTTTCGCGCGCTAGATCAGTGCATTTGCATGCAAGTATGGCAAATTGGAATAGAAACTCCGATCCGCACAAACACGATCACGATTTATTCGAGCTTATGTCAGATTCGACGATTCTTCGTTTCAGAAGTGTATTTCTGTGCGGAATCGCTGTTTCGCGCGCTAGATCAGTGCATTTGCATGCAAATATGCGAAATTGGACAGAAACTCCGACCAGGCAAGCACGATCACGATTTATTCGAGCTTATGTCAGATTCGACGATTCTTCGTTTCAGAAGTGTATTTCTGTGCGGAATCGCTGTTTCGCGCGCTAGATCAGTGCATTTGCAGGCAAGTATGCCAAATTGGAATAGAAACTCCGACACGGCAAGCACGATCACGATTTATTCGACGTTATGTCAGATTCGACGATTCTTCGTTTCAGAAGTGTATTTCTGTGCGGAATCGCTGTTTCGCGTGCTAGATCAGTGCATTTGCATGCAAATATGCGAAATTGGACAGAAACTCCGACCAGGCAAGCACGATCACAATTTATTCGAGCCTATGTCAGATTCGACGATTCTTCGTTTCAGAAGTGTATTTCAGTGCGGAATCGCTGTTTCGCGGGCTAGATCAGTGCATTTGCATGCAAATATGCGAAATTGGCACGAAAACTCCGATTTGGCAAGCACGATCACAATGTATTCGAGCTTATGTCAGATTCGACAATTATTCGTTTCACAAATGAATTTCTGTGCGGAATCGCTGTTTCGCGTAGTAGATCAGTGCATTTGCAAGCAAGTATGCCAAATTGGAATAGAAACTCCGACCCGGCAAGCACGATCACGATTTATTCGAGCTTATGTCAGATTCGACGATTCTTTGTTTCAGAAGTGTATTTCTGTGCGGAATCGCTGTTTCGCGTGCTAGATCAGTGCATTTGTATGCAGATATGCGAAATTGGCACGGAAACTCCGATTCGGCAAGCACGATCATGATTTATTCGAGCTTATGTCAGATTCGACGATTCTTCGTTTCAGAAGTGTATTTCTGTGCGGAATCGCTGTTTCGCGTGCTATATCAGTGCATTTGCATGCAAATATGCGAAATTGGCACGAAAACTCCGATTCGGCAAGCACGATCACAATGTATTCGAGCTTATGTCAGATTCGACAATTATTCGTTTCACAAATGAATTTCTGTGCGGAATCGCTGTTTCGCGTAGTAGATCAGTGCATTTGCAAGCAAGTATGCCAAATTGGAATAGAAACTCCGACCCGGCAAGCACGATCACGATTTATTCGAGCTTATGTCAGATTCGACGATTCTTTGTTTCAGAAGTGTATTTCTGTGCGGAATCGCTGTTTCGCGTGCTAGATCAGTGCATTTGTATGCAGATTTGCGAAATTGGCACGGAAACTCCGATTCGGCAAGCACGATCACGATTTATTCGAGCTTATGTCAGATTCGACGATTCTTCGTTTCAGAAGTGTATTCTGTGCGGAATCGCTGTTTCGCGTGCTAGATCAGTGCATTTGCATGCAAATATGCGAAATTGGACAGAAACTCCGACCAGGCAAGCGCGATCACAATTTATTCGAGCTTATGTCAGATTCGACGATTCTTCGTTTCAGAAGTGTATTTCTGTGCGGTATCGCTGTTTCGCGTGCTAGATCAGTGCATTTGCATGCAAGTATGCGAAATATTAATAGAAACTCCGAACCGGCAAGCACGATCACAATTTATTCGAGCTTATGTCAGATTCGACGATTCTTCGTTTCAGAAGTGTATTTCTGTGCGGAATCGCTGTTTCGCTTGCTATATCAGTGCATTTGCATGCAAGTATGCGAAATTTTAATAGAAACTGCGACCCGGCAAGCACGATCACAATTTATTCGAGCCTATGTCAGTTTCGACATTCTTCGTTTCAGAAGTGTATTTCTGTGCGGAATCGCTGTTTCGCGTAGTAGATCAGTGCATTTGCAAGCAAGTATGCCAAATTGGAATAGAAACTCCGTCCCGGCAAGCACGATCACGATTTATTCGAGCTTATGTCAGATTCGACGATTCTTCGTTTCAGAAGTATATTTCTGTGCGGAATCGCTGTTTCGCGTGCTATATCAGTGCATTTCCATGCAAATATGCGAAATTGGCACGAAAACTCCGATTCGGCAAGGACGATCACGATTTATTCGAGCTCATGTCAGATTCGACAATTATTCGTTTCACAAATGAATTTCTGTGCGGAATCGCTGTTTCGCGTAGTAGATCAGTGCATTTGCAAGCAAGTATGCCAAATTGGAATAGAAACTCCGACCCGGCAAGCACGATCACGATTTATTCGAGCTTATGTCAGATTCGACGATTCTTTGTTTCAGAAGTGTATTTCTGTGCGGAATCGCTGTTTCGCGTAGTAGATCAGTGCATTTGCAAGCAAGTATGCCAAATTGGAATAGAAACTCCGTCCCGGCAAGCACGATCACGATTTATTCGAGCTTATGTCAGATTCGACGATTCTTTGTTTCAGAAGTGTATTTCTGTGCGGAATCGCTGTTTCGCGTGCTAGATCAGTGCATTTGTATGCAGATTTGCGAAATTGGCACGGAAACTCCGATTCGGCAAGCACGATCACGATTTATTCGAGCTTATGTCAGATTCGACGATTCTTCGTTTCAGAAGTGTATTTCTTTGCGGAATCGCTGTTTCGCGTGCTATATCAGTGCATTTGCATGCAAGTATGCGAAATTTTAATAGAAACTCCGACCCGGCAAGCACGATCACAATTTATTCGAGCTTATGTCAGATTCGACGATTCTTCGTTTCAGAAGTGTATTTCTGTGCGGAATCGCTGTTTCGCTTGCTATATCAGTGCATTTGCATGCAAGTATGCGAAATTTTAATAGAAACTCCGACCCGGCAAGCACGATCACAATTTATTCGAGCCTATGTCAGATTCGACGATTCTTTGTTTCAGAAGTGTATTTCTGTGCGGAATCGCTGTTTCGCGTGCTAGATCAGTGCATTTGCATGCAAATATGCGAAATTGGACAGAAACTCCGACCAGGCAAGCACGATCACAATTTATTCGAGCCTATGTCAGATTCGACGATTCTTCGTTTCAGAAGTGTATTTCAGTGCGGAATCGCTGTTTCGCGGGCTAGATCAGTGCATTTGCATGCAAATATGCGAAATTGGCACGAAAACTCCGATTTGGCAAGCACGATCACAATGTATTCGAGCTTATGTCAGATTCGACAATTATTCGTTTCACAAATGAATTTCTGTGCGGAATCGCTGTTTCGCGCGCTAGATCAGTGCATTTGCATGCAAATATGCGAAATTGGACAGAAACTCCGACCAGGCAAGCACGATCACGATTTATTCGAGCTTATGTCAGATTCGACGATTCTTCGTTTCAGAAGTGTATTTCTGTGCGGAATCGCTGTTTCGCGCGCTAGATCAGTGCATTTGCAGGCAAGTATGCCAAATTGGAATAGAAACTCCGACACGGCAAGCACGATCACGATTTATTCGACGTTATGTCAGATTCGACGATTCTTCGTTTCAGAAGTGTATTTCTGTGCGGAATCGCTGTTTCGCGTGCTAGATCAGTGCATTTGCATGCAAATATGCGAAATTGGACAGAAACTCCGACCAGGCAAGCACGATCACAATTTATTCGAGCCTATGTCAGATTCGACGATTCTTCGTTTCAGAAGTGTATTTCAGTGCGGAATCGCTGTTTCGCGGGCTAGATCAGTGCATTTGCATGCAAATATGCGAAATTGGCACGAAAACTCCGATTTGGCAAGCACGATCACAATGTATTCGAGCTTATGTCAGATTCGACAATTATTCGTTTCACAAATGAATTTCTGTGCGGAATCGCTGTTTCGCGTAGTAGATCAGTGCATTTGCAAGCAAGTATGCCAAATTGGAATAGAAACTCCGACCCGGCAAGCACGATCACGATTTATTCGAGCTTATGTCAGATTCGACGATTCTTTGTTTCAGAAGTGTATTTCTGTGCGGAATCGCTGTTTCGCGTGCTAGATCAGTGCATTTGTATGCAGATATGCGAAATTGGCACGGAAACTCCGATTCGGCAAGCACGATCATGATTTATTCGAGCTTATGTCAGATTCGACGATTCTTCGTTTCAGAAGTGTATTTCTGTGCGGAATCGCTGTTTCGCGTGCTATATCAGTGCATTTGCATGCAAATATGCGAAATTGGCACGAAAACTCCGATTCGGCAAGCACGATCACAATGTATTCGAGCTTATGTCAGATTCGACAATTATTCGTTTCACAAATGAATTTCTGTGCGGAATCGCTGTTTCGCGTAGTAGATCAGTGCATTTGCAAGCAAGTATGCCAAATTGGAATAGAAACTCCGACCCGGCAAGCACGATCACGATTTATTCGAGCTTATGTCAGATTCGACGATTCTTTGTTTCAGAAGTGTATTTCTGTGCGGAATCGCTGTTTCGCGTGCTAGATCAGTGCATTTGTATGCAGATTTGCGAAATTGGCACGGAAACTCCGATTCGGCAAGCACGATCACGATTTATTCGAGCTTATGTCAGATTCGACGATTCTTCGTTTCAGAAGTGTATTTCTGTGCGGAATCGCTGTTTCGCGTGCTAGATCAGTGCATTTGCATGCAAATATGCGAAATTGGACAGAAACTCCGACCAGGCAAGCGCGATCACAATTTATTCGAGCTTATGTCAGATTCGACGATTCTTCGTTTCAGAAGTGTATTTCTGTGCGGTATCGCTGTTTCGCGTGCTAGATCAGTGCATTTGCATGCAAGTATGCGAAATATTAATAGAAACTCCGAACCGGCAAGCACGATCACAATTTATTCGAGCTTATGTCAGATTCGACGATTCTTCGTTTCAGAAGTGTATTTCTGTGCGGAATCGCTGTTTCGCTTGCTATATCAGTGCATTTGCATGCAAGTATGCGAAATTTTAATAGAAACTGCGACCCGGCAAGCACGATCACAATTTATTCGAGCCTATGTCAGTTTCGACATTCTTCGTTTCAGAAGTGTATTTCTGTGCGGAATCGCTGTTTCGCGTAGTAGATCAGTGCATTTGCAAGCAAGTATGCCAAATTGGAATAGAAACTCCGTCCCGGCAAGCACGATCACGATTTATTCGAGCTTATGTCAGATTCGACGATTCTTCGTTTCAGAAGTATATTTCTGTGCGGAATCGCTGTTTCGCGTGCTATATCAGTGCATTTCCATGCAAATATGCGAAATTGGCACGAAAACTCCGATTCGGCAAGGACGATCACGATTTATTCGAGCTCATGTCAGATTCGACAATTATTCGTTTCACAAATGAATTTCTGTGCGGAATCGCTGTTTCGCGTAGTAGATCAGTGCATTTGCAAGCAAGTATGCCAAATTGGAATAGAAACTCCGACCCGGCAAGCACGATCACGATTTATTCGAGCTTATGTCAGATTCGACGATTCTTTGTTTCAGAAGTGTATTTCTGTGCGGAATCGCTGTTTCGCGTAGTAGATCAGTGCATTTGCAAGCAAGTATGCCAAATTGGAATAGAAACTCCGTCCCGGCAAGCACGATCACGATTTATTCGAGCTTATGTCAGATTCGACGATTCTTTGTTTCAGAAGTGTATTTCTGTGCGGAATCGCTGTTTCGCGTGCTAGATCAGTGCATTTGTATGCAGATTTGCGAAATTGGCACGGAAACTCCGATTCGGCAAGCACGATCACGATTTATTCGAGCTTATGTCAGATTCGACGATTCTTCGTTTCAGAAGTGTATTTCTTTGCGGAATCGCTGTTTCGCGTGCTATATCAGTGCATTTGCATGCAAGTATGCGAAATTTTAATAGAAACTCCGACCCGGCAAGCACGATCACAATTTATTCGAGCTTATGTCAGATTCGACGATTCTTCGTTTCAGAAGTGTATTTCTGTGCGGAATCGCTGTTTCGCTTGCTATATCAGTGCATTTGCATGCAAGTATGCGAAATTTTAATAGAAACTCCGACCCGGCAAGCACGATCACAATTTATTCGAGCCTATGTCAGTTTCGACATTCTTCGTTTCAGAAGTGTATTTCTGTGCGGAATCGCTGTTTCGCGTAGTAGATCAGTGCATTTGCAAGCAAGTATGCCAAATTGGAATAGAAACTCCGACCCGGCAAGCACGATCACGATTTATTCGAGCTTATGTCAGATTCGACGATTCTTTGTTTCAGAAGTGTATTTCTGTGCGGAATCGCTGTTTCGCGTGCTAGATCAGTGCATTTGTATGCAGATATGCGAAATTGGCACGGAAACTCCGATTCGGCAAGCACGATCACGATTTATTCGAGCTTATGTCAGATTCGACGATTCTTCGTTTCAGAAGTGTATTTCAGTGCGGAATCGCTGTTTCGCGTGCTATATCAGTGCATTTGCATGCAAGTATGCGAAATTTTAATAGAAACTCCGACCCGGCAAGCACGATCACAATTTATTCGAGCCTATGTCAGATTCGACGATTCTTTGTTTCAGAAGTGTATTTCTGTGCGGAATCGCTGTTTCGCGTGCTAGATCAGTGCATTTGTATGCAGATATGCGAAATTGGCACGGAAACTCCGATTCGGCAGGCACGATCACGATTTATTCGAGCTTATGTCAGATTCGACGATTCTTCGTTTCAGAAGTGTATTTCTGTGCGGAATCGCTGTTTCGCGTGCTAGATCAGTGCATTTGCATGCAAATATGCGAAATTGGACAGAAACTCCGACCAGGCAAGCACGATCACAATTTATTCGAGCCTATGTCAGATTCGACGATTCTTCGTTTCAGAAGTGTATTTCTGTGCGGAATCGCTGTTTCGCGTGCTATATCAGTGCATTTGCATGCAAGTATGCGAAATTGGAATTGAAACTCCAACCCGGCAAGCACGATCACGGTTTATTCGACGTTATGTCAGATTCGACGATTCTTCGTTTCAGAAGTGTATTTCTGTGCGGAATCGCTGTTTCGCGTGCTAGATCAGTGCATTTGCATGCAAACATGCCAAATTGGCACAGAAACTCCGACCGGCAATCACGATCACGATTTATTCGAGCTTATGTCAGATTCGACGATTCTTCGTTTCAGAAGTGTATTTCTGTGCGGAATCGCTGTTTCGCGCGCTAGATCAGTGCATTTGCAGGCAAGTATGCCAAATTGGAATAGAAACTCCGACACGGCAAGCACGATCACGATTTATTCGACGTTATGTCAGGTTCGACGATTCTTCGTTTCAGAAGTGTATTTCTGTGCGGAATCGCTGTTTCGCGTGCTAGATCAGTGCATTTGCATGCAAATATGCGAAATTGGACAGAAACTCCGACCAGGCAAGCACGATCACAATTTATTCGAGCCTATGTCAGATTCGACGATTCTTCGTTTCACAAGTGTATTTCAATGCGGAATCGCTGTTTCGCGGGCTAGATCAGTGCATTTGCATGCAAATATGCGAAATTGGCACGAAAACTCCGATTCGGCAAGCACGATCACGATTAATTCGAGCTTATGTCAGATTCGACAATTATTCGTTTCACAAATGAATTTCTGTGCGGAATCGCTGTTTCGCGTAGTAGATCAGTGCATTTGCAAGCAAGTATGCCAAATTGGAATAGAAACTCCGACCCGGCAAGCACGATCACGATTTATTCGAGCTTATGTCAGATTCGACGATTCTTTGTTTCAGAAGTGTATTTCTGTGCGGAATCGCTGTTTCGCGTGCTAGATCAGTGCATTTGTATGCAGATATGCGAAATTGGCACGGAAACTCCGATTCGGCAAGCACGATCATGATTTATTCGAGCTTATGTCAGATTCGACGATTCTTCGTTTCAGAAGTGTATTTCTGTGCGGAATCGCTGTTTCGCGTGCTATATCAGTGCATTTGCATGCAAATATGCGAAATTGGCACGAAAACTCCGATTCGGCAAGGACGATCACGATTTATTCGAGCTCATGTCAGATTCGACAATTATTCGTTTCACAAATGACTTTCTGTGCGGAATCGCTGTTCCGCGTAGTAGATCAGTGCATTTGCAAGCAAGTATGCCAAATTGGAATAGAAACTCCGACCCGGCAAGCACGATCACGATTTATTCGAGCTTATGTCAGATTCGACGATTCTTTGTTTCAGAAGTGTATTTCTGTGCGGAATCGCTGTTTCGCGTGCTAGATCAGTGCATTTGTATGCAGATTTGCGAAATTGGCACGGAAACTCCGATTCGGCAAGCACGATCACGATTTATTCGAGCTTATGTCAGATTCGACGATTCTTCGTTTCAGAAGTGTATTTCTGTGCGGAATCGCTGTTTCGCGTGCTATATCAGTGCATTTGCATGCACGTATGCGAAATTTTAATAGAAACTCCGAGCCGGCAAGCACGATTACAATTTATTCGAGCTTATGTCAGTTTCGACATTCTTCGTTTCAGAAGTGTATTTCTGTGCGGAATCGCTGTTTCGCTTGCTAGATCAGTGCATTTGCATGCAAGTATGACAAATTGGAATAGAAACTCCGACCGGCAATCACGATCACGATTTATTCGAGCTTAAGTCAGATTCGACGATTCTTCGTTTCAGAAGTGTATTTCGGTGCGGAATCGCTGTTTCGCGTGCTAGATCAGTGCATTTGTATGCAGATATGCGAAATTGGCACGGAAACTCCGATTTGGCAAGCACGGTCACGATTTATTCGACGTTATGTCAGATTCGACGATTCTTCGTTTCAGAAGTGTATTTCTGTGCGGAATCGCTGTTTCGCGTGCTAGATCAGTGCATTTGCATCCAAATATGCGAAATTTTAATAGAAACTCCGACCCGGCAAGCACGATCGCGATTTATTCGAGCTTATGTCAGATTCGACGATTCTTCGTTTCAGAAGTGTATTTATGTGCGGAATCGCTGTTTCTCGTGCTATATCAGTGCATTTGTATGCAGATATGCGAAATTTTAATAGAAACTCCGACCCGGCATGCACGATCACGATTTATTCGAGCTTATGTCAGATTCGACGATTCTTCGTTTCAGAAGTGTATTTCTGTGCGGAATCGCTGTTTCGCGTGCTAGATCAGTGCATTTGTATGCAGATATGCGAAATTGGCACGGAAACTCCGATTTGGCAAGCACGATCACGATTTATTCGAGCTTATGTCAGATTCGACGATTCTTCGTTTCAGAAGTGTATTTCTGTGCGGAATCGCTGTTTCGGGTGCTATATCAGTGCATTTGCATGCAAGTATGCGAAATTGGAATTGAAACTCCGACCCGGCAAGCACGATCACAATTTATTCGAGCCTATGTCAGCTTCGACGATTATTCGTTTCACAAATGAATTTCTGTACGGAATCGCTGTTTAGCGAGCTAGATCAGTGCATTTGTATTCAAATATGCGAAATTGGCACGGAAACTCCGATTCGGCAAGCACGACCACGATTTATTCGAGATTATGTCAGATTCGACGATTCTTCGTTTGAGAAGTGTATTTCTGTGCGGAATCGCTGTTTCGCGCGCTAGATCAGTGCATTTGCATGCAAATATGCGAAATTGGCACGAAAACTCCGATTCGGCAAGCACGATCACGATTTATTCGAGCTTATGTCAGATTCGACGATTATTTGTTTCACAAATGAATTTCTGTGCGGAATCGCCGTTTCGCGGGCTAGATCAGTGCATTTGCATGCAAACATGCCAAATTGGCACAGAAACTCCGACCCGTCAAGCACGATCACAATTTATTCGAGCCTATGTCAGATTCGACGATTCTTCGTTTCAGAAGTGTATTTCTGTGCGGAATCGCTGTTTCGCGTGCTAGATCAGTGCATTTGTATGCAGATATGCGAACTTGGCACGGAAACTCCGATTTGGCAAGCACGATCACGATTTATTCGAGCTTATGTCAGATTCGACGATTCTTCGTTTCAGAAGTGTATTTCTGTGCGGAATCGCTGTTTCGCGTGCTATATCAGTGCATTTGCATGCAAGTATGCGAAATTGGAATTGAAACTCCGACCCGGCAAGCACGATCACGGTTTATTCGACGTTATGTCAGATTCGACGATTCTTCGTTTCAGAAGTGTATTTCTGTGCGGAATCGCTGTTTCGCGTGCTAGATCAGTGCATTTGCATGCAAACATGCCAAATTGGCACAGAAACTCCGACCCGTCAAGCACGATCACAATTTATTCGAGCCTATGTCAGATTCGACGATTCTTCGTTTCAGAAGTGTATTTCTGTGCGGAATCGCTGTTTCGCGTGCTAGATCAGTGCATTTGTATGCAGATATGCGAAATTGGCACGGAAACTCCGATTTGGCAAGCACGATCACGATTTATTCGAGCTTATGTCAGATTCGACGTTTCTTCGTTTCAGAAGTGTATTTCTGTGCGGAATCGCTGTTTCGCGTGCTATATCAGTGCATTTGCATGCAAGTATGCGAAATTGGAATTGAAACTCCGACCCGGCAAGCACGATCACGATTTATTCGACGTTATGTCAGATTCGACGATTCTTCGTTTCAGAAGTGTATTTCTGTGCGGAATCGCTGTTTCGCATGTTAGATCAGTGCATTTGCATGCAAACATTCCAAATTGGCACAGAAACTCCGATCCGCACAAACACGATCACGATTTATTCGAGCTTATGTCAGATTCGACAATTCTTCGTTTCAGAAGTGTATTTCTGTGCGGAATCGCTGTTTCGCGCGCTAGATCAGTGCATTTGCATGCAAGTATGACAAATTGGAATAGAAACTCCGACCCGGCAAGCACGATCACGATTTATTCGAGCTTATGTCAGATTCGACGATTCTTCGTTTCAGAAGTGTATTTCTGTGCGGAATCGCTGTTTCGCGTGCTAGATCAGTGCATTTGTATGCAGATATGCGAAATTGGCACGGAAACTCCGATTCGGCAAGCACGATCATGATTTATTCGAGCTTATGTCAGATTCGACGATTCTTCGTTTCAGAAGTGTATTTCTGTGCGGAATCGCTGTTTCGCGTGCTATATCAGTGCATTTCCATGCAAATATGCGAAATTGGCACGAAAACTCCGATGCGGCAAGGACGATCACGATTTATTCGAGCTCATGTCAGATTCGACAATTATTCGTTTCACAAATGAATTTCTGTGCGGAATCGCTGTTCCGCGTAGTAGATCAGTGCATTTGCAAGCAAGTATGCCAAATTGGAATAGAAACTCCGACCCGGCAAGCACGATCACGATTTATTCGAGCTTATGTCAGATTCGACGATTCTTTGTTTTAGAAGTGTATTTCTGTGCGGAATCGCTGTTTCGCGTGCTAGATCAGTGCATTTGTATGCAGATTTAGGAAATTGGCACGGAAACTCCGATTCGGCAAGCACGATCACGATTTATTCGAGCTTATGTCAGATTCGACGATTCTTCGTTTCAGAAGTGTATTTCTGTGCGGAATCGCTGTTTCGCGTGCTATATCAGTGCATTTGCATGCAAGTATGCGAAATTTTAATAGAAACTCCGAGCCGGCAAGCACGATCACAATTTATTCGAGCTTATGTCAGATTCGACGATTCTTCGTTTCAGAAGTGTATTTCTGTGCGGAATCGCTGTTTCGCTTGCTATATCAGTGAATTTGCATGCAAGTATGCGAAATTTTAATAGAAACTCCGACCCGGCAAGCACGATCACAATTTATTCGAGCCTATGTCAGTTTCGACATTCTTCGTTTCAGAAGTGTATTTCTGTGCGGAATCGCTGTTTCGCGTAGTAGATCAGTGCATTTGCAAGCAAGTATGCCAAATTGGAATAGAAACTCCGTCCCGGCAAGCACGATCACGATTTATTCGAGCTTATGTCAGATTCGACGATTCTTTGTTTCAGAAGTGTATTTCTGTGCGGAATCGCTGTTTCGCGTGCTAGATCAGTGCATTTGTATACAGATATGCGAAATTGGCACGGAAACTCCGATTCGGCAAACACGATCATGATTTATTCGAGCTTATGTCAGAATCGACGATTCTTCGTTTCAGAAGTATATTTCTGTGCGGAATCGCTGTTTCGCGTGCTATATCAGTGCATTTGCATGCAAATATGCGAAATTGGCACGAAAACTCCGATTCGGCAAGGACGATCACGATTTATTCCAGCTCATGTCAGATTCGACAATTATTCGTTTCACAAATGAATTTCTGTGCGGAATCGCTGTTTCGCGTAGTAGATCAGTGCATTTGCAAGCAAGTATGCCAAATTGGAATAGAAACTCCGACCCGGCAAGCACGATCACTATTTATTCGAGCTTATGTCAGATTCGACGATTCTTTGTTTCAGAAGTGTATTTCTGTGCGGAATCGCTGTTTCGCGTAGTAGATCAGTGCATTTGCAAGCAAGTATGCCAAATTGGAATAGAAACTCCGTCCCGGCAAGCACGATCACGATTTATTCGAGCTTATGTCAGATTCGACGATTCTTCGTTTCAGAAGTGTATTTCTGTGCGGAATCGCTGTTTCGCGTGCTATATCAGTGCATTTGCATGCAAATATGCGAAATTGGCACGAAAACTCCGATTCGGCAAGGACGATCACGATTTATTCGAGCTCATGTCAGATTCGACAATTATTCGTTTCACAAATGACTTTCTGTGCGGAATCGCTGTTCCGCGTAGTAGATCAGTGCATTTGCAAGCAAGTATGCCAAATTGGAATAGAAACTCCGACCCGGCAAGCACGATCACGATTTATTCGAGCTTATGTCAGATTCGACGATTCTTTGTTTCAGAAGTGTATTTCTGTGCGGAATCGCTGTTTCGCGTGCTAGATCAGTGCATTTGTATGCAGATTTGCGAAATTGGCACGGAAACTCCGATTCGGCAAGCACGATCACGATTTATTCGAGCTTATGTCAGATTCGACGATTCTTCGTTTCAGAAGTGTATTTCTGTGCGGAATCGCTGTTTCGCGTGCTATATCAGTGCATTTGCATGCACGTATGCGAAATTTTAATAGAAACTCCGAGCCGGCAAGCACGATTACAATTTATTCGAGCTTATGTCAGTTTCGACATTCTTCGTTTCAGAAGTGTATTTCTGTGCGGAATCGCTGTTTCGCTTGCTAGATCAGTGCATTTGCATGCAAGTATGACAAATTGGAATAGAAACTCCGACCGGCAATCACGATCACGATTTATTCGAGCTTAAGTCAGATTCGACGATTCTTCGTTTCAGAAGTGTATTTCGGTGCGGAATCGCTGTTTCGCGTGCTAGATCAGTGCATTTGTATGCAGATATGCGAAATTGGCACGGAAACTCCGATTTGGCAAGCACGGTCACGATTTATTCGACGTTATGTCAGATTCGACGATTCTTCGTTTCAGAAGTGTATTTCTGTGCGGAATCGCTGTTTCTCGTGCTATATCAGTGCATTTGTATGCAGATATGCGAAATTTTAATAGAAACTCCGACCCGGCATGCACGATCACGATTTATTCGAGCTTATGTCAGATTCGACGATTCTTCGTTTCAGAAGTGTATTTCTGTGCGGAATCGCTGTTTCGCGTGCTAGATCAGTGCATTTGTATGCAGATATGCGAAATTGGCACGGAAACTCCGATTTGGCAAGCACGATCACGATTTATTCGAGCTTATGTCAGATTCGACGATTCTTCGTTTCAGAAGTGTATTTCTGTGCGGAATCGCTGTTTCGGGTGCTATATCAGTGCATTTGCATGCAAGTATGCGAAATTGGAATTGAAACTCCGACCCGGCAAGCACGATCACAATTTATTCGAGCCTATGTCAGCTTCGACGATTATTCGTTTCACAAATGAATTTCTGTACGGAATCGCTGTTTAGCGAGCTAGATCAGTGCATTTGTATTCAAATATGCGAAATTGGCACGGAAACTCCGATTCGGCAAGCACGACCACGATTTATTCGAGATTATGTCAGATTCGACGATTCTTCGTTTGAGAAGTGTATTTCTGTGCGGAATCGCTGTTTCGCGCGCTAGATCAGTGCATTTGCATGCAAATATGCGAAATTGGCACGAAAACTCCGATTCGGCAAGCACGATCACGATTTATTCGAGCTTATGTCAGATTCGACGATTATTTGTTTCACAAATGAATTTCTGTGCGGAATCGCCGTTTCGCGGGCTAGATCAGTGCATTTGCATGCAAACATGCCAAATTGGCACAGAAACTCCGACCCGTCAAGCACGATCACAATTTATTCGAGCCTATGTCAGATTCGACGATTCTTCGTTTCAGAAGTGTATTTCTGTGCGGAATCGCTGTTTCGCGTGCTAGATCAGTGCATTTGTATGCAGATATGCGAACTTGGCACGGAAACTCCGATTTGGCAAGCACGATCACGATTTATTCGAGCTTATGTCAGATTCGACGATTCTTCGTTTCAGAAGTGTATTTCTGTGCGGAATCGCTGTTTCGCGTGCTATATCAGTGCATTTGCATGCAAGTATGCGAAATTGGAATTGAAACTCCGACCCGGCAAGCACGATCACGGTTTATTCGACGTTATGTCAGATTCGACGATTCTTCGTTTCAGAAGTGTATTTCTGTGCGGAATCGCTGTTTCGCGTGCTAGATCAGTGCATTTGCATGCAAACATGCCAAATTGGCACAGAAACTCCGACCCGTCAAGCACGATCACAATTTATTCGAGCCTATGTCAGATTCGACGATTCTTCGTTTCAGAAGTGTATTTCTGTGCGGAATCGCTGTTTCGCGTGCTAGATCAGTGCATTTGTATGCAGATATGCGAAATTGGCACGGAAACTCCGATTTGGCAAGCACGATCACGATTTATTCGAGCTTATGTCAGATTCGACGTTTCTTCGTTTCAGAAGTGTATTTCTGTGCGGAATCGCTGTTTCGCGTGCTATATCAGTGCATTTGCATGCAAGTATGCGAAATTGGAATTGAAACTCCGACCCGGCAAGCACGATCACGATTTATTCGACGTTATGTCAGATTCGACGATTCTTCGTTTCAGAAGTGTATTTCTGTGCGGAATCGCTGTTTCGCATGTTAGATCAGTGCATTTGCATGCAAACATTCCAAATTGGCACAGAAACTCCGATCCGCACAAACACGATCACGATTTATTCGAGCTTATGTCAGATTCGACAATTCTTCGTTTCAGAAGTGTATTTCTGTGCGGAATCGCTGTTTCGCGCGCTAGATCAGTGCATTTGCGTGCAAGTATGACAAATTGGAATAGAAACTCCGACCCGGCAAGCACGATCACGATTTATTCGAGCTTATGTCAGATTCGACGATTCTTCGTTTCAGAAGTGTATTTCTGTGCGGAATCGCTGTTTCGCGTGCTAGATCAGTGCATTTGTATGCAGATATGCGAAATTGGCACGGAAACTCCGATTCGGCAAGCACGATCATGATTTATTCGAGCTTATGTCAGATTCGACGATTCTTCATTTCAGAAGTGTATTTCTGTGCGGAATCGCTGTTTCGCGTGCTATATCAGTGCATTTCCATGCAAATATGCGAAATTGGCACGAAAACTCCGATGCGGCAAGGACGATCACGATTTATTCGAGCTCATGTCAGATTCGACAATTATTCGTTTCACAAATGAATTTCTGTGCGGAATCGCTGTTCCGCGTAGTAGATCAGTGCATTTGCAAGCAAGTATGCCAAATTGGAATAGAAACTCCGACCCGGCAAGCACGATCACGATTTATTCGAGCTTATGTCAGATTCGACGATTCTTTGTTTTAGAAGTGTATTTCTGTGCGGAATCGCTGTTTCGCGTGCTAGATCAGTGCATTTGTATGCAGATTTAGGAAATTGGCACGGAAACTCCGATTCGGCAAGCACGATCACGATTTATTCGAGCTTATGTCAGATTCGACGATTCTTCGTTTCAGAAGTGTATTTCTGTGCGGAATCGCTGTTTCGCGTGCTATATCAGTGCATTTGCATGCAAGTATGCGAAATTTTAATAGAAACTCCGAGCCGGCAAGCACGATCACAATTTATTCGAGCTTATGTCAGATTCGACGATTCTTCGTTTCAGAAGTGTATTTCTGTGCGGAATCGCTGTTTCGCTTGCTATATCAGTGAATTTGCATGCAAGTATGCGAAATTTTAATAGAAACTCCGACCCGGCAAGCACGATCACAATTTATTCGAGCCTATGTCAGTTTCGACATTCTTCGTTTCAGAAGTGTATTTCTGTGCGGAATCGCTGTTTCGCGTAGTAGATCAGTGCATTTGCAAGCAAGTATGCCAAATTGGAATAGAAACTCCGTCCCGGCAAGCACGATCACGATTTATTCGAGCTTATGTCAGATTCGACGATTCTTTGTTTCAGAAGTGTATTTCTGTGCGGAATCGCTGTTTCGCGTGCTAGATCAGTGCATTTGTATACAGATATGCGAAATTGGCACGGAAACTCCGATTCGGCAAACACGATCATGATTTATTCGAGCTTATGTCAGAATCGACGATTCTTCGTTTCAGAAGTATATTTCTGTGCGGAATCGCTGTTTCGCGTGCTATATCAGTGCATTTGCATGCAAATATGCGAAATTGGCACGAAAACTCCGATTCGGCAAGGACGATCACGATTTATTCCAGCTCATGTCAGATTCGACAATTATTCGTTTCACAAATGAATTTCTGTGCGGAATCGCTGTTTCGCGTAGTAGATCAGTGCATTTGCAAGCAAGTATGCCAAATTGGAATAGAAACTCCGACCCGGCAAGCACGATCACTATTTATTCGAGCTTATGTCAGATTCGACGATTCTTTGTTTCAGAAGTGTATTTCTGTGCGGAATCGCTGTTTCGCGTAGTAGATCAGTGCATTTGCAAGCAAGTATGCCAAATTGGAATAGAAACTCCGTCCCGGCAAGCACGATCACGATTTATTCGAGCTTATGTCAGATTCGACGATTCTTTGTTTCAGAAGTGTATTTCTGTGCGGAATCGCTGTTTCGCGTGCTAGATCAGTGCATTTGTATGCAGATTTGCGAAATTGGCACGGAAACTCCGATTCGGCAAGCACGATCACGATTTATTCGAGATTATGTCAGATTCGACGATTCTTCGTTTGAGAAGTGTATTTCTGTGCGGAATCGCTGTTTCGCGTGCTATATCAGTGCATTTGCATGCAAGTATGCGAAATTGGAATTGAAACTCCGACCCGGCAAGCACGATCACGATTTATTCGACGTTATGTCAGATTCGACGATTCTTCGTTTCAGAAGTGTATTTCTGTGCGGAATCGCTGTTTCGCATGTTAGATCAGTGCATTTGCATGCAAACATTCCAAATTGGCACAGAAACTCCGATCCGCACAAACACGATCACGATTTATTCGAGCTTATGTCAGATTCGACAATTCTTCGTTTCAGAAGTGTATTTCTGTGCGGAATCGCTGTTTCGCGCGCTAGATCAGTGCATTTGCATGCAAGTATGACAAATTGGAATAGAAACTCCGACCCGGCAAGCACGATCACGATTTATTCGAGCTTATGTCAGATTCGACGATTCTTCGTTTCAGAAGTGTATTTCTGTGCGGAATCGCTGTTTCGCGTGCTAGATCAGTGCATTTGTATGCAGATATGCGAAATTGGCACGGAAACTCCGATTCGGCAAGCACGATCATGATTTATTCGAGCTTATGTCAGATTCGACGATTCTTCGTTTCAGAAGTGTATTTCTGTGCGGAATCGCTGTTTCGCGTGCTATATCAGTGCATTTCCATGCAAATATGCGAAATTGGCACGAAAACTCCGATGCGGCAAGGACGATCACGATTTATTCGAGCTCATGTCAGATTCGACAATTATTCGTTTCACAAATGAATTTCTGTGCGGAATCGCTGTTTCGCGTAGTAGATCAGTGCATTTGCAAGCAAGTATGCCAAATTGGAATAGAAACTCCGACCCGGCAAGCACGATCACTATTTATTCGAGCTTATGTCAGATTCGACGATTCTTTGTTTCAGAAGTGTATTTCTGTGCGGAATCGCTGTTTCGCGTAGTAGATCAGTGCATTTGCAAGCAAGTATGCCAAATTGGAATAGAAACTCCGTCCCGGCAAGCACGATCACGATTTATTCGAGCTTATGTCAGATTCGACGATTCTTTGTTTCAGAAGTGTATTTCTGTGCGGAATCGCTGTTCGCGTGCTAGATCAGTGCATTTGTATGCAGATTTGCGAAATTGGCACGGAAACTCCGATTCGGCAAGCACGATCACGATTTATTCGAGCTTATGTCAGATTCGACGATTCTTCGTTTCAGAAGTGTATTTCTTTGCGGAATCGCTGTTTCGCGTGCTATATCAGTGCATTTGCATGCAAGTATGCGAAATTTTAATAGAAACTCCGACCCGGCAAGCACGATCACAATTTATTCGAGTTTATGTCAGATTCGACGATTCTTCGTTTCAGAAGTGTATTTCTGTGCGGAATCGCTGTTTCGCTTGCTATATCAGTGCATTTGCATGCAAGTATGCGAAATTTTAATAGAAACTCCGACCCGGCAAGCACGATCACAATTTATTCGAGCCTATGTCAGTTTCGACATTCTTCGTTTCAGAAGTGTATTTCTGTGCGGAATCGCTGTTTCGCGTAGTAGATCAGTGCATTTGCAAGCAAGTATGCCAAATTGGAATAGAAACTCCGACCCGGCAAGCACGATCACGATTTATTCGAGCTTATGTCAGATTCGACGATTCTTTGTTTCAGAAGTGTATTTCTGTGCGGAATCGCTGTTTCGCGTGCTAGATCAGTGCATTTGTATGCAGATATGCGAAATTGGCACGGAAACTCCGATTCGGCAAGCACGATCACGATTTATTCGAGCTTATGTCAGATTGGACGATTCTTCGTTTCAGAAGTGTATTTCTGTGCGGAATCGCTGTTTCGCGTGCTATATCAGTGCATTTGCATGCAAGTATGCGAAATTTTAATAGAAACTCCGACCGGCAAGCACGATCACAATTTATTCGAGCCTATGTCAGATTCGACGATTCTTCGTTTCAGAAGTGTATTTCTGTGCGGAATCGCTGTGTCGCATGTTAGATCAGTGCATTTGCATGCAAACATTCCAAATTGGCACAGAACTCCGATCCGCACAAACACGATCACGATTTATTCGAGCTTATGTCAGATTCGACGATTCTTCGTTTCAGAAGTGTATTTCTGTGCGGAATCGCTGTTTCGCGCGCTAGATCAGTGCATTTGCATGCAAGTATGGCAAATTGGAATAGAAACTCCGACCGGCAATCCCGATCACGATTTATTCGAGCTTATGTCAGATTCGACGATTCTTCGTTTCAGAAGTGTATTTCTGTGCGGAATCGCTGTTTCGCGGCTAGATCAGTGCATTTGCAGGCAAGTATGCCAAATTGGAATAGAAACTCCGACACGGCAAGCACGATCACGATTTATTCGACGTTATGTCAGATTCGACGATTCTTCGTTTCAGAAGTGTATTTCTGTGCGGAATCGCTGTTTCGCGTGCTAGATCAGTGCATTTGCATGCAAATATGCGAAATTGGACAGAAACTCCGACCAGGCAAGCACGATCACAATTTATTCGAGCTATGTCAGATTCGACGATTCTTAGTTTCAGAAGTGTATTTCAGTGCGGAATCGCTGTTTCGCGTGCTAGATCAGTGCATTTGCATGCAAATATGCGAAATTGGCACGAAAACTCCGATTCGGCAAGCACGATCACTATTTATGCGAGCTTATGTCAGATTCGACAATTATTCGTTTCACAAATGAATTTCTGTGCGGAATCGCTGTTTCGCGTAGTAGATGAGTGCCTTTGCAAGCAAGTATGCCAAATTGGAATGGAAACTCCGACCCGGCAAGCACGATCACGATTTATTCGAGCTTATGTCAGATTCGACGATTCTTTGTTTCAGAAGTGTATTTCTGTGCGGAATCGCTGTTTCGCGTGCTAGATCAGTGCATTTGTATGCAGATATGCGAAATTGGCACGGAAACTCCGATTCGGCAAGCACGATCATGATTTATTCGAGCTTATGTCAGATTCGACGATTCTTCGTTTCAGAAGTGTATTTCTGTGCGGAATCGCTGTTTCGCGTGCTATATCAGTGCATTTGCATGCAAGTATGCGAAATTGGAATAGAAACTCCGACCCGGCAAGCACGATCACAATTTATTCGAGCCTATGTCTGTTTCGACATTCTTCGTTTCAGAAGTGTATTTCTGTGCGGAATCGCTGTTTCGCGTGCTAGATCAGTGCATTTCTATGCAGATATGCGAAATTGGCACGGAAACTCCGATTTGGCAAGCACGATCACGATTTATTCGAGCTTATGTCAGATTCGACGTTTCTTCGTTTCAGAAGTGTATTTCTGTGCGGAATCGCTGTTTCGCGTGCTATATCAGTGCATTTGCATGCAAGTATGCGAAATTGGAATTGAAACTCCGACCCGGCAAGCACGATCACGATTTATTCGACGTTATGTCAGATTCGACGATTCTTCGTTTCAGAAGTGTATTTCTGTGCGGAATCGCTGTTTCGCATGTTAGATCAGTGCATTTGCATGCAAACATTCCAAATTGGCACAGAAACTCCGATCCGCACAAACACGATCACGATTTATTCGAGCTTATGTCAGATTCGACAATTCTTCGTTTCAGAAGTGTATTTCTGTGCGGAATCGCTGTTTCGCGCGCTAGATCAGTGCATTTGCGTGCAAGTATGACAAATTGGAATAGAAACTCCGACCCGGCAAGCACGATCACGATTTATTCGAGCTTATGTCAGATTCGACGATTCTTCGTTTCAGAAGTGTATTTCTGTGCGGAATCGCTGTTTCGCGTGCTAGATCAGTGCATTTGTATGCAGATATGCGAAATTGGCACGGAAACTCCGATTCGGCAAGCACGATCATGATTTATTCGAGCTTATGTCAGATTCGACGATTCTTCATTTCAGAAGTGTATTTCTGTGCGGAATCGCTGTTTCGCGTGCTATATCAGTGCATTTCCATGCAAATATGCGAAATTGGCACGAAAACTCCGATGCGGCAAGGACGATCACGATTTATTCGAGCTCATGTCAGATTCGACAATTATTCGTTTCACAAATGAATTTCTGTGCGGAATCGCTGTTCCGCGTAGTAGATCAGTGCATTTGCAAGCAAGTATGCCAAATTGGAATAGAAACTCCGACCCGGCAAGCACGATCACGATTTATTCGAGCTTATGTCAGATTCGACGATTCTTTGTTTTAGAAGTGTATTTCTGTGCGGAATCGCTGTTTCGCGTGCTAGATCAGTGCATTTGTATGCAGATTTAGGAAATTGGCACGGAAACTCCGATTCGGCAAGCACGATCACGATTTATTCGAGCTTATGTCAGATTCGACGATTCTTCGTTTCAGAAGTGTATTTCTGTGCGGAATCGCTGTTTCGCGTGCTATATCAGTGCATTTGCATGCAAGTATGCGAAATTTTAATAGAAACTCCGAGCCGGCAAGCACGATCACAATTTATTCGAGCTTATGTCAGATTCGACGATTCTTCGTTTCAGAAGTGTATTTCTGTGCGGAATCGCTGTTTCGCTTGCTATATCAGTGAATTTGCATGCAAGTATGCGAAATTTTAATAGAAACTCCGACCCGGCAAGCACGATCACAATTTATTCGAGCCTATGTCAGTTTCGACATTCTTCGTTTCAGAAGTGTATTTCTGTGCGGAATCGCTGTTTCGCGTAGTAGATCAGTGCATTTGCAAGCAAGTATGCCAAATTGGAATAGAAACTCCGTCCCGGCAAGCACGATCACGATTTATTCGAGCTTATGTCAGATTCGACGATTCTTTGTTTCAGAAGTGTATTTCTGTGCGGAATCGCTGTTTCGCGTGCTAGATCAGTGCATTTGTATACAGATATGCGAAATTGGCACGGAAACTCCGATTCGGCAAACACGATCATGATTTATTCGAGCTTATGTCAGAATCGACGATTCTTCGTTTCAGAAGTATATTTCTGTGCGGAATCGCTGTTTCGCGTGCTATATCAGTGCATTTGCATGCAAATATGCGAAATTGGCACGAAAACTCCGATTCGGCAAGGACGATCACGATTTATTCCAGCTCATGTCAGATTCGACAATTATTCGTTTCACAAATGAATTTCTGTGCGGAATCGCTGTTTCGCGTAGTAGATCAGTGCATTTGCAAGCAAGTATGCCAAATTGGAATAGAAACTCCGACCCGGCAAGCACGATCACTATTTATTCGAGCTTATGTCAGATTCGACGATTCTTTGTTTCAGAAGTGTATTTCTGTGCGGAATCGCTGTTTCGCGTAGTAGATCAGTGCATTTGCAAGCAAGTATGCCAAATTGGAATAGAAACTCCGTCCCGGCAAGCACGATCACGATTTATTCGAGCTTATGTCAGATTCGACGATTCTTTGTTTCAGAAGTGTATTTCTGTGCGGAATCGCTGTTTCGCGTGCTAGATCAGTGCATTTGTATGCAGATTTGCGAAATTGGCACGGAAACTCCGATTCGGCAAGCACGATCACGATTTATTCGAGATTATGTCAGATTCGACGATTCTTCGTTTGAGAAGTGTATTTCTGTGCGGAATCGCTGTTTCGCGTGCTATATCAGTGCATTTGCATGCAAGTATGCGAAATTGGAATTGAAACTCCGACCCGGCAAGCACGATCACGATTTATTCGACGTTATGTCAGATTCGACGATTCTTCGTTTCAGAAGTGTATTTCTGTGCGGAATCGCTGTTTCGCATGTTAGATCAGTGCATTTGCATGCAAACATTCCAAATTGGCACAGAAACTCCGATCCGCACAAACACGATCACGATTTATTCGAGCTTATGTCAGATTCGACAATTCTTCGTTTCAGAAGTGTATTTCTGTGCGGAATCGCTGTTTCGCGCGCTAGATCAGTGCATTTGCATGCAAGTATGACAAATTGGAATAGAAACTCCGACCCGGCAAGCACGATCACGATTTATTCGAGCTTATGTCAGATTCGACGATTCTTCGTTTCAGAAGTGTATTTCTGTGCGGAATCGCTGTTTCGCGTGCTAGATCAGTGCATTTGTATGCAGATATGCGAAATTGGCACGGAAACTCCGATTCGGCAAGCACGATCATGATTTATTCGAGCTTATGTCAGATTCGACGATTCTTCGTTTCAGAAGTGTATTTCTGTGCGGAATCGCTGTTTCGCGTGCTATATCAGTGCATTTCCATGCAAATATGCGAAATTGGCACGAAAACTCCGATGCGGCAAGGACGATCACGATTTATTCGAGCTCATGTCAGATTCGACAATTATTCGTTTCACAAATGAATTTCTGTGCGGAATCGCTGTTTCGCGTAGTAGATCAGTGCATTTGCAAGCAAGTATGCCAAATTGGAATAGAAACTCCGACCCGGCAAGCACGATCACTATTTATTCGAGCTTATGTCAGATTCGACGATTCTTTGTTTCAGAAGTGTATTTCTGTGCGGAATCGCTGTTTCGCGTAGTAGATCAGTGCATTTGCAAGCAAGTATGCCAAATTGGAATAGAAACTCCGTCCCGGCAAGCACGATCACGATTTATTCGAGCTTATGTCAGATTCGACGATTCTTTGTTTCAGAAGTGTATTTCTGTGCGGAATCGCTGTTTCGCGTGCTAGATCAGTGCATTTGTATGCAGATTTGCGAAATTGGCACGGAAACTCCGATTCGGCAAGCACGATCACGATTTATTCGAGCTTATGTCAGATTCGACGATTCTTCGTTTCAGAAGTGTATTTCTTTGCGGAATCGCTGTTTCGCGTGCTATATCAGTGCATTTGCATGCAAGTATGCGAAATTTTAATAGAAACTCCGACCCGGCAAGCACGATCACAATTTATTCGAGTTTATGTCAGATTCGACGATTCTTCGTTTCAGAAGTGTATTTCTGTGCGGAATCGCTGTTTCGCTTGCTATATCAGTGCATTTGCATGCAAGTATGCGAAATTTTAATAGAAACTCCGACCCGGCAAGCACGATCACAATTTATTCGAGCCTATGTCAGTTTCGACATTCTTCGTTTCAGAAGTGTATTTCTGTGCGGAATCGCTGTTTCGCGTAGTAGATCAGTGCATTTGCAAGCAAGTATGCCAAATTGGAATAGAAACTCCGACCCGGCAAGCACGATCACGATTTATTCGAGCTTATGTCAGATTCGACGATTCTTTGTTTCAGAAGTGTATTTCTGTGCGGAATCGCTGTTTCGCGTGCTAGATCAGTGCATTTGTATGCAGATATGCGAAATTGGCACGGAAACTCCGATTCGGCAAGCACGATCACGATTTATTCGAGCTTATGTCAGATTGGACGATTCTTCGTTTCAGAAGTGTATTTCTGTGCGGAATCGCTGTTTCGCGTGCTATATCAGTGCATTTGCATGCAAGTATGCGAAATTTTAATAGAAACTCCGACCCGGCAAGCACGATCACAATTTATTCGAGCCTATGTCAGATTCGACGATTCTTCGTTTCAGAAGTGTATTTCTGTGCGGAATCGCTGTGTCGCATGTTAGATCAGTGCATTTGCATGCAAACATTCCAAATTGGCACAGAAACTCCGATCCGCACAAACACGATCACGATTTATTCGAGCTTATGTCAGATTCGACGATTCTTCGTTTCAGAAGTGTATTTCTGTGCGGAATCGCTGTTTCGCGCGCTAGATCAGTGCATTTGCATGCAAGTATGGCAAATTGGAATAGAAACTCCGACCGGCAATCCCGATCACGATTTATTCGAGCTTATGTCAGATTCGACGATTCTTCGTTTCAGAAGTGTATTTCTGTGCGGAATCGCTGTTTCGCGGGCTAGATCAGTGCATTTGCAGGCAAGTATGCCAAATTGGAATAGAAACTCCGACACGGCAAGCACGATCACGATTTATTCGACGTTATGTCAGATTCGACGATTCTTCGTTTCAGAAGTGTATTTCTGTGCGGAATCGCTGTTTCGCGTGCTAGATCAGTGCATTTGCATGCAAATATGCGAAATTGGACAGAAACTCCGACCAGGCAAGCACGATCACAATTTATTCGAGCCTATGTCAGATTCGACGATTCTTAGTTTCAGAAGTGTATTTCAGTGCGGAATCGCTGTTTCGCGTGCTAGATCAGTGCATTTGCATGCAAATATGCGAAATTGGCACGAAAACTCCGATTCGGCAAGCACGATCACTATTTATGCGAGCTTATGTCAGATTCGACAATTATTCGTTTCACAAATGAATTTCTGTGCGGAATCGCTGTTTCGCGTAGTAGATGAGTGCCTTTGCAAGCAAGTATGCCAAATTGGAATGGAAACTCCGACCCGGCAAGCACGATCACGATTTATTCGAGCTTATGTCAGATTCGACGATTCTTTGTTTCAGAAGTGTATTTCTGTGCGGAATCGCTGTTTCGCGTGCTAGATCAGTGCATTTGTATGCAGATATGCGAAATTGGCACGGAAACTCCGATTCGGCAAGCACGATCATGATTTATTCGAGCTTATGTCAGATTCGACGATTCTTCGTTTCAGAAGTGTATTTCTGTGCGGAATCGCTGTTTCGCGTGCTATATCAGTGCATTTGCATGCAAGTATGCGAAATTGGAATAGAAACTCCGACCCGGCAAGCACGATCACAATTTATTCGAGCCTATGTCTGTTTCGACATTCTTCGTTTCAGAAGTGTATTTCTGTGCGGAATCGCTGTTTCGCGTGCTAGATCAGTGCATTTCTATGCAGATATGCGAAATTGGCACGGAAACTCCGATTTGGCAAGCACGATCACGATTTATTCGAGCTTATGTCAGATTCGACGTTTCTTCGTTTCAGAAGTGTATTTCTGTGCGGAATCGCTGTTTCGCGTGCTATATCAGTGCATTTGCATGCAAGTATGCGAAATTGGAATTGA
The DNA here is from genome assembly GCF_051020765.1 of Lasioglossum baleicum. Classification (NCBI taxonomy): domain Eukaryota; kingdom Metazoa; phylum Arthropoda; class Insecta; order Hymenoptera; family Halictidae; genus Lasioglossum; species Lasioglossum baleicum. The sequence goes on from NW_027469093.1 coordinate 1,452,682, forward strand.
AACTCCGACCCGGCAAGCACGATCACGATTTATTCGACGTTATGTCAGATTCGACGATTCTTCGTTTCAGAAGTGTATTTCTGAGCGGAATCGCTGTTTCGCGTGCTATATCAGTGCATTTGCAGGCAAGTATGCCAAATTGGAATAGAAACTCCGACACGGCAAGCACGATCACGATTTATTCGACGTTATGTCAGATTCGACGATTCTTCGTTTCAGAAGTGTATTTCTGTGCGGAATCGCTGTTTCGCGCGCTAGATCAGTGCATTTGCAGGCAAGTATGCCAAATTGGAATAGAAACTCTGACACGGCAAGCACGATCACGATTTATTCGACGTTATGTCAGATTCGACGATTCTTCGTTTCAGAAGTGTATTTCTGTGCGGAATCGCTGTTTCGCGTGCTAGATCAGTGCATTTGCATGCAAATATGCGAAATTGGACAGAAACTCCGACCAGGCAAGCACGATCACAATTTATTCGAGCCTATGTCATATTCGACGATTCTTCGTTTCAGAAGTGTATTTCAGTGCGGAATCGCTGTTTCGCGTGCTAGATCAGTGCATTTGTATGCAGATATGCGAAATTGGCACGGAAACTCCGATTCGGCAAGCACGATCACGATTTATTCGACGTTATGTCAGATTCGACGATTCTTCGTTTCAGAAGTGTATTTCTGTGCGGAATCGCTGTTTCGCGTGCTAGATCAGTGCATTTGTATGCAGATATGCGAAATTGGCACGGAAACTCCGATTCGGCAAGCACGATCACGATTTATTCGACGTTATGTCAGATTCGACGATTCTTCGTTTCAGAAGTGTATTTCTGTGCGGAATCGCTGTTTCGCGTGCTATATCAGTGCATTTGCAGGCAAGTATGCCAAATTGGAATAGAAACTCCGACACGGCAAGCACGATCACGATTTATTCGACGTTATGTCAGATTCGACGATTCTTCGTTTCAGAAGTGTATTTCTGTGCGGAATCGCTGTTTCGCGTGCTAGATCAGTGCATTTGCATGCAAATATGCGAAATTGGACAGAAACTCCGACCAGGCAAGCACGATCACAATTTATTCGAGCCTATGTCAGATTCGTCGATTCTTCGTTTCAGAAGTGTATTTCTGTGCGGAATCGCTGTTTCGCATGTTAGATCAGTGCATTTGCATGCAAACATTCCAAATTGGCACAGAAACTCCGATCCGCACAAACACGATCACGATTTATTCGAGCTTATGTCAGATTCGACAATTCTTCGTTTCAGAAGTGTATTTCTGTGCGGAATCGCTGTTTCGCGCGCTAGATCAGTGCATTTGCATGCAAGTATGACAAATTGGAATAGAAACTCCGACCGGCAATCACGATCACGATTTATTCGAGCTTATGTCAGATTCGACGATTCTTCGTTTCAGAAGTGTATTTCTGTGCGGAATCGCTGTTTCGCGCGCTAGATCAGTGCATTTGCAGGCAAGTATGCCAAATTGGAATAGAAACTCTGACACGGCAAGCACGATCACGATTTATTCGACGTTATGTCAGATTCGACGATTCTTCGTTTCAGAAGTGTATTTCTTTGCGGAATCGCTGTTTCGCGTGCTAGATCAGTGCATTTGCATGCAAATATGCGAAATTGGACAGAAACTCCGACCAGGCAAGCACGATCACAATTTATTCGAGCCTATGTCATATTCGACGATTCTTCGTTTCAGAAGTGTATTTCAGTGCGGAATCGCTGTTTCGCGTAGTAGATCAGTGCATTTGCAAGCAAGTATGCCAAATTGGAATAGAAACTCCGACCCGGCAAGCACGATCACGATTTATTCGAGCTTATGTCAGATTCGACGATTCTTTGTTTCAGAAGTGTATTTCTGTGCGGAATCGCTGTTTCGCGTGCTAGATCAGTGCATTTGTATGCAGATATGCGAAATTGGCACGGAAACTCCGATTCGGCAAGCACGATCATGATTTATTCGAGCTTATGTCAGATTCGACGATTCTTCGTTTCAGAAGTGTATTTCTGTGCGGAATCGCTGTTTCGCGTGCTATATCAGTGCATTTGCATGCAAATATGCGAAATTGGCACGAAAACTCCGATTCGGCAAGGACGATCACGATTTATTCGAGCTCATGTCAGATTCGACAATTATTCGTTTCACAAATGAATTTCTGAGCGGAATCGCTGTTCCGCGTAGTAGATCAGTGCATTTGCAAGCAAGTATGCCAAATTGGAATAGAAACTCCGACCCGGCAAGCACGATCACGATTTATTCGAGCTTATGTCAGATTCGACGATTCTTTGTTTCAGAAGTGTATTTGTGTGCGGAATCGCTGTTTCGCGTGCTAGATCAGTGCATTTGCATGCAAATATGCGAATTTGGCACGAAAACTCCGATTCGGCAAGGACGATCACGATTTATTCGAGCTCATGTCAGATTCGACAATTATTCGTTTCACAAATGAATTTCTGTGCGGAATCGCTGTTTCGCGTAGTAGATCAGTGCATTTGCAAGCAAGTATGCCAAATTGGAATAGAAACTCCGACCCGGCAAGCACGATCACGATTTATTCGAGCTTATGTCAGATTCGACGATTCTTTGTTTCAGAAGTGTATTTCTGTGCGGAATCGCTGTTTCGCGTAGTAGATCAGTGCATTTGCAAGCAAGTATGCCAAATTGGAATAGAAACTCCGTCCCGGCAAGCACGATCACGATTTATTCGAGCTTATGTCAGATTCGACGATTCTTTGTTTCAGAAGTGTATTTCTGTGCGGAATCGCTGTTTCGCGTGCTAGATCAGTGCATTTGTATGCAGATTTGCGAAATTGGCACGGAAACTCCGATTCGGCAAGCACGATCACGATTTATTCGAGCTTATGTCAGATTCGACGATTCTTCGTTTCAGAAGTGTATTTCTTTGCGGAATCGCTGTTTCGCGTGCTATATCAGTGCATTTGCATGCAAGTATGCGAAATTTTAATAGAAACTCCGACCCGGCAAGCACGATCACAATTTATTCGAGCTTATGTCAGATTCGACGATTCTTCGTTTCAGAAGTGTATTTCTGTGCGGAATCGCTGTTTCGCTTGCTATATCAGTGCATTTGCATGCAAGTATGCGAAATTTTAATAGAAACTCCGACCCGGCAAGCACGATCACAATTTATTCGAGCCTATGTCAGTTTCGACATTCTTCGTTTCAGAAGTGTATTTCTGTGCGGAATCGCTGTTTCGCGTAGTAGATCAGTGCATTTGCAAGCAAGTATGCCAAATTGGAATAGAAACTCCGACCCGGCAAGCACGATCACGATTTATTCGAGCTTATGTCAGATTCGACGATTCTTTGTTTCAGAAGTGTATTTCTGTGCGGAATCGCTGTTTCGCGTGCTAGATCAGTGCATTTGTATGCAGATATGCGAAATTGGCACGGAAACTCCGATTCGGCAAGCACGATCATGATTTATTCGAGCTTATGTCAGATTCGACGATTCTTCGTTTCAGAAGTGTATTTCTGTGCGGAATCGCTGTTTCGCGTGCTATATCAGTGCATTTGCATGCAAGTATGCGAAATTGGAATAGAAACTCCGACCCGGCAAGCACGATCACAATTTATTCGAGCCTATGTCTGTTTCGACATTCTTCGTTTCAGAAGTGTATTTCTGTGCGGAATCGCTGTTTCGCGTGCTAGATCAGTGCATTTCTATGCAGATATGCGAAATTGGCACGGAAACTCCGATTTGGCAAGCACGATCACGATTTATTCGAGCTTATGTCAGATTCGACGTTTCTTCGTTTCAGAAGTGTATTTCTGTGCGGAATCGCTGTTTCGCGTGCTATATCAGTGCATTTGCATGCAAGTATGCGAAATTGGAATTGAAACTCCGACCCGGCAAGCACGATCACGATTTATTCGACGTTATGTCAGATTCGACGATTCTTCGTTTCAGAAGTGTATTTCTGAGCGGAATCGCTGTTTCGCGTGCTATATCAGTGCATTTGCAGGCAAGTATGCCAAATTGGAATAGAAACTCCGACACGGCAAGCACGATCACGATTTATTCGACGTTATGTCAGATTCGACGATTCTTCGTTTCAGAAGTGTATTTCTGTGCGGAATCGCTGTTTCGCGCGCTAGATCAGTGCATTTGCAGGCAAGTATGCCAAATTGGAATAGAAACTCTGACACGGCAAGCACGATCACGATTTATTCGACGTTATGTCAGATTCGACGATTCTTCGTTTCAGAAGTGTATTTCTGTGCGGAATCGCTGTTTCGCGTGCTAGATCAGTGCATTTGCATGCAAATATGCGAAATTGGACAGAAACTCCGACCAGGCAAGCACGATCACAATTTATTCGAGCCTATGTCATATTCGACGATTCTTCGTTTCAGAAGTGTATTTCAGTGCGGAATCGCTGTTTCGCGTGCTAGATCAGTGCATTTGTATGCAGATATGCGAAATTGGCACGGAAACTCCGATTCGGCAAGCACGATCACGATTTATTCGACGTTATGTCAGATTCGACGATTCTTCGTTTCAGAAGTGTATTTCTGTGCGGAATCGCTGTTTCGCGTGCTAGATCAGTGCATTTGCATGCAAATATGCGAAATTGGACAGAAACTCCGACCAGGCAAGCACGATCACAATTTATTCGAGCCTATGTCATATTCGACGATTCTTCGTTTCAGAAGTGTATTTCAGTGCGGAATCGCTGTTTCGCGTGCTAGATCAGTGCATTTGTATGCAGATATGCGAAATTGGCACGGAAACTCCGATTCGGCAAGCACGATCACGATTTATTCGACGTTATGTCAGATTCGACGATTCTTCGTTTCAGAAGTGTATTTCTGTGCGGAATCGCTGTTTCGCGTGCTAGATCAGTGCATTTGTATGCAGATATGCGAAATTGGCACGGAAACTCCGATTCGGCAAGCACGATCACGATTTATTCGACGTTATGTCAGATTCGACGATTCTTCGTTTCAGAAGTGTATTTCTGTGCGGAATCGCTGTTTCGCGTGCTATATCAGTGCATTTGCAGGCAAGTATGCCAAATTGGAATAGAAACTCCGACACGGCAAGCACGATCACGATTTATTCGACGTTATGTCAGATTCGACGATTCTTCGTTTCAGAAGTGTATTTCTGTGCGGAATCGCTGTTTCGCGTGCTAGATCAGTGCATTTGCATGCAAATATGCGAAATTGGACAGAAACTCCGACCAGGCAAGCACGATCACAATTTATTCGAGCCTATGTCAGATTCGACGATTCTTCGTTTCAGAAGTGTATTTCTGTGCGGAATCGCTGTTTCGCATGTTAGATCAGTGCATTTGCATGCAAACATTCCAAATTGGCACAGAAACTCCGATCCGCACAAACACGATCACGATTTATTCGAGCTTATGTCAGATTCGACAATTCTTCGTTTCAGAAGTGTATTTCTGTGCGGAATCGCTGTTTCGCGCGCTAGATCAGTGCATTTGCATGCAAGTATGACAAATTGGAATAGAAACTCCGACCGGCAATCACGATCACGATTTATTCGAGCTTATGTCAGATTCGACGATTCTTCGTTTCAGAAGTGTATTTCTGTGCGGAATCGCTGTTTCGCGCGCTAGATCAGTGCATTTGCAGGCAAGTATGCCAAATTGGAATAGAAACTCTGACACGGCAAGCACGATCACGATTTATTCGACGTTATGTCAGATTCGACGATTCTTCGTTTCAGAAGTGTATTTCTTTGCGGAATCGCTGTTTCGCGTGCTAGATCAGTGCATTTGCATGCAAATATGCGAAATTGGACAGAAACTCCGACCAGGCAAGCACGATCACAATTTATTCGAGCCTATGTCATATTCGACGATTCTTCGTTTCAGAAGTGTATTTCAGTGCGGAATCGCTGTTTCGCGTAGTAGATCAGTGCATTTGCAAGCAAGTATGCCAAATTGGAATAGAAACTCCGACCCGGCAAGCACGATCACGATTTATTCGAGCTTATGTCAGATTCGACGATTCTTTGTTTCAGAAGTGTATTTCTGTGCGGAATCGCTGTTTCGCGTGCTAGATAAGTGCATTTGTATGCAGATATGCGAAATTGGCACGGAAACTCCGATTCGGCAAGCACGATCATGATTTATTCGAGCTTATGTCAGATTCGACGATTCTTCGTTTCAGAAGTGTATTTCTGTGCGGAATCGCTGTTTCGCGTGCTATATCAGTGCATTTGCATGCAAATATGCGAAATTGGCACGAAAACTCCGATTCGGCAAGGACGATCACGATTTATTCGAGCTCATGTCAGATTCGACAATTATTCGTTTCACAAATGAATTTCTGTGCGGAATCGCTGTTCCGCGTAGTAGATCAGTGCATTTGCAAGCAAGTATGCCAAATTGGAATAGAAACTCCGACCCGGCAAGCACGATCACGATTTATTCGAGCTTATGTCAGATTCGACGATTCTTTGTTTCAGAAGTGTATTTGTGTGCGGAATCGCTGTTTCGCGTGCTAGATCAGTGCATTTGCATGCAAATATGCGAATTTGGCACGAAAACTCCGATTCGGCAAGGACGATCACGATTTATTCGAGCTCATGTCAGATTCGACAATTATTCGTTTCACAAATGAATTTCTGTGCGGAATCGCTGTTTCGCGTAGTAGATCAGTGCATTTGCAAGCAAGTATGCCAAATTGGAATAGAAACTCCGACCCGGCAAGCACGATCACGATTTATTCGAGCTTATGTCAGATTCGACGATTCTTTGTTTCAGAAGTGTATTTCTGTGCGGAATCGCTGTTTCGCGTAGTAGATCAGTGCATTTGCAAGCAAGTATGCCAAATTGGAATAGAAACTCCGTCCCGGCAAGCACGATCACGATTTATTCGAGCTTATGTCAGATTCGACGATTCTTTGTTTCAGAAGTGTATTTCTGTGCGGAATCGCTGTTTCGCGTGCTAGATCAGTGCATTTGTATGCAGATTTGCGAAATTGGCACGGAAACTCCGATTCGGCAAGCACGATCACGATTTATTCGAGCTTATGTCAGATTCGACGATTCTTCGTTTCAGAAGTGTATTTCTTTGCGGAATCGCTGTTTCGCGTGCTATATCAGTGCATTTGCATGCAAGTATGCGAAATTTTAATAGAAACTCCGACCCGGCAAGCACGATCACAATTTATTCGAGCTTATGTCAGATTCGACGATTCTTCGTTTCAGAAGTGTATTTCTGTGCGGAATCGCTGTTTCGCTTGCTATATCAGTGCATTTGCATGCAAGTATGCGAAATTTTAATAGAAACTCCGACCCGGCAAGCACGATCACAATTTATTCGAGCCTATGTCAGTTTCGACATTCTTCGTTTCAGAAGTGTATTTCTGTGCGGAATCGCTGTTTCGCGTAGTAGATCAGTGCATTTGCAAGCAAGTATGCCAAATTGGAATAGAAACTCCGACCCGGCAAGCACGATCACGATTTATTCGAGCTTATGTCAGATTCGACGATTCTTTGTTTCAGAAGTGTATTTCTGTGCGGAATCGCTGTTTCGCGTGCTAGATCAGTGCATTTGTATGCAGATATGCGAAATTGGCACGGAAACTCCGATTCGGCAAGCACGATCACGATTTATTCGAGCTTATGTCAGATTCGACGATTCTTCGTTTCAGAAGTGTATTTCTGTGCGGAATCGCTGTTTCGCGTGCTATATCAGTGCATTTGCATGCAAGTATGCGAAATTTTAATAGAAACTCCGACCCGGCAAGCACGATCACAATTTATTCGAGCCTATGTCAGATTCGACGATTCTTTGTTTCAGAAGTGTATTTCTGTGCGGAATCGCTGTTTCGCGTGCTAGATCAGTGCATTTCTATGCAGATATGCGAAATTGGCACGGAAACTCCGATTCGGCAGGCACGATCACGATTTATTCGAGCTTATGTCAGATTCGACGATTCTTCGTTTCAGAAGTGTATTTCTGTGCGGAATCGCTGTTTCGCGTGCTAGATCAGTGCATTTGCATGCAAATATGCGAAATTGGACGGAAACTCCGACTAGGCAAGCACGATCACAATTTATTCGAGCCTATGTCAGATTCGACGATTCTTCGTTTCAGAAGTGTATTTCTGTGCGGAATCGCTGTTTCGCATGTTAGATCAGTGCATTTGCATGCAAACATTCCAAATTGGCACAGAAACTCCGATCCGCACAAACACGATCACGATTTATTCGAGCTTATGTCAGATTCGACGATTCTTCGTTTCAGAAGTGTATTTCTGTGCGGAATCGCTGTTTCGCGCGCTAGATCAGTGCATTTGCATGCAAGTATGGCAAATTGGAATAGAAACTCCGACCGGCAATCACGATCACGATTTATTCGAGCTTATGTCAGATTCGACGATTCTTCGTTTCAGAAGTGTATTTCTGTGCGGAATCGCTGTTTCGCGCGCTAGATCAGTGCATTTGCAGGCAAGTATGCCAAATTGGAATAGAAACTCCGACACGGCAAGCACGATCACGATTTATTCGACGTTATGTCAGGTTCGACGATTCTTCGTTTCAGAAGTGTATTTCTGTGCGGAATCGCTGTTTCGCGTGCTAGATCAGTGCATTTGCATGCAAATATGCGAAATTGGACAGAAACTCCGACCAGGCAAGCACGATCACAATTTATTCGAGCCTATGTCAGATTCGACGATTCTTCGTTTCAGAAGTGTATTTCAGTGCGGAATCGCTGTTTCGCGGGCTAGATCAGTGCATTTGCATGCAAATATGCGAAATTGGCACGAAAACTCCGATTCGGCAAGCACGATCACGATTTATTCGAGCTTATGTCAGATTCGACAATTATTCGTTTCACAAATGAATTTCTGTGCGGAATCGCTGTTTCGCGTAGTAGATCAGTGCATTTGCAAGCAAGTATGCCAAATTGGAATAGAAACTCCGACCCGGCAAGCACGATCACGATTTATTCGAGCTTATGTCAGATTCGACGATTCTTTGTTTCAGAAGTGTATTTCTGTGCGGAATCGCTGTTTCGCGTGCTAGATCAGTGCATTTGTATGCAGATATGCGAAATTGGCACGGAAACTCCGATTCGGCAAGCACGATCATGATTTATTCGAGCTTATGTCAGATTCGACGATTCTTCGTTTCAGAAGTGTATTTCTGTGCGGAATCGCTGTTTCGCGTGCTAGATCAGTGCATTTGCATGCAAATATGCGAAATTGGACAGAAACTCCGACCAGGCAAGCACGATCACAATTTATTCGAGCCTATGTCAGATTCGACGATTCTTCGTTTCAGAAGTGTATTTCTGTGCGGAATCGCTGTTTCGCATGTTAGATCAGTGCATTTGCATGCAAACATTCCAAATTGGCACAGAAACTCCGATCCGCACAAACACGATCACGATTTATTCGAGCTTATGTCAGATTCGACAATTCTTCGTTTCAGAAGTGTATTTCTGTGCGGAATCGCTGTTTCGCGCGCTAGATCAGTGCATTTGCATGCAAGTATGACAAATTGGAATAGAAACTCCGACCGGCAATCACGATCACGATTTATTCGAGCTTATGTCAGATTCGACGATTCTTCGTTTCAGAAGTGTATTTCTGTGCGGAATCGCTGTTTCGCGCGCTAGATCAGTGCATTTGCAGGCAAGTATGCCAAATTGGAATAGAAACTCTGACACGGCAAGCACGATCACGATTTATTCGACGTTATGTCAGATTCGACGATTCTTCGTTTCAGAAGTGTATTTCTTTGCGGAATCGCTGTTTCGCGTGCTAGATCAGTGCATTTGCATGCAAATATGCGAAATTGGACAGAAACTCCGACCAGGCAAGCACGATCACAATTTATTCGAGCCTATGTCATATTCGACGATTCTTCGTTTCAGAAGTGTATTTCAGTGCGGAATCGCTGTTTCGCGTAGTAGATCAGTGCATTTGCAAGCAAGTATGCCAAATTGGAATAGAAACTCCGACCCGGCAAGCACGATCACGATTTATTCGAGCTTATGTCAGATTCGACGATTCTTTGTTTCAGAAGTGTATTTCTGTGCGGAATCGCTGTTTCGCGTGCTAGATCAGTGCATTTGTATGCAGATATGCGAAATTGGCACGGAAACTCCGATTCGGCAAGCACGATCATGATTTATTCGAGCTTATGTCAGATTCGACGATTCTTCGTTTCAGAAGTGTATTTCTGTGCGGAATCGCTGTTTCGCGTGCTATATCAGTGCATTTGCATGCAAATATGCGAAATTGGCACGAAAACTCCGATTCGGCAAGGACGATCACGATTTATTCGAGCTCATGTCAGATTCGACAATTATTCGTTTCACAAATGAATTTCTGAGCGGAATCGCTGTTCCGCGTAGTAGATCAGTGCATTTGCAAGCAAGTATGCCAAATTGGAATAGAAACTCCGACCCGGCAAGCACGATCACGATTTATTCGAGCTTATGTCAGATTCGACGATTCTTTGTTTCAGAAGTGTATTTGTGTGCGGAATCGCTGTTTCGCATGTTAGATCAGTGCATTTTTATGCAAACATTCCAAATTGGCACAGAAACTGCGATCCGCACAAACACGATCACGATTTATTCGAGCTTATGTCAGATTCGACGATTCTTCGTTTCAGAAGTGTATTTCTGTGCGGAATCGCTGTTTCGCGCGCTAGATCAGTGCATTTGCATGCAAGTATGGCAAATTGGAATAGAAACTCCGATCCGCACAAACACGATCACGATTTATTCGAGCTTATGTCAGATTCGACGATTCTTCGTTTCAGAAGTGTATTTCTGTGCGGAATCGCTGTTTCGCGCGCTAGATCAGTGCATTTGCATGCAAATATGCGAAATTGGACAGAAACTCCGACCAGGCAAGCACGATCACGATTTATTCGAGCTTATGTCAGATTCGACGATTCTTCGTTTCAGAAGTGTATTTCTGTGCGGAATCGCTGTTTCGCGCGCTAGATCAGTGCATTTGCAGGCAAGTATGCCAAATTGGAATAGAAACTCCGACACGGCAAGCACGATCACGATTTATTCGACGTTATGTCAGATTCGACGATTCTTCGTTTCAGAAGTGTATTTCTGTGCGGAATCGCTGTTTCGCGTGCTAGATCAGTGCATTTGCATGCAAATATGCGAAATTGGACAGAAACTCCGACCAGGCAAGCACGATCACAATTTATTCGAGCCTATGTCAGATTCGACGATTCTTCGTTTCAGAAGTGTATTTCAGTGCGGAATCGCTGTTTCGCGGGCTAGATCAGTGCATTTGCATGCAAATATGCGAAATTGGCACGAAAACTCCGATTTGGCAAGCACGATCACAATGTATTCGAGCTTATGTCAGATTCGACAATTATTCGTTTCACAAATGAATTTCTGTGCGGAATCGCTGTTTCGCGTAGTAGATCAGTGCATTTGCAAGCAAGTATGCCAAATTGGAATAGAAACTCCGACCCGGCAAGCACGATCACGATTTATTCGAGCTTATGTCAGATTCGACGATTCTTTGTTTCAGAAGTGTATTTCTGTGCGGAATCGCTGTTTCGCGTGCTAGATCAGTGCATTTGTATGCAGATATGCGAAATTGGCACGGAAACTCCGATTCGGCAAGCACGATCATGATTTATTCGAGCTTATGTCAGATTCGACGATTCTTCGTTTCAGAAGTGTATTTCTGTGCGGAATCGCTGTTTCGCGTGCTATATCAGTGCATTTGCATGCAAATATGCGAAATTGGCACGAAAACTCCGATTCGGCAAGCACGATCACAATGTATTCGAGCTTATGTCAGATTCGACAATTATTCGTTTCACAAATGAATTTCTGTGCGGAATCGCTGTTTCGCGTAGTAGATCAGTGCATTTGCAAGCAAGTATGCCAAATTGGAATAGAAACTCCGACCCGGCAAGCACGATCACGATTTATTCGAGCTTATGTCAGATTCGACGATTCTTTGTTTCAGAAGTGTATTTCTGTGCGGAATCGCTGTTTCGCGTGCTAGATCAGTGCATTTGCATGCAAATATGCGAAATTGGACAGAAACTCCGACCAGGCAAGCGCGATCACAATTTATTCGAGCTTATGTCAGATTCGACGATTCTTCGTTTCAGAAGTGTATTTCTGTGCGGTATCGCTGTTTCGCGTGCTAGATCAGTGCATTTGCATGCAAGTATGCGAAATATTAATAGAAACTCCGAACCGGCAAGCACGATCACAATTTATTCGAGCTTATGTCAGATTCGACGATTCTTCGTTTCAGAAGTGTATTTCTGTGCGGAATCGCTGTTTCGCTTGCTATATCAGTGCATTTGCATGCAAGTATGCGAAATTTTAATAGAAACTGCGACCCGGCAAGCACGATCACAATTTATTCGAGCCTATGTCAGTTTCGACATTCTTCGTTTCAGAAGTGTATTTCTGTGCGGAATCGCTGTTTCGCGTAGTAGATCAGTGCATTTGCAAGCAAGTATGCCAAATTGGAATAGAAACTCCGTCCCGGCAAGCACGATCACGATTTATTCGAGCTTATGTCAGATTCGACGATTCTTCGTTTCAGAAGTATATTTCTGTGCGGAATCGCTGTTTCGCGTGCTATATCAGTGCATTTCCATGCAAATATGCGAAATTGGCACGAAAACTCCGATTCGGCAAGGACGATCACGATTTATTCGAGCTCATGTCAGATTCGACAATTATTCGTTTCACAAATGAATTTCTGTGCGGAATCGCTGTCTCGCGTAGTAGATCAGTGCATTTGCAAGCAAGTATGCCAAATTGGAATAGAAACTCCGACCCGGCAAGCACGATCACGATTTATTCGAGCTTATGTCAGATTCGACGATTCTTTGTTTCAGAAGTGTATTTCTGTGCGGAATCGCTGTTTCGCGTAGTAGATCAGTGCATTTGCAAGCAAGTATGCCAAATTGGAATAGAAACTCCGTCCCGGCAAGCACGATCACGATTTATTCGAGCTTATGTCAGATTCGACGATTCTTTGTTTCAGAAGTGTATTTCTGTGCGGAATCGCTGTTTCGCGTGCTAGATCAGTGCATTTGTATGCAGATTTGCGAAATTGGCACGGAAACTCCGATTCGGCAAGCACGATCACGATTTATTCGAGCTTATGTCAGATTCGACGATTCTTCGTTTCAGAAGTGTATTTCTTTGCGGAATCGCTGTTTCGCGTGCTATATCAGTGCATTTGCATGCAAGTATGCGAAATTTTAATAGAAACTCCGACCCGGCAAGCACGATCACAATTTATTCGAGCTTATGTCAGATTCGACGATTCTTCGTTTCAGAAGTGTATTTCTGTGCGGAATCGCTGTTTCGCTTGCTATATCAGTGCATTTGCATGCAAGTATGCGAAATTTTAATAGAAACTCCGACCCGGCAAGCACGATCACAATTTATTCGAGCCTATGTCAGTTTCGACATTCTTCGTTTCAGAAGTGTATTTCTGTGCGGAATCGCTGTTTCGCGTAGTAGATCAGTGCATTTGCAAGCAAGTATGCCAAATTGGAATAGAAACTCCGACCCGGCAAGCACGATCACGATTTATTCGAGCTTATGTCAGATTCGACGATTCTTTGTTTCAGAAGTGTATTTCTGTGCGGAATCGCTGTTTCGCGTGCTAGATCAGTGCATTTGTATGCAGATATGCGAAATTGGCACGGAAACTCCGATTCGGCAAGCACGATCACGATTTATTCGAGCTTATGTCAGATTCGACGATTCTTCGTTTCAGAAGTGTATTTCAGTGCGGAATCGCTGTTTCGCGTGCTATATCAGTGCATTTGCATGCAAGTATGCGAAATTTTAATAGAAACTCCGACCCGGCAAGCACGATCACAATTTATTCGAGCCTATGTCAGATTCGACGATTCTTTGTTTCAGAAGTGTATTTCTGTGCGGAATCGCTGTTTCGCGTGCTAGATCAGTGCATTTGTATGCAGATATGCGAAATTGGCACGGAAACTCCGATTCGGCAGGCACGATCACGATTTATTCGAGCTTATGTCAGATTCGACGATTCTTCGTTTCAGAAGTGTATTTCTGTGCGGAATCGCTGTTTCGCGTGCTAGATCAGTGCATTTGCATGCAAATATGCGAAATTGGACAGAAACTCCGACCAGGCAAGCACGATCACAATTTATTCGAGCCTATGTCAGATTCGACGATTCTTCGTTTCAGAAGTGTATTTCTGTGCGGAATCGCTGTTTCGCGTGCTATATCAGTGCATTTGCATGCAAGTATGCGAAATTGGAATTGAAACTCCAACCCGGCAAGCACGATCACGGTTTATTCGACGTTATGTCAGATTCGACGATTCTTCGTTTCAGAAGTGTATTTCTGTGCGGAATCGCTGTTTCGCGTGCTAGATCAGTGCATTTGCATGCAAACATGCCAAATTGGCACAGAAACTCCGACCGGCAATCACGATCACGATTTATTCGAGCTTATGTCAGATTCGACGATTCTTCGTTTCAGAAGTGTATTTCTGTGCGGAATCGCTGTTTCGCGCGCTAGATCAGTGCATTTGCAGGCAAGTATGCCAAATTGGAATAGAAACTCCGACACGGCAAGCACGATCACGATTTATTCGACGTTATGTCAGGTTCGACGATTCTTCGTTTCAGAAGTGTATTTCTGTGCGGAATCGCTGTTTCGCGTGCTAGATCAGTGCATTTGCATGCAAATATGCGAAATTGGACAGAAACTCCGACCAGGCAAGCACGATCACAATTTATTCGAGCCTATGTCAGATTCGACGATTCTTCGTTTCACAAGTGTATTTCAATGCGGAATCGCTGTTTCGCGGGCTAGATCAGTGCATTTGCATGCAAATATGCGAAATTGGCACGAAAACTCCGATTCGGCAAGCACGATCACGATTAATTCGAGCTTATGTCAGATTCGACAATTATTCGTTTCACAAATGAATTTCTGTGCGGAATCGCTGTTTCGCGTAGTAGATCAGTGCATTTGCAAGCAAGTATGCCAAATTGGAATAGAAACTCCGACCCGGCAAGCACGATCACGATTTATTCGAGCTTATGTCAGATTCGACGATTCTTTGTTTCAGAAGTGTATTTCTGTGCGGAATCGCTGTTTCGCGTGCTAGATCAGTGCATTTGTATGCAGATATGCGAAATTGGCACGGAAACTCCGATTCGGCAAGCACGATCATGATTTATTCGAGCTTATGTCAGATTCGACGATTCTTCGTTTCAGAAGTGTATTTCTGTGCGGAATCGCTGTTTCGCGTGCTATATCAGTGCATTTGCATGCAAATATGCGAAATTGGCACGAAAACTCCGATTCGGCAAGGACGATCACGATTTATTCGAGCTCATGTCAGATTCGACAATTATTCGTTTCACAAATGACTTTCTGTGCGGAATCGCTGTTCCGCGTAGTAGATCAGTGCATTTGCAAGCAAGTATGCCAAATTGGAATAGAAACTCCGACCCGGCAAGCACGATCACGATTTATTCGAGCTTATGTCAGATTCGACGATTCTTCGTTTCAGAAGTGTATTTCTGTGCGGAATCGCTGTTTCGCGTGCTATATCAGTGCATTTGCATGCAAATATGCGAAATTGGCACGAAAACTCCGATTCGGCAAGGACGATCACGATTTATTCGAGCTCATGTCAGATTCGACAATTATTCGTTTCACAAATGAATTTCTGAGCGGAATCGCTGTTCCGCGTAGTAGATCAGTGCATTTGCAAGCAAGTATGCCAAATTGGAATAGAAACTCCGACCCGGCAAGCACGATCACGATTTATTCGAGCTTATGTCAGATTCGACGATTCTTTGTTTCAGAAGTGTATTTGTGTGCGGAATCGCTGTTTCGCGTGCTAGATCAGTGCAATTGCATGCAAATATGCGAATTTGGCACGAAAACTCCGATTCGGCAAGGACGATCACGATTTATTCGAGCTCATGTCAGATTCGACAATTATTCGTTTCACAAATGAATTTCTGTGCGGAATCGCTGTTTCGCGTAGTAGATCAGTGCATTTGCAAGCAAGTATGCCAAATTGGAATAGAAACTCCGACCCGGCAAGCACGATCACGATTTATTCGAGCTTATGTCAGATTCGACGATTCTTTGTTTCAGAAGTGTATTTCTGTGCGGAATCGCTGTTTCGCGTAGTAGATCAGTGCATTTGCAAGCAAGTATGCCAAATTGGAATAGAAACTCCGTCCCGGCAAGCACGATCACGATTTATTCGAGCTTATGTCAGATTCGACGATTCTTTGTTTCAGAAGTGTATTTCTGTGCGGAATCGCTGTTTCGCGTGCTAGATCAGTGCATTTGTATGCAGATTTGCGAAATTGGCACGGAAACTCCGATTCGGCAAGCACGATCACGATTTATTCGAGCTTATGTCAGATTCGACGATTCTTCGTTTCAGAAGTGTATTTCTTTGCGGAATCGCTGTTTCGCGTGCTATATCAGTGCATTTGCATGCAAGTATGCGAAATTTTAATAGAAACTCCGACCCGGCAAGCACGATCACAATTTATTCGAGCTTATGTCAGATTCGACGATTCTTCGTTTCAGAAGTGTATTTCTGTGCGGAATCGCTGTTTCGCTTGCTATATCAGTGCATTTGCATGCAAGTATGCGAAATTTTAATAGAAACTCCGACCCGGCAAGCACGATCACAATTTATTCGAGCCTATGTCAGTTTCGACATTCTTCGTTTCAGAAGTGTATTTCTGTGCGGAATCGCTGTTTCGCGTAGTAGATCAGTGCATTTGCAAGCAAGTATGCCAAATTGGAATAGAAACTCCGACCCGGCAAGCACGATCACGATTTATTCGAGCTTATGTCAGATTCGACGATTCTTTGTTTCAGAAGTGTATTTCTGTGCGGAATCGCTGTTTCGCGTGCTAGATCAGTGCATTTGTATGCAGATATGCGAAATTGGCACGGAAACTCCGATTCGGCAAGCACGATCATGATTTATTCGAGCTTATGTCAGATTCGACGATTCTTCGTTTCAGAAGTGTATTTCTGTGCGGAATCGCTGTTTCGCGTGCTATATCAGTGCATTTGCATGCAAGTATGCGAAATTGGAATAGAAACTCCGACCCGGCAAGCACGATCACAATTTATTCGAGCCTATGTCTGTTTCGACATTCTTCGTTTCAGAAGTGTATTTCTGTGCGGAATCGCTGTTTCGCGTGCTAGATCAGTGCATTTCTATGCAGATATGCGAAATTGGCACGGAAACTCCGATTCGGCAAGCACGATCACGATTTATTCGAGCTTATGTCAGATTCGACGATTCTTTGTTTCAGAAGTGTATTTCTATGCGGAATCGCTGTTTCGCGTGCTAGATCAGTGCATTTGTATGCAGATATGCGAAATTGGCACGGAAACTCCGATTCGGCAAGCACGATCATGATTTATTCGAGCTTATGTCAGATTCGACGATTCTTCGTTTCAGAAGTGTATTTCTGTGCGGAATCGCTGTTTCGCGTGCTATATCAGTGCATTTGCATGCAAGTATGCGAAATTGGAATAGAAACTCCGACCCGGCAAGCACGATCACAATTTATTCGAGCCTATGTCTGTTTCGACATTCTTCGTTTCAGAAGTGTATTTCTGTGCGGAATCGCTGTTTCGCGTGCTAGATCAGTGCATTTCTATGCAGATATGCGAAATTGGCACGGAAACTCCGATTTGGCAAGCACGATCACGATTTATTCGAGCTTATGTCAGATTCGACGTTTCTTCGTTTCAGAAGTGTATTTCTGTGCGGAATCGCTGTTTCGCGTGCTATATCAGTGCATTTGCATGCAAGTATGCGAAATTGGAATTGAAACTCCGACCCGGCAAGCACGATCACGATTTATTCGACGTTATGTCAGATTCGACGATTCTTCGTTTCAGAAGTGTATTTCTGAGCGGAATCGCTGTTTCGCGTGCTATATCAGTGCATTTGCAGGCAAGTATGCCAAATTGGAATAGAAACTCCGACACGGCAAGCACGATCACGATTTATTCGACGTTATGTCAGATTCGACGATTCTTCGTTTCAGAAGTGTATTTCTGTGCGGAATCGCTGTTTCGCGCGCTAGATCAGTGCATTTGCAGGCAAGTATGCCAAATTGGAATAGAAACTCTGACACGGCAAGCACGATCACGATTTATTCGACGTTATGTCAGATTCGACGATTCTTCGTTTCAGAAGTGTATTTCTGTGCGGAATCGCTGTTTCGCGTGCTAGATCAGTGCATTTGCATGCAAATATGCGAAATTGGACAGAAACTCCGACCAGGCAAGCACGATCACAATTTATTCGAGCCTATGTCATATTCGACGATTCTTCGTTTCAGAAGTGTATTTCAGTGCGGAATCGCTGTTTCGCGTGCTAGATCAGTGCATTTGTATGCAGATATGCGAAATTGGCACGGAAACTCCGATTCGGCAAGCACGATCACGATTTATTCGACGTTATGTCAGATTCGACGATTCTTCGTTTCAGAAGTGTATTTCTGTGCGGAATCGCTGTTTCGCGTGCTAGATCAGTGCATTTGTATGCAGATATGCGAAATTGGCACGGAAACTCCGATTCGGCAAGCACGATCACGATTTATTCGACGTTATGTCAGATTCGACGATTCTTCGTTTCAGAAGTGTATTTCTGTGCGGAATCGCTGTTTCGCGTGCTATATCAGTGCATTTGCAGGCAAGTATGCCAAATTGGAATAGAAACTCCGACACGGCAAGCACGATCACGATTTATTCGACGTTATGTCAGATTCGACGATTCTTCGTTTCAGAAGTGTATTTCTGTGCGGAATCGCTGTTTCGCGTGCTAGATCAGTGCATTTGCATGCAAATATGCGAAATTGGACAGAAACTCCGACCAGGCAAGCACGATCACAATTTATTCGAGCCTATGTCAGATTCGACGATTCTTCGTTTCAGAAGTGTATTTCTGTGCGGAATCGCTGTTTCGCATGTTAGATCAGTGCATTTGCATGCAAACATTCCAAATTGGCACAGAAACTCCGATCCGCACAAACACGATCACGATTTATTCGAGCTTATGTCAGATTCGACAATTCTTCGTTTCAGAAGTGTATTTCTGTGCGGAATCGCTGTTTCGCGCGCTAGATCAGTGCATTTGCATGCAAGTATGACAAATTGGAATAGAAACTCCGACCGGCAATCACGATCACGATTTATTCGAGCTTATGTCAGATTCGACGATTCTTCGTTTCAGAAGTGTATTTCTGTGCGGAATCGCTGTTTCGCGCGCTAGATCAGTGCATTTGCAGGCAAGTATGCCAAATTGGAATAGAAACTCTGACACGGCAAGCACGATCACGATTTATTCGACGTTATGTCAGATTCGACGATTCTTCGTTTCAGAAGTGTATTTCTTTGCGGAATCGCTGTTTCGCGTGCTAGATCAGTGCATTTGCATGCAAATATGCGAAATTGGACAGAAACTCCGACCAGGCAAGCACGATCACAATTTATTCGAGCCTATGTCATATTCGACGATTCTTCGTTTCAGAAGTGTATTTCAGTGCGGAATCGCTGTTTCGCGTAGTAGATCAGTGCATTTGCAAGCAAGTATGCCAAATTGGAATAGAAACTCCGACCCGGCAAGCACGATCACGATTTATTCGAGCTTATGTCAGATTCGACGATTCTTTGTTTCAGAAGTGTATTTCTGTGCGGAATCGCTGTTTCGCGTGCTAGATCAGTGCATTTGTATGCAGATATGCGAAATTGGCACGGAAACTCCGATTCGGCAAGCACGATCATGATTTATTCGAGCTTATGTCAGATTCGACGATTCTTCGTTTCAGAAGTGTATTTCTGTGCGGAATCGCTGTTTCGCGTGCTATATCAGTGCATTTGCATGCAAATATGCGAAATTGGCACGAAAACTCCGATTCGGCAAGGACGATCACGATTTATTCGAGCTCATGTCAGATTCGACAATTATTCGTTTCACAAATGAATTTCTGTGCGGAATCGCTGTTCCGCGTAGTAGATCAGTGCATTTGCAAGCAAGTATGCCAAATTGGAATAGAAACTCCGACCCGGCAAGCACGATCACGATTTATTCGAGCTTATGTCAGATTCGACGATTCTTTGTTTCAGAAGTGTATTTGTGTGCGGAATCGCTGTTTCGCGTGCTAGATCAGTGCATTTGCATGCAAATATGCGAATTTGGCACGAAAACTCCGATTCGGCAAGGACGATCACGATTTATTCGAGCTCATGTCAGATTCGACAATTATTCGTTTCACAAATGAATTTCTGTGCGGAATCGCTGTTTCGCGTAGTAGATCAGTGCATTTGCAAGCAAGTATGCCAAATTGGAATAGAAACTCCGACCCGGCAAGCACGATCACGATTTATTCGAGCTTATGTCAGATTCGACGATTCTTTGTTTCAGAAGTGTATTTCTGTGCGGAATCGCTGTTTCGCGTAGTAGATCAGTGCATTTGCAAGCAAGTATGCCAAATTGGAATAGAAACTCCGTCCCGGCAAGCACGATCACGATTTATTCGAGCTTATGTCAGATTCGACGATTCTTTGTTTCAGAAGTGTATTTCTGTGCGGAATCGCTGTTTCGCGTGCTAGATCAGTGCATTTGTATGCAGATTTGCGAAATTGGCACGGAAACTCCGATTCGGCAAGCACGATCACGATTTATTCGAGCTTATGTCAGATTCGACGATTCTTCGTTTCAGAAGTGTATTTCTTTGCGGAATCGCTGTTTCGCGTGCTATATCAGTGCATTTGCATGCAAGTATGCGAAATTTTAATAGAAACTCCGACCCGGCAAGCACGATCACAATTTATTCGAGCTTATGTCAGATTCGACGATTCTTCGTTTCAGAAGTGTATTTCTGTGCGGAATCGCTGTTTCGCTTGCTATATCAGTGCATTTGCATGCAAGTATGCGAAATTTTAATAGAAACTCCGACCCGGCAAGCACGATCACAATTTATTCGAGCCTATGTCAGTTTCGACATTCTTCGTTTCAGAAGTGTATTTCTGTGCGGAATCGCTGTTTCGCGTAGTAGATCAGTGCATTTGCAAGCAAGTATGCCAAATTGGAATAGAAACTCCGACCCGGCAAGCACGATCACGATTTATTCGAGCTTATGTCAGATTCGACGATTCTTTGTTTCAGAAGTGTATTTCTGTGCGGAATCGCTGTTTCGCGTGCTAGATCAGTGCATTTGTATGCAGATATGCGAAATTGGCACGGAAACTCCGATTCGGCAAGCACGATCACGATTTATTCGAGCTTATGTCAGATTCGACGATTCTTCGTTTCAGAAGTGTATTTCTGTGCGGAATCGCTGTTTCGCGTGCTATATCAGTGCATTTGCATGCAAGTATGCGAAATTTTAATAGAAACTCCGACCCGGCAAGCACGATCACAATTTATTCGAGCCTATGTCAGATTCGACGATTCTTTGTTTCAGAAGTGTATTTCTGTGCGGAATCGCTGTTTCGCGTGCTAGATCAGTGCATTTGTATGCAGATATGCGAAATTGGCACGGAAACTCCGATTCGGCAGGCACGATCACGATTTATTCGAGCTTATGTCAGATTCGACGATTCTTCGTTTCAGAAGTGTATTTCTGTGCGGAATCGCTGTTTCGCGTGCTAGATCAGTGCATTTGCATGCAAATATGCGAAATTGGACGGAAACTCCGACTAGGCAAGCACGATCACAATTTATTCGAGCCTATGTCAGATTCGACGATTCTTCGTTTCAGAAGTGTATTTCTGTGCGGAATCGCTGTTTCGCATGTTAGATCAGTGCATTTGCATGCAAACATTCCAAATTGGCACAGAAACTCCGATCCGCACAAACACGATCACGATTTATTCGAGCTTATGTCAGATTCGACGATTCTTCGTTTCAGAAGTGTATTTCTGTGCGGAATCGCTGTTTCGCGCGCTAGATCAGTGCATTTGCATGCAAGTATGGCAAATTGGAATAGAAACTCCGACCGGCAATCACGATCACGATTTATTCGAGCTTATGTCAGATTCGACGATTCTTCGTTTCAGAAGTGTATTTCTGTGCGGAATCGCTGTTTCGCGCGCTAGATCAGTGCATTTGCAGGCAAGTATGCCAAATTGGAATAGAAACTCCGACACGGCAAGCACGATCACGATTTATTCGACGTTATGTCAGGTTCGACGATTCTTCGTTTCAGAAGTGTATTTCTGTGCGGAATCGCTGTTTCGCGTGCTAGATCAGTGCATTTGCATGCAAATATGCGAAATTGGACAGAAACTCCGACCAGGCAAGCACGATCACAATTTATTCGAGCCTATGTCAGATTCGACGATTCTTCGTTTCAGAAGTGTATTTCAGTGCGGAATCGCTGTTTCGCGGGCTAGATCAGTGCATTTGCATGCAAATATGCGAAATTGGCACGAAAACTCCGATTCGGCAAGCACGATCACGATTTATTCGAGCTTATGTCAGATTCGACAATTATTCGTTTCACAAATGAATTTCTGTGCGGAATCGCTGTTTCGCGTAGTAGATCAGTGCATTTGCAAGCAAGTATGCCAAATTGGAATAGAAACTCCGACCCGGCAAGCACGATCACGATTTATTCGAGCTTATGTCAGATTCGACGATTCTTTGTTTCAGAAGTGTATTTCTGTGCGGAATCGCTGTTTCGCGTGCTAGATCAGTGCATTTGTATGCAGATATGCGAAATTGGCACGGAAACTCCGATTCGGCAAGCACGATCATGATTTATTCGAGCTTATGTCAGATTCGACGATTCTTCGTTTCAGAAGTGTATTTCTGTGCGGAATCGCTGTTTCGCGTGCTAGATCAGTGCATTTGCATGCAAATATGCGAAATTGGACAGAAACTCCGACCAGGCAAGCACGATCACAATTTATTCGAGCCTATGTCAGATTCGACGATTCTTCGTTTCAGAAGTGTATTTCTGTGCGGAATCGCTGTTTCGCATGTTAGATCAGTGCATTTGCATGCAAACATTCCAAATTGGCACAGAAACTCCGATCCGCACAAACACGATCACGATTTATTCGAGCTTATGTCAGATTCGACAATTCTTCGTTTCAGAAGTGTATTTCTGTGCGGAATCGCTGTTTCGCGCGCTAGATCAGTGCATTTGCATGCAAGTATGACAAATTGGAATAGAAACTCCGACCGGCAATCACGATCACGATTTATTCGAGCTTATGTCAGATTCGACGATTCTTCGTTTCAGAAGTGTATTTCTGTGCGGAATCGCTGTTTCGCGCGCTAGATCAGTGCATTTGCAGGCAAGTATGCCAAATTGGAATAGAAACTCTGACACGGCAAGCACGATCACGATTTATTCGACGTTATGTCAGATTCGACGATTCTTCGTTTCAGAAGTGTATTTCTTTGCGGAATCGCTGTTTCGCGTGCTAGATCAGTGCATTTGCATGCAAATATGCGAAATTGGACAGAAACTCCGACCAGGCAAGCACGATCACAATTTATTCGAGCCTATGTCATATTCGACGATTCTTCGTTTCAGAAGTGTATTTCAGTGCGGAATCGCTGTTTCGCGTAGTAGATCAGTGCATTTGCAAGCAAGTATGCCAAATTGGAATAGAAACTCCGACCCGGCAAGCACGATCACGATTTATTCGAGCTTATGTCAGATTCGACGATTCTTTGTTTCAGAAGTGTATTTCTGTGCGGAATCGCTGTTTCGCGTGCTAGATCAGTGCATTTGTATGCAGATATGCGAAATTGGCACGGAAACTCCGATTCGGCAAGCACGATCATGATTTATTCGAGCTTATGTCAGATTCGACGATTCTTCGTTTCAGAAGTGTATTTCTGTGCGGAATCGCTGTTTCGCGTGCTATATCAGTGCATTTGCATGCAAATATGCGAAATTGGCACGAAAACTCCGATTCGGCAAGGACGATCACGATTTATTCGAGCTCATGTCAGATTCGACAATTATTCGTTTCACAAATGAATTTCTGAGCGGAATCGCTGTTCCGCGTAGTAGATCAGTGCATTTGCAAGCAAGTATGCCAAATTGGAATAGAAACTCCGACCCGGCAAGCACGATCACGATTTATTCGAGCTTATGTCAGATTCGACGATTCTTTGTTTCAGAAGTGTATTTGTGTGCGGAATCGCTGTTTCGCATGTTAGATCAGTGCATTTTTATGCAAACATTCCAAATTGGCACAGAAACTGCGATCCGCACAAACACGATCACGATTTATTCGAGCTTATGTCAGATTCGACGATTCTTCGTTTCAGAAGTGTATTTCTGTGCGGAATCGCTGTTTCGCGCGCTAGATCAGTGCATTTGCATGCAAGTATGGCAAATTGGAATAGAAACTCCGATCCGCACAAACACGATCACGATTTATTCGAGCTTATGTCAGATTCGACGATTCTTCGTTTCAGAAGTGTATTTCTGTGCGGAATCGCTGTTTCGCGCGCTAGATCAGTGCATTTGCATGCAAATATGCGAAATTGGACAGAAACTCCGACCAGGCAAGCACGATCACGATTTATTCGAGCTTATGTCAGATTCGACGATTCTTCGTTTCAGAAGTGTATTTCTGTGCGGAATCGCTGTTTCGCGCGCTAGATCAGTGCATTTGCAGGCAAGTATGCCAAATTGGAATAGAAACTCCGACACGGCAAGCACGATCACGATTTATTCGACGTTATGTCAGATTCGACGATTCTTCGTTTCAGAAGTGTATTTCTGTGCGGAATCGCTGTTTCGCGTGCTAGATCAGTGCATTTGCATGCAAATATGCGAAATTGGACAGAAACTCCGACCAGGCAAGCACGATCACAATTTATTCGAGCCTATGTCAGATTCGACGATTCTTCGTTTCAGAAGTGTATTTCAGTGCGGAATCGCTGTTTCGCGGGCTAGATCAGTGCATTTGCATGCAAATATGCGAAATTGGCACGAAAACTCCGATTTGGCAAGCACGATCACAATGTATTCGAGCTTATGTCAGATTCGACAATTATTCGTTTCACAAATGAATTTCTGTGCGGAATCGCTGTTTCGCGTAGTAGATCAGTGCATTTGCAAGCAAGTATGCCAAATTGGAATAGAAACTCCGACCCGGCAAGCACGATCACGATTTATTCGAGCTTATGTCAGATTCGACGATTCTTTGTTTCAGAAGTGTATTTCTGTGCGGAATCGCTGTTTCGCGTGCTAGATCAGTGCATTTGTATGCAGATATGCGAAATTGGCACGGAAACTCCGATTCGGCAAGCACGATCATGATTTATTCGAGCTTATGTCAGATTCGACGATTCTTCGTTTCAGAAGTGTATTTCTGTGCGGAATCGCTGTTTCGCGTGCTATATCAGTGCATTTGCATGCAAATATGCGAAATTGGCACGAAAACTCCGATTCGGCAAGCACGATCACAATGTATTCGAGCTTATGTCAGATTCGACAATTATTCGTTTCACAAATGAATTTCTGTGCGGAATCGCTGTTTCGCGTAGTAGATCAGTGCATTTGCAAGCAAGTATGCCAAATTGGAATAGAAACTCCGACCCGGCAAGCACGATCACGATTTATTCGAGCTTATGTCAGATTCGACGATTCTTTGTTTCAGAAGTGTATTTCTGTGCGGAATCGCTGTTTCGCGTGCTAGATCAGTGCATTTGTATGCAGATTTGCGAAATTGGCACGGAAACTCCGATTCGGCAAGCACGATCACGATTTATTCGAGCTTATGTCAGATTCGACGATTCTTCGTTTCAGAAGTGTATTTCTGTGCGGAATCGCTGTTTCGCGTGCTAGATCAGTGCATTTGCATGCAAATATGCGAAATTGGACAGAAACTCCGACCAGGCAAGCGCGATCACAATTTATTCGAGCTTATGTCAGATTCGACGATTCTTCGTTTCAGAAGTGTATTTCTGTGCGGTATCGCTGTTTCGCGTGCTAGATCAGTGCATTTGCATGCAAGTATGCGAAATATTAATAGAAACTCCGAACCGGCAAGCACGATCACAATTTATTCGAGCTTATGTCAGATTCGACGATTCTTCGTTTCAGAAGTGTATTTCTGTGCGGAATCGCTGTTTCGCTTGCTATATCAGTGCATTTGCATGCAAGTATGCGAAATTTTAATAGAAACTGCGACCCGGCAAGCACGATCACAATTTATTCGAGCCTATGTCAGTTTCGACATTCTTCGTTTCAGAAGTGTATTTCTGTGCGGAATCGCTGTTTCGCGTAGTAGATCAGTGCATTTGCAAGCAAGTATGCCAAATTGGAATAGAAACTCCGTCCCGGCAAGCACGATCACGATTTATTCGAGCTTATGTCAGATTCGACGATTCTTCGTTTCAGAAGTATATTTCTGTGCGGAATCGCTGTTTCGCGTGCTATATCAGTGCATTTCCATGCAAATATGCGAAATTGGCACGAAAACTCCGATTCGGCAAGGACGATCACGATTTATTCGAGCTCATGTCAGATTCGACAATTATTCGTTTCACAAATGAATTTCTGTGCGGAATCGCTGTTTCGCGTAGTAGATCAGTGCATTTGCAAGCAAGTATGCCAAATTGGAATAGAAACTCCGACCCGGCAAGCACGATCACGATTTATTCGAGCTTATGTCAGATTCGACGATTCTTTGTTTCAGAAGTGTATTTCTGTGCGGAATCGCTGTTTCGCGTAGTAGATCAGTGCATTTGCAAGCAAGTATGCCAAATTGGAATAGAAACTCCGTCCCGGCAAGCACGATCACGATTTATTCGAGCTTATGTCAGATTCGACGATTCTTTGTTTCAGAAGTGTATTTCTGTGCGGAATCGCTGTTTCGCGTGCTAGATCAGTGCATTTGTATGCAGATTTGCGAAATTGGCACGGAAACTCCGATTCGGCAAGCACGATCACGATTTATTCGAGCTTATGTCAGATTCGACGATTCTTCGTTTCAGAAGTGTATTTCTTTGCGGAATCGCTGTTTCGCGTGCTATATCAGTGCATTTGCATGCAAGTATGCGAAATTTTAATAGAAACTCCGACCCGGCAAGCACGATCACAATTTATTCGAGCTTATGTCAGATTCGACGATTCTTCGTTTCAGAAGTGTATTTCTGTGCGGAATCGCTGTTTCGCTTGCTATATCAGTGCATTTGCATGCAAGTATGCGAAATTTTAATAGAAACTCCGACCCGGCAAGCACGATCACAATTTATTCGAGCCTATGTCAGTTTCGACATTCTTCGTTTCAGAAGTGTATTTCTGTGCGGAATCGCTGTTTCGCGTAGTAGATCAGTGCATTTGCAAGCAAGTATGCCAAATTGGAATAGAAACTCCGACCCGGCAAGCACGATCACGATTTATTCGAGCTTATGTCAGATTCGACGATTCTTTGTTTCAGAAGTGTATTTCTGTGCGGAATCGCTGTTTCGCGTGCTAGATCAGTGCATTTGTATGCAGATATGCGAAATTGGCACGGAAACTCCGATTCGGCAAGCACGATCACGATTTATTCGAGCTTATGTCAGATTCGACGATTCTTCGTTTCAGAAGTGTATTTCAGTGCGGAATCGCTGTTTCGCGTGCTATATCAGTGCATTTGCATGCAAGTATGCGAAATTTTAATAGAAACTCCGACCCGGCAAGCACGATCACAATTTATTCGAGCCTATGTCAGATTCGACGATTCTTTGTTTCAGAAGTGTATTTCTGTGCGGAATCGCTGTTTCGCGTGCTAGATCAGTGCATTTGTATGCAGATATGCGAAATTGGCACGGAAACTCCGATTCGGCAGGCACGATCACGATTTATTCGAGCTTATGTCAGATTCGACGATTCTTCGTTTCAGAAGTGTATTTCTGTGCGGAATCGCTGTTTCGCGTGCTAGATCAGTGCATTTGCATGCAAATATGCGAAATTGGACAGAAACTCCGACCAGGCAAGCACGATCACAATTTATTCGAGCCTATGTCAGATTCGACGATTCTTCGTTTCAGAAGTGTATTTCTGTGCGGAATCGCTGTTTCGCGTGCTATATCAGTGCATTTGCATGCAAGTATGCGAAATTGGAATTGAAACTCCAACCCGGCAAGCACGATCACGGTTTATTCGACGTTATGTCAGATTCGACGATTCTTCGTTTCAGAAGTGTATTTCTGTGCGGAATCGCTGTTTCGCGTGCTAGATCAGTGCATTTGCATGCAAACATGCCAAATTGGCACAGAAACTCCGACCGGCAATCACGATCACGATTTATTCGAGCTTATGTCAGATTCGACGATTCTTCGTTTCAGAAGTGTATTTCTGTGCGGAATCGCTGTTTCGCGCGCTAGATCAGTGCATTTGCAGGCAAGTATGCCAAATTGGAATAGAAACTCCGACACGGCAAGCACGATCACGATTTATTCGACGTTATGTCAGGTTCGACGATTCTTCGTTTCAGAAGTGTATTTCTGTGCGGAATCGCTGTTTCGCGTGCTAGATCAGTGCATTTGCATGCAAATATGCGAAATTGGACAGAAACTCCGACCAGGCAAGCACGATCACAATTTATTCGAGCCTATGTCAGATTCGACGATTCTTCGTTTCACAAGTGTATTTCAATGCGGAATCGCTGTTTCGCGGGCTAGATCAGTGCATTTGCATGCAAATATGCGAAATTGGCACGAAAACTCCGATTCGGCAAGCACGATCACGATTAATTCGAGCTTATGTCAGATTCGACAATTATTCGTTTCACAAATGAATTTCTGTGCGGAATCGCTGTTTCGCGTAGTAGATCAGTGCATTTGCAAGCAAGTATGCCAAATTGGAATAGAAACTCCGACCCGGCAAGCACGATCACGATTTATTCGAGCTTATGTCAGATTCGACGATTCTTTGTTTCAGAAGTGTATTTCTGTGCGGAATCGCTGTTTCGCGTGCTAGATCAGTGCATTTGTATGCAGATATGCGAAATTGGCACGGAAACTCCGATTCGGCAAGCACGATCATGATTTATTCGAGCTTATGTCAGATTCGACGATTCTTCGTTTCAGAAGTGTATTTCTGTGCGGAATCGCTGTTTCGCGTGCTATATCAGTGCATTTGCATGCAAATATGCGAAATTGGCACGAAAACTCCGATTCGGCAAGGACGATCACGATTTATTCGAGCTCATGTCAGATTCGACAATTATTCGTTTCACAAATGACTTTCTGTGCGGAATCGCTGTTCCGCGTAGTAGATCAGTGCATTTGCAAGCAAGTATGCCAAATTGGAATAGAAACTCCGACCCGGCAAGCACGATCACGATTTATTCGAGCTTATGTCAGATTCGACGATTCTTTGTTTCAGAAGTGTATTTCTGTGCGGAATCGCTGTTTCGCGTGCTAGATCAGTGCATTTGTATGCAGATTTGCGAAATTGGCACGGAAACTCCGATTCGGCAAGCACGATCACGATTTATTCGAGCTTATGTCAGATTCGACGATTCTTCGTTTCAGAAGTGTATTTCTGTGCGGAATCGCTGTTTCGCGTGCTATATCAGTGCATTTGCATGCACGTATGCGAAATTTTAATAGAAACTCCGAGCCGGCAAGCACGATTACAATTTATTCGAGCTTATGTCAGTTTCGACATTCTTCGTTTCAGAAGTGTATTTCTGTGCGGAATCGCTGTTTCGCGTGCTAGATCAGTGCATTTGTATGCAGATATGCGAACTTGGCACGGAAACTCCGATTTGGCAAGCACGATCACGATTTATTCGAGCTTATGTCAGATTCGACGATTCTTCGTTTCAGAAGTGTATTTCTGTGCGGAATCGCTGTTTCGCGTGCTATATCAGTGCATTTGCATGCAAGTATGCGAAATTGGAATTGAAACTCCGACCCGGCAAGCACGATCACGGTTTATTCGACGTTATGTCAGATTCGACGATTCTTCGTTTCAGAAGTGTATTTCTGTGCGGAATCGCTGTTTCGCGTGCTAGATCAGTGCATTTGCATGCAAACATGCCAAATTGGCACAGAAACTCCGACCCGTCAAGCACGATCACAATTTATTCGAGCCTATGTCAGATTCGACGATTCTTCGTTTCAGAAGTGTATTTCTGTGCGGAATCGCTGTTTCGCGTGCTAGATCAGTGCATTTGTATGCAGATATGCGAAATTGGCACGGAAACTCCGATTTGGCAAGCACGATCACGATTTATTCGAGCTTATGTCAGATTCGACGTTTCTTCGTTTCAGAAGTGTATTTCTGTGCGGAATCGCTGTTTCGCGTGCTATATCAGTGCATTTGCATGCAAGTATGCGAAATTGGAATTGAAACTCCGACCCGGCAAGCACGATCACGATTTATTCGACGTTATGTCAGATTCGACGATTCTTCGTTTCAGAAGTGTATTTCTGTGCGGAATCGCTGTTTCGCATGTTAGATCAGTGCATTTGCATGCAAACATTCCAAATTGGCACAGAAACTCCGATCCGCACAAACACGATCACGATTTATTCGAGCTTATGTCAGATTCGACAATTCTTCGTTTCAGAAGTGTATTTCTGTGCGGAATCGCTGTTTCGCGCGCTAGATCAGTGCATTTGCATGCAAGTATGACAAATTGGAATAGAAACTCCGACCCGGCAAGCACGATCACGATTTATTCGAGCTTATGTCAGATTCGACGATTCTTCGTTTCAGAAGTGTATTTCTGTGCGGAATCGCTGTTTCGCGTGCTAGATCAGTGCATTTGTATGCAGATATGCGAAATTGGCACGGAAACTCCGATTCGGCAAGCACGATCATGATTTATTCGAGCTTATGTCAGATTCGACGATTCTTCGTTTCAGAAGTGTATTTCTGTGCGGAATCGCTGTTTCGCGTGCTATATCAGTGCATTTCCATGCAAATATGCGAAATTGGCACGAAAACTCCGATGCGGCAAGGACGATCACGATTTATTCGAGCTCATGTCAGATTCGACAATTATTCGTTTCACAAATGAATTTCTGTGCGGAATCGCTGTTCCGCGTAGTAGATCAGTGCATTTGCAAGCAAGTATGCCAAATTGGAATAGAAACTCCGACCCGGCAAGCACGATCACGATTTATTCGAGCTTATGTCAGATTCGACGATTCTTTGTTTTAGAAGTGTATTTCTGTGCGGAATCGCTGTTTCGCGTGCTAGATCAGTGCATTTGTATGCAGATTTAGGAAATTGGCACGGAAACTCCGATTCGGCAAGCACGATCACGATTTATTCGAGCTTATGTCAGATTCGACGATTCTTCGTTTCAGAAGTGTATTTCTGTGCGGAATCGCTGTTTCGCGTGCTATATCAGTGCATTTGCATGCAAGTATGCGAAATTTTAATAGAAACTCCGAGCCGGCAAGCACGATCACAATTTATTCGAGCTTATGTCAGATTCGACGATTCTTCGTTTCAGAAGTGTATTTCTGTGCGGAATCGCTGTTTCGCTTGCTATATCAGTGAATTTGCATGCAAGTATGCGAAATTTTAATAGAAACTCCGACCCGGCAAGCACGATCACAATTTATTCGAGCCTATGTCAGTTTCGACATTCTTCGTTTCAGAAGTGTATTTCTGTGCGGAATCGCTGTTTCGCGTAGTAGATCAGTGCATTTGCAAGCAAGTATGCCAAATTGGAATAGAAACTCCGTCCCGGCAAGCACGATCACGATTTATTCGAGCTTATGTCAGATTCGACGATTCTTTGTTTCAGAAGTGTATTTCTGTGCGGAATCGCTGTTTCGCGTGCTAGATCAGTGCATTTGTATACAGATATGCGAAATTGGCACGGAAACTCCGATTCGGCAAACACGATCATGATTTATTCGAGCTTATGTCAGAATCGACGATTCTTCGTTTCAGAAGTATATTTCTGTGCGGAATCGCTGTTTCGCGTGCTATATCAGTGCATTTGCATGCAAATATGCGAAATTGGCACGAAAACTCCGATTCGGCAAGGACGATCACGATTTATTCCAGCTCATGTCAGATTCGACAATTATTCGTTTCACAAATGAATTTCTGTGCGGAATCGCTGTTTCGCGTAGTAGATCAGTGCATTTGCAAGCAAGTATGCCAAATTGGAATAGAAACTCCGACCCGGCAAGCACGATCACTATTTATTCGAGCTTATGTCAGATTCGACGATTCTTTGTTTCAGAAGTGTATTTCTGTGCGGAATCGCTGTTTCGCGTAGTAGATCAGTGCATTTGCAAGCAAGTATGCCAAATTGGAATAGAAACTCCGTCCCGGCAAGCACGATCACGATTTATTCGAGCTTATGTCAGATTCGACGATTCTTCGTTTCAGAAGTGTATTTCTGTGCGGAATCGCTGTTTCGCGTGCTATATCAGTGCATTTGCATGCAAATATGCGAAATTGGCACGAAAACTCCGATTCGGCAAGGACGATCACGATTTATTCGAGCTCATGTCAGATTCGACAATTATTCGTTTCACAAATGACTTTCTGTGCGGAATCGCTGTTCCGCGTAGTAGATCAGTGCATTTGCAAGCAAGTATGCCAAATTGGAATAGAAACTCCGACCCGGCAAGCACGATCACGATTTATTCGAGCTTATGTCAGATTCGACGATTCTTTGTTTCAGAAGTGTATTTCTGTGCGGAATCGCTGTTTCGCGTGCTAGATCAGTGCATTTGTATGCAGATTTGCGAAATTGGCACGGAAACTCCGATTCGGCAAGCACGATCACGATTTATTCGAGCTTATGTCAGATTCGACGATTCTTCGTTTCAGAAGTGTATTTCTGTGCGGAATCGCTGTTTCGCGTGCTATATCAGTGCATTTGCATGCACGTATGCGAAATTTTAATAGAAACTCCGAGCCGGCAAGCACGATTACAATTTATTCGAGCTTATGTCAGTTTCGACATTCTTCGTTTCAGAAGTGTATTTCTGTGCGGAATCGCTGTTTCGCTTGCTAGATCAGTGCATTTGCATGCAAGTATGACAAATTGGAATAGAAACTCCGACCGGCAATCACGATCACGATTTATTCGAGCTTAAGTCAGATTCGACGATTCTTCGTTTCAGAAGTGTATTTCGGTGCGGAATCGCTGTTTCGCGTGCTAGATCAGTGCATTTGTATGCAGATATGCGAAATTGGCACGGAAACTCCGATTTGGCAAGCACGGTCACGATTTATTCGACGTTATGTCAGATTCGACGATTCTTCGTTTCAGAAGTGTATTTCTGTGCGGAATCGCTGTTTCTCGTGCTATATCAGTGCATTTGTATGCAGATATGCGAAATTTTAATAGAAACTCCGACCCGGCATGCACGATCACGATTTATTCGAGCTTATGTCAGATTCGACGATTCTTCGTTTCAGAAGTGTATTTCTGTGCGGAATCGCTGTTTCGCGTGCTAGATCAGTGCATTTGTATGCAGATATGCGAAATTGGCACGGAAACTCCGATTTGGCAAGCACGATCACGATTTATTCGAGCTTATGTCAGATTCGACGATTCTTCGTTTCAGAAGTGTATTTCTGTGCGGAATCGCTGTTTCGGGTGCTATATCAGTGCATTTGCATGCAAGTATGCGAAATTGGAATTGAAACTCCGACCCGGCAAGCACGATCACAATTTATTCGAGCCTATGTCAGCTTCGACGATTATTCGTTTCACAAATGAATTTCTGTACGGAATCGCTGTTTAGCGAGCTAGATCAGTGCATTTGTATTCAAATATGCGAAATTGGCACGGAAACTCCGATTCGGCAAGCACGACCACGATTTATTCGAGATTATGTCAGATTCGACGATTCTTCGTTTGAGAAGTGTATTTCTGTGCGGAATCGCTGTTTCGCGCGCTAGATCAGTGCATTTGCATGCAAATATGCGAAATTGGCACGAAAACTCCGATTCGGCAAGCACGATCACGATTTATTCGAGCTTATGTCAGATTCGACGATTATTTGTTTCACAAATGAATTTCTGTGCGGAATCGCCGTTTCGCGGGCTAGATCAGTGCATTTGCATGCAAACATGCCAAATTGGCACAGAAACTCCGACC
Source organism: Lasioglossum baleicum (assembly GCF_051020765.1). Taxonomy (NCBI): domain Eukaryota; kingdom Metazoa; phylum Arthropoda; class Insecta; order Hymenoptera; family Halictidae; genus Lasioglossum; species Lasioglossum baleicum. The sequence continues at coordinate 1,486,773 of NW_027469093.1, forward strand.
CGTCAAGCACGATCACAATTTATTCGAGCCTATGTCAGATTCGACGATTCTTCGTTTCAGAAGTGTATTTCTGTGCGGAATCGCTGTTTCGCGTGCTAGATCAGTGCATTTGTATGCAGATATGCGAACTTGGCACGGAAACTCCGATTTGGCAAGCACGATCACGATTTATTCGAGCTTATGTCAGATTCGACGATTCTTCGTTTCAGAAGTGTATTTCTGTGCGGAATCGCTGTTTCGCGTGCTATATCAGTGCATTTGCATGCAAGTATGCGAAATTGGAATTGAAACTCCGACCCGGCAAGCACGATCACGGTTTATTCGACGTTATGTCAGATTCGACGATTCTTCGTTTCAGAAGTGTATTTCTGTGCGGAATCGCTGTTTCGCGTGCTAGATCAGTGCATTTGCATGCAAACATGCCAAATTGGCACAGAAACTCCGACCCGTCAAGCACGATCACAATTTATTCGAGCCTATGTCAGATTCGACGATTCTTCGTTTCAGAAGTGTATTTCTGTGCGGAATCGCTGTTTCGCGTGCTAGATCAGTGCATTTGTATGCAGATATGCGAAATTGGCACGGAAACTCCGATTTGGCAAGCACGATCACGATTTATTCGAGCTTATGTCAGATTCGACGTTTCTTCGTTTCAGAAGTGTATTTCTGTGCGGAATCGCTGTTTCGCGTGCTATATCAGTGCATTTGCATGCAAGTATGCGAAATTGGAATTGAAACTCCGACCCGGCAAGCACGATCACGATTTATTCGACGTTATGTCAGATTCGACGATTCTTCGTTTCAGAAGTGTATTTCTGTGCGGAATCGCTGTTTCGCATGTTAGATCAGTGCATTTGCATGCAAACATTCCAAATTGGCACAGAAACTCCGATCCGCACAAACACGATCACGATTTATTCGAGCTTATGTCAGATTCGACAATTCTTCGTTTCAGAAGTGTATTTCTGTGCGGAATCGCTGTTTCGCGCGCTAGATCAGTGCATTTGCATGCAAGTATGACAAATTGGAATAGAAACTCCGACCCGGCAAGCACGATCACGATTTATTCGAGCTTATGTCAGATTCGACGATTCTTCGTTTCAGAAGTGTATTTCTGTGCGGAATCGCTGTTTCGCGTGCTAGATCAGTGCATTTGTATGCAGATATGCGAAATTGGCACGGAAACTCCGATTCGGCAAGCACGATCATGATTTATTCGAGCTTATGTCAGATTCGACGATTCTTCGTTTCAGAAGTGTATTTCTGTGCGGAATCGCTGTTTCGCGTGCTATATCAGTGCATTTCCATGCAAATATGCGAAATTGGCACGAAAACTCCGATGCGGCAAGGACGATCACGATTTATTCGAGCTCATGTCAGATTCGACAATTATTCGTTTCACAAATGAATTTCTGTGCGGAATCGCTGTTCCGCGTAGTAGATCAGTGCATTTGCAAGCAAGTATGCCAAATTGGAATAGAAACTCCGACCCGGCAAGCACGATCACGATTTATTCGAGCTTATGTCAGATTCGACGATTCTTTGTTTTAGAAGTGTATTTCTGTGCGGAATCGCTGTTTCGCGTGCTAGATCAGTGCATTTGTATGCAGATTTAGGAAATTGGCACGGAAACTCCGATTCGGCAAGCACGATCACGATTTATTCGAGCTTATGTCAGATTCGACGATTCTTCGTTTCAGAAGTGTATTTCTGTGCGGAATCGCTGTTTCGCGTGCTATATCAGTGCATTTGCATGCAAGTATGCGAAATTTTAATAGAAACTCCGAGCCGGCAAGCACGATCACAATTTATTCGAGCTTATGTCAGATTCGACGATTCTTCGTTTCAGAAGTGTATTTCTGTGCGGAATCGCTGTTTCGCTTGCTATATCAGTGAATTTGCATGCAAGTATGCGAAATTTTAATAGAAACTCCGACCCGGCAAGCACGATCACAATTTATTCGAGCCTATGTCAGTTTCGACATTCTTCGTTTCAGAAGTGTATTTCTGTGCGGAATCGCTGTTTCGCGTAGTAGATCAGTGCATTTGCAAGCAAGTATGCCAAATTGGAATAGAAACTCCGTCCCGGCAAGCACGATCACGATTTATTCGAGCTTATGTCAGATTCGACGATTCTTTGTTTCAGAAGTGTATTTCTGTGCGGAATCGCTGTTTCGCGTGCTAGATCAGTGCATTTGTATACAGATATGCGAAATTGGCACGGAAACTCCGATTCGGCAAACACGATCATGATTTATTCGAGCTTATGTCAGAATCGACGATTCTTCGTTTCAGAAGTATATTTCTGTGCGGAATCGCTGTTTCGCGTGCTATATCAGTGCATTTGCATGCAAATATGCGAAATTGGCACGAAAACTCCGATTCGGCAAGGACGATCACGATTTATTCCAGCTCATGTCAGATTCGACAATTATTCGTTTCACAAATGAATTTCTGTGCGGAATCGCTGTTTCGCGTAGTAGATCAGTGCATTTGCAAGCAAGTATGCCAAATTGGAATAGAAACTCCGACCCGGCAAGCACGATCACTATTTATTCGAGCTTATGTCAGATTCGACGATTCTTTGTTTCAGAAGTGTATTTCTGTGCGGAATCGCTGTTTCGCGTAGTAGATCAGTGCATTTGCAAGCAAGTATGCCAAATTGGAATAGAAACTCCGTCCCGGCAAGCACGATCACGATTTATTCGAGCTTATGTCAGATTCGACGATTCTTTGTTTCAGAAGTGTATTTCTGTGCGGAATCGCTGTTTCGCGTGCTAGATCAGTGCATTTGTATGCAGATTTGCGAAATTGGCACGGAAACTCCGATTCGGCAAGCACGATCACGATTTATTCGAGATTATGTCAGATTCGACGATTCTTCGTTTGAGAAGTGTATTTCTGTGCGGAATCGCTGTTTCGCGTGCTATATCAGTGCATTTGCATGCAAGTATGCGAAATTGGAATTGAAACTCCGACCCGGCAAGCACGATCACGATTTATTCGACGTTATGTCAGATTCGACGATTCTTCGTTTCAGAAGTGTATTTCTGTGCGGAATCGCTGTTTCGCATGTTAGATCAGTGCATTTGCATGCAAACATTCCAAATTGGCACAGAAACTCCGATCCGCACAAACACGATCACGATTTATTCGAGCTTATGTCAGATTCGACAATTCTTCGTTTCAGAAGTGTATTTCTGTGCGGAATCGCTGTTTCGCGCGCTAGATCAGTGCATTTGCATGCAAGTATGACAAATTGGAATAGAAACTCCGACCCGGCAAGCACGATCACGATTTATTCGAGCTTATGTCAGATTCGACGATTCTTCGTTTCAGAAGTGTATTTCTGTGCGGAATCGCTGTTTCGCGTGCTAGATCAGTGCATTTGTATGCAGATATGCGAAATTGGCACGGAAACTCCGATTCGGCAAGCACGATCATGATTTATTCGAGCTTATGTCAGATTCGACGATTCTTCGTTTCAGAAGTGTATTTCTGTGCGGAATCGCTGTTTCGCGTGCTATATCAGTGCATTTCCATGCAAATATGCGAAATTGGCACGAAAACTCCGATGCGGCAAGGACGATCACGATTTATTCGAGCTCATGTCAGATTCGACAATTATTCGTTTCACAAATGAATTTCTGTGCGGAATCGCTGTTCCGCGTAGTAGATCAGTGCATTTGCAAGCAAGTATGCCAAATTGGAATAGAAACTCCGACCCGGCAAGCACGATCACGATTTATTCGAGCTTATGTCAGATTCGACGATTCTTTGTTTTAGAAGTGTATTTCTGTGCGGAATCGCTGTTTCGCGTGCTAGATCAGTGCATTTGTATGCAGATTTAGGAAATTGGCACGGAAACTCCGATTCGGCAAGCACGATCACGATTTATTCGAGCTTATGTCAGATTCGACGATTCTTCGTTTCAGAAGTGTATTTCTGTGCGGAATCGCTGTTTCGCGTGCTATATCAGTGCATTTGCATGCAAGTATGCGAAATTTTAATAGAAACTCCGAGCCGGCAAGCACGATCACAATTTATTCGAGCTTATGTCAGATTCGACGATTCTTCGTTTCAGAAGTGTATTTCTGTGCGGAATCGCTGTTTCGCTTGCTATATCAGTGAATTTGCATGCAAGTATGCGAAATTTTAATAGAAACTCCGACCCGGCAAGCACGATCACAATTTATTCGAGCCTATGTCAGTTTCGACATTCTTCGTTTCAGAAGTGTATTTCTGTGCGGAATCGCTGTTTCGCGTAGTAGATCAGTGCATTTGCAAGCAAGTATGCCAAATTGGAATAGAAACTCCGTCCCGGCAAGCACGATCACGATTTATTCGAGCTTATGTCAGATTCGACGATTCTTTGTTTCAGAAGTGTATTTCTGTGCGGAATCGCTGTTTCGCGTGCTAGATCAGTGCATTTGTATACAGATATGCGAAATTGGCACGGAAACTCCGATTCGGCAAACACGATCATGATTTATTCGAGCTTATGTCAGAATCGACGATTCTTCGTTTCAGAAGTATATTTCTGTGCGGAATCGCTGTTTCGCGTGCTATATCAGTGCATTTGCATGCAAATATGCGAAATTGGCACGAAAACTCCGATTCGGCAAGGACGATCACGATTTATTCCAGCTCATGTCAGATTCGACAATTATTCGTTTCACAAATGAATTTCTGTGCGGAATCGCTGTTTCGCGTAGTAGATCAGTGCATTTGCAAGCAAGTATGCCAAATTGGAATAGAAACTCCGACCCGGCAAGCACGATCACTATTTATTCGAGCTTATGTCAGATTCGACGATTCTTTGTTTCAGAAGTGTATTTCTGTGCGGAATCGCTGTTTCGCGTAGTAGATCAGTGCATTTGCAACTGGAACCAAATTGGAATAGAAACTCCGTCCCGGCAAGCACGATCACGATTTATTCGAGCTTATGTCAGATTCGACGATTCTTTGTTTCAGAAGTGTATTTCTGTGCGGAATCGCTGTTTCGCGTGCTAGATCAGTGCATTTGTATGCAGATTTGCGAAATTGGCACGGAAACTCCGATTCGGCAAGCACGATCACGATTTATTCGAGCTTATGTCAGATTCGACGATTCTTCGTTTCAGAAGTGTATTTCTTTGCGGAATCGCTGTTTCGCGTGCTATATCAGTGCATTTGCATGCAAGTATGCGAAATTTTAATAGAAACTCCGACCCGGCAAGCACGATCACAATTTATTCGAGTTTATGTCAGATTCGACGATTCTTCGTTTCAGAAGTGTATTTCTGTGCGGAATCGCTGTTTCGCTTGCTATATCAGTGCATTTGCATGCAAGTATGCGAAATTTTAATAGAAACTCCGACCCGGCAAGCACGATCACAATTTATTCGAGCCTATGTCAGTTTCGACATTCTTCGTTTCAGAAGTGTATTTCTGTGCGGAATCGCTGTTTCGCGTAGTAGATCAGTGCATTTGCAAGCAAGTATGCCAAATTGGAATAGAAACTCCGACCCGGCAAGCACGATCACGATTTATTCGAGCTTATGTCAGATTCGACGATTCTTTGTTTCAGAAGTGTATTTCTGTGCGGAATCGCTGTTTCGCGTGCTAGATCAGTGCATTTGTATGCAGATATGCGAAATTGGCACGGAAACTCCGATTCGGCAAGCACGATCACGATTTATTCGAGCTTATGTCAGATTGGACGATTCTTCGTTTCAGAAGTGTATTTCTGTGCGGAATCGCTGTTTCGCGTGCTATATCAGTGCATTTGCATGCAAGTATGCGAAATTTTAATAGAAACTCCGACCCGGCAAGCACGATCACAATTTATTCGAGCCTATGTCAGATTCGACGATTCTTCGTTTCAGAAGTGTATTTCTGTGCGGAATCGCTGTGTCGCATGTTAGATCAGTGCATTTGCATGCAAACATTCCAAATTGGCACAGAAACTCCGATCCGCACAAACACGATCACGATTTATTCGAGCTTATGTCAGATTCGACGATTCTTCGTTTCAGAAGTGTATTTCTGTGCGGAATCGCTGTTTCGCGCGCTAGATCAGTGCATTTGCATGCAAGTATGGCAAATTGGAATAGAAACTCCGACCGGCAATCCCGATCACGATTTATTCGAGCTTATGTCAGATTCGACGATTCTTCGTTTCAGAAGTGTATTTCTGTGCGGAATCGCTGTTTCGCGGGCTAGATCAGTGCATTTGCAGGCAAGTATGCCAAATTGGAATAGAAACTCCGACACGGCAAGCACGATCACGATTTATTCGACGTTATGTCAGATTCGACGATTCTTCGTTTCAGAAGTGTATTTCTGTGCGGAATCGCTGTTTCGCGTGCTAGATCAGTGCATTTGCATGCAAATATGCGAAATTGGACAGAAACTCCGACCAGGCAAGCACGATCACAATTTATTCGAGCCTATGTCAGATTCGACGATTCTTAGTTTCAGAAGTGTATTTCAGTGCGGAATCGCTGTTTCGCGTGCTAGATCAGTGCATTTGCATGCAAATATGCGAAATTGGCACGAAAACTCCGATTCGGCAAGCACGATCACTATTTATGCGAGCTTATGTCAGATTCGACAATTATTCGTTTCACAAATGAATTTCTGTGCGGAATCGCTGTTTCGCGTAGTAGATGAGTGCCTTTGCAAGCAAGTATGCCAAATTGGAATGGAAACTCCGACCCGGCAAGCACGATCACGATTTATTCGAGCTTATGTCAGATTCGACGATTCTTTGTTTCAGAAGTGTATTTCTGTGCGGAATCGCTGTTTCGCGTGCTAGATCAGTGCATTTGTATGCAGATATGCGAAATTGGCACGGAAACTCCGATTCGGCAAGCACGATCATGATTTATTCGAGCTTATGTCAGATTCGACGATTCTTCGTTTCAGAAGTGTATTTCTGTGCGGAATCGCTGTTTCGCGTGCTATATCAGTGCATTTGCATGCAAGTATGCGAAATTGGAATAGAAACTCCGACCCGGCAAGCACGATCACAATTTATTCGAGCCTATGTCTGTTTCGACATTCTTCGTTTCAGAAGTGTATTACTGTGCGGAATCGCTGTTTCGCGTGCTAGATCAGTGCATTTCTATGCAGATATGCGAAATTGGCACGGAAACTCCGATTTGGCAAGCACGATCACGATTTATTCGAGCTTATGTCAGATTCGACGTTTCTTCGTTTCAGAAGTGTATTTCTGTGCGGAATCGCTGTTTCGCGTGCTATATCAGTGCATTTGCATGCAAGTATGCGAAATTGGAATTGAAACTCCGACCCGGCAAGCACGATCACGATTTATTCGACGTTATGTCAGATTCGACGATTCTTCGTTTCAGAAGTGTATTTCTGAGCGGAATCGCTGTTTCGCGTGCTATATCAGTGCATTTGCAGGCAAGTATGCCAAATTGGAATAGAAACTCCGACACGGCAAGCACGATCACGATTTATTCGACGTTATGTCAGATTCGACGATTCTTCGTTTCAGAAGTGTATTTCTGTGCGGAATCGCTGTTTCGCGCGCTAGATCAGTGCATTTGCAGGCAAGTATGCCAAATTGGAATTGAAACTCCGACCCGGCAAGCACGATCACGGTTTATTCGACGTTATGTCAGATTCGACGATTCTTCGTTTCAGAAGTGTATTTCTGTGCGGAATCGCTGTTTCGCGTGCTAGATCAGTGCATTTGCATGCAAACATGCCAAATTGGCACAGAAACTCCGACCCGTCAAGCACGATCACAATTTATTCGAGCCTATGTCAGATTCGACGATTCTTCGTTTCAGAAGTGTATTTCTGTGCGGAATCGCTGTTTCGCGTGCTAGATCAGTGCATTTGTATGCAGATATGCGAACTTGGCACGGAAACTCCGATTTGGCAAGCACGATCACGATTTATTCGAGCTTATGTCAGATTCGACGATTCTTCGTTTCAGAAGTGTATTTCTGTGCGGAATCGCTGTTTCGCGTGCTATATCAGTGCATTTGCATGCAAGTATGCGAAATTGGAATTGAAACTCCGACCCGGCAAGCACGATCACGGTTTATTCGACGTTATGTCAGATTCGACGATTCTTCGTTTCAGAAGTGTATTTCTGTGCGGAATCGCTGTTTCGCGTGCTAGATCAGTGCATTTGCATGCAAACATGCCAAATTGGCACAGAAACTCCGACCCGTCAAGCACGATCACAATTTATTCGAGCCTATGTCAGATTCGACGATTCTTCGTTTCAGAAGTGTATTTCTGTGCGGAATCGCTGTTTCGCGTGCTAGATCAGTGCATTTGTATGCAGATATGCGAAATTGGCACGGAAACTCCGATTTGGCAAGCACGATCACGATTTATTCGAGCTTATGTCAGATTCGACGTTTCTTCGTTTCAGAAGTGTATTTCTGTGCGGAATCGCTGTTTCGCGTGCTATATCAGTGCATTTGCATGCAAGTATGCGAAATTGGAATTGAAACTCCGACCCGGCAAGCACGATCACGATTTATTCGACGTTATGTCAGATTCGACGATTCTTCGTTTCAGAAGTGTATTTCTGTGCGGAATCGCTGTTTCGCATGTTAGATCAGTGCATTTGCATGCAAACATTCCAAATTGGCACAGAAACTCCGATCCGCACAAACACGATCACGATTTATTCGAGCTTATGTCAGATTCGACAATTCTTCGTTTCAGAAGTGTATTTCTGTGCGGAATCGCTGTTTCGCGCGCTAGATCAGTGCATTTGCATGCAAGTATGACAAATTGGAATAGAAACTCCGACCCGGCAAGCACGATCACGATTTATTCGAGCTTATGTCAGATTCGACGATTCTTCGTTTCAGAAGTGTATTTCTGTGCGGAATCGCTGTTTCGCGTGCTAGATCAGTGCATTTGTATGCAGATATGCGAAATTGGCACGGAAACTCCGATTCGGCAAGCACGATCATGATTTATTCGAGCTTATGTCAGATTCGACGATTCTTCGTTTCAGAAGTGTATTTCTGTGCGGAATCGCTGTTTCGCGTGCTATATCAGTGCATTTCCATGCAAATATGCGAAATTGGCACGAAAACTCCGATGCGGCAAGGACGATCACGATTTATTCGAGCTCATGTCAGATTCGACAATTATTCGTTTCACAAATGAATTTCTGTGCGGAATCGCTGTTCCGCGTAGTAGATCAGTGCATTTGCAAGCAAGTATGCCAAATTGGAATAGAAACTCCGACCCGGCAAGCACGATCACGATTTATTCGAGCTTATGTCAGATTCGACGATTCTTTGTTTTAGAAGTGTATTTCTGTGCGGAATCGCTGTTTCGCGTGCTAGATCAGTGCATTTGTATGCAGATTTAGGAAATTGGCACGGAAACTCCGATTCGGCAAGCACGATCACGATTTATTCGAGCTTATGTCAGATTCGACGATTCTTCGTTTCAGAAGTGTATTTCTGTGCGGAATCGCTGTTTCGCGTGCTATATCAGTGCATTTGCATGCAAGTATGCGAAATTTTAATAGAAACTCCGAGCCGGCAAGCACGATCACAATTTATTCGAGCTTATGTCAGATTCGACGATTCTTCGTTTCAGAAGTGTATTTCTGTGCGGAATCGCTGTTTCGCTTGCTATATCAGTGAATTTGCATGCAAGTATGCGAAATTTTAATAGAAACTCCGACCCGGCAAGCACGATCACAATTTATTCGAGCCTATGTCAGTTTCGACATTCTTCGTTTCAGAAGTGTATTTCTGTGCGGAATCGCTGTTTCGCGTAGTAGATCAGTGCATTTGCAAGCAAGTATGCCAAATTGGAATAGAAACTCCGTCCCGGCAAGCACGATCACGATTTATTCGAGCTTATGTCAGATTCGACGATTCTTTGTTTCAGAAGTGTATTTCTGTGCGGAATCGCTGTTTCGCGTGCTAGATCAGTGCATTTGTATACAGATATGCGAAATTGGCACGGAAACTCCGATTCGGCAAACACGATCATGATTTATTCGAGCTTATGTCAGAATCGACGATTCTTCGTTTCAGAAGTATATTTCTGTGCGGAATCGCTGTTTCGCGTGCTATATCAGTGCATTTGCATGCAAATATGCGAAATTGGCACGAAAACTCCGATTCGGCAAGGACGATCACGATTTATTCCAGCTCATGTCAGATTCGACAATTATTCGTTTCACAAATGAATTTCTGTGCGGAATCGCTGTTTCGCGTAGTAGATCAGTGCATTTGCAAGCAAGTATGCCAAATTGGAATAGAAACTCCGACCCGGCAAGCACGATCACTATTTATTCGAGCTTATGTCAGATTCGACGATTCTTTGTTTCAGAAGTGTATTTCTGTGCGGAATCGCTGTTTCGCGTAGTAGATCAGTGCATTTGCAAGCAAGTATGCCAAATTGGAATAGAAACTCCGTCCCGGCAAGCACGATCACGATTTATTCGAGCTTATGTCAGATTCGACGATTCTTTGTTTCAGAAGTGTATTTCTGTGCGGAATCGCTGTTTCGCGTGCTAGATCAGTGCATTTGTATGCAGATTTGCGAAATTGGCACGGAAACTCCGATTCGGCAAGCACGATCACGATTTATTCGAGATTATGTCAGATTCGACGATTCTTCGTTTGAGAAGTGTATTTCTGTGCGGAATCGCTGTTTCGCGTGCTATATCAGTGCATTTGCATGCAAGTATGCGAAATTGGAATTGAAACTCCGACCCGGCAAGCACGATCACGATTTATTCGACGTTATGTCAGATTCGACGATTCTTCGTTTCAGAAGTGTATTTCTGTGCGGAATCGCTGTTTCGCATGTTAGATCAGTGCATTTGCATGCAAACATTCCAAATTGGCACAGAAACTCCGATCCGCACAAACACGATCACGATTTATTCGAGCTTATGTCAGATTCGACAATTCTTCGTTTCAGAAGTGTATTTCTGTGCGGAATCGCTGTTTCGCGCGCTAGATCAGTGCATTTGCATGCAAGTATGACAAATTGGAATAGAAACTCCGACCCGGCAAGCACGATCACGATTTATTCGAGCTTATGTCAGATTCGACGATTCTTCGTTTCAGAAGTGTATTTCTGTGCGGAATCGCTGTTTCGCGTGCTAGATCAGTGCATTTGTATGCAGATATGCGAAATTGGCACGGAAACTCCGATTCGGCAAGCACGATCATGATTTATTCGAGCTTATGTCAGATTCGACGATTCTTCGTTTCAGAAGTGTATTTCTGTGCGGAATCGCTGTTTCGCGTGCTATATCAGTGCATTTCCATGCAAATATGCGAAATTGGCACGAAAACTCCGATGCGGCAAGGACGATCACGATTTATTCGAGCTCATGTCAGATTCGACAATTATTCGTTTCACAAATGAATTTCTGTGCGGAATCGCTGTTCCGCGTAGTAGATCAGTGCATTTGCAAGCAAGTATGCCAAATTGGAATAGAAACTCCGACCCGGCAAGCACGATCACGATTTATTCGAGCTTATGTCAGATTCGACGATTCTTTGTTTTAGAAGTGTATTTCTGTGCGGAATCGCTGTTTCGCGTGCTAGATCAGTGCATTTGTATGCAGATTTAGGAAATTGGCACGGAAACTCCGATTCGGCAAGCACGATCACGATTTATTCGAGCTTATGTCAGATTCGACGATTCTTCGTTTCAGAAGTGTATTTCTGTGCGGAATCGCTGTTTCGCGTGCTATATCAGTGCATTTGCATGCAAGTATGCGAAATTTTAATAGAAACTCCGAGCCGGCAAGCACGATCACAATTTATTCGAGCTTATGTCAGATTCGACGATTCTTCGTTTCAGAAGTGTATTTCTGTGCGGAATCGCTGTTTCGCTTGCTATATCAGTGAATTTGCATGCAAGTATGCGAAATTTTAATAGAAACTCCGACCCGGCAAGCACGATCACAATTTATTCGAGCCTATGTCAGTTTCGACATTCTTCGTTTCAGAAGTGTATTTCTGTGCGGAATCGCTGTTTCGCGTAGTAGATCAGTGCATTTGCAAGCAAGTATGCCAAATTGGAATAGAAACTCCGTCCCGGCAAGCACGATCACGATTTATTCGAGCTTATGTCAGATTCGACGATTCTTTGTTTCAGAAGTGTATTTCTGTGCGGAATCGCTGTTTCGCGTGCTAGATCAGTGCATTTGTATACAGATATGCGAAATTGGCACGGAAACTCCGATTCGGCAAACACGATCATGATTTATTCGAGCTTATGTCAGAATCGACGATTCTTCGTTTCAGAAGTATATTTCTGTGCGGAATCGCTGTTTCGCGTGCTATATCAGTGCATTTGCATGCAAATATGCGAAATTGGCACGAAAACTCCGATTCGGCAAGGACGATCACGATTTATTCCAGCTCATGTCAGATTCGACAATTATTCGTTTCACAAATGAATTTCTGTGCGGAATCGCTGTTTCGCGTAGTAGATCAGTGCATTTGCAAGCAAGTATGCCAAATTGGAATAGAAACTCCGACCCGGCAAGCACGATCACTATTTATTCGAGCTTATGTCAGATTCGACGATTCTTTGTTTCAGAAGTGTATTTCTGTGCGGAATCGCTGTTTCGCGTAGTAGATCAGTGCATTTGCAAGCAAGTATGCCAAATTGGAATAGAAACTCCGTCCCGGCAAGCACGATCACGATTTATTCGAGCTTATGTCAGATTCGACGATTCTTTGTTTCAGAAGTGTATTTCTGTGCGGAATCGCTGTTTCGCGTGCTAGATCAGTGCATTTGTATGCAGATTTGCGAAATTGGCACGGAAACTCCGATTCGGCAAGCACGATCACGATTTATTCGAGCTTATGTCAGATTCGACGATTCTTCGTTTCAGAAGTGTATTTCTTTGCGGAATCGCTGTTTCGCGTGCTATATCAGTGCATTTGCATGCAAGTATGCGAAATTTTAATAGAAACTCCGACCCGGCAAGCACGATCACAATTTATTCGAGTTTATGTCAGATTCGACGATTCTTCGTTTCAGAAGTGTATTTCTGTGCGGAATCGCTGTTTCGCTTGCTATATCAGTGCATTTGCATGCAAGTATGCGAAATTTTAATAGAAACTCCGACCCGGCAAGCACGATCACAATTTATTCGAGCCTATGTCAGTTTCGACATTCTTCGTTTCAGAAGTGTATTTCTGTGCGGAATCGCTGTTTCGCGTAGTAGATCAGTGCATTTGCAAGCAAGTAT